>NC_080094.1:28175454-28478484 GCF_950005125.1 Chionomys nivalis
GTTCTCCCAGACCATGCGCCAGCCCTTACTCACTAGTCTAACTCTTTCTTTATCCCACTTCCTTTCCTCGTCCTGTTGAGAAATGTATGTCCAGGGCAGTTGGTTGCAGATCTTGTCCGCAGGACTTGGGCTTAGTGATGGCTGGATCTGACAGACATCAGACCTTTCCTTCCCAGTGGGTAGATTCAGGTCCTCTTTACTCCTGTGAGTAAGTCACTGTCGACCACAGTGAGTTATTGAGTGACCTTGTGCCCTTACTCATTTTACCTCATTGACTCTTCACAAGGACCCTTTGTTGGCACAAATCTTAGGCTCCAAGCTCTCAAGCTTGCTAGCCTTCCTCCATCTGGGGAATTGACTAATGACAGCTGTTTAGCCGTATCTGACCATCTGTCTGATGTCGCAAATAAAGTTTTATTGGCACACAGCCACACCACCCATGGAGCCCTAGCATAGTACCTGATATACAGTAGATACTATTTAACTTTTAGGCAAACGGAAAAGGAAAACCACAGGCTTGAAGATTTTAGTTGCTTACTTAAAGAATAACAAATAAAACAGAACAAGACAAAACAAAATAAAATATTTTCTGAACTGAGGAGCTCCTGTAACCAAAGCAAAGTCAGAGGATGCTAGATGGCCTGACTTAACGCCTTTTCAGGAACTCATGTGTGACAGGAAAACTCAATTGGCTGAGCTTAGATTGGC
Organism: Chionomys nivalis; assembly: GCF_950005125.1. Taxonomy (NCBI): domain Eukaryota; kingdom Metazoa; phylum Chordata; class Mammalia; order Rodentia; family Cricetidae; genus Chionomys; species Chionomys nivalis. The sequence goes on from NC_080094.1 coordinate 28,176,163, forward strand.
TGATTGTTAGGGAATTGACACCAGTTAACTGAAGCTCACCTTCTGGGATTTAACACAGACTGATTTTGTCTATTTGTGCTCTGGGCTGGAGTCCACACAAAACCAAGGACCTTCCACACATTTTTATTTGATAATGCAAATATCGTTAGGACTCATATTAAGTCCCCTCAGGATAGAAAGATGGCATGGGATTGCTCTTTTTGTGTCTGGAGCAAAGTTTTATATCTTTCCTATCATCTTTATTCAAGAATAACTTACAGGCTATGTTGCATACTTACTTCCACATAGTTCGAAGAGCCTTTAACAATGGTTTTAGAGACACAAGGAATCCAACAACCACAGTCATACTGAGTGTTTCCACTTCTGAAAGTCACTGGGTCCCTGGGCAGAACATCCCTCTTGTCTGGGGCCGTGAGTACCAATGACCAACTCATTGCCCCAGAGACTCATTTCCACTTTAGAGCAGCGCAGTGACATCCACATTCTCCTGTCTGACTTATTTTACTTGGCACAGTGGTTTGGAGATTTGGAATGATGCTGGCTCCTTTCCATTCTTGATGAATTCCCAATGGGATACCAGCACAGGCTGACCATAGTAAATGTCTGATTATTCTGCCTACTGGTGACAATGTGGAGCAAAGGGACAGCTATCTCCTACACTGCTGTGAGAATGTAAAACTGGGTAGTTTCTAGGGAAAAACCACCTATCGTTTCCTAAGTTTTAAAGACATTTTCCATCATACACCAAGGAAACCTGTAGGGCTGGGACATGGGCACATTCGCACCTTGATGAGCTACACAGCTTCTGGAACTGGTTTCCCTGTTGAAACCTGCAGCAGGTATTTCAGTCAGCATAGTTGTGCTTAGATCTTTACTGTGTATCAGGGACTTCTCCAGTAGTGGGGGATGGTGTGTGTGTGTGTGTGTGTGTGTGTGTGCCGCATGCACAGATGACGTTGGGAGATCAAGAACTTTAGTCACCTTGAAATATTTTCATCTTTGATGGATGCAGGTTTTTTTTTTTTTTTGCAGTTGTATCAACACAGACTATGGTTTTAAAGTTTATGAAGATAAGTTTAGACAAAATATCCAGATCTTTTGATATGTATAAAGAACACAGATGGCTCCACCAATGTGGCTTACTGTGTCAAAACAATTATGGGTCATTTACAATCCCCAGGGAGTTCCAGCATAGAGGCAGCTGTGGGTGTCTGGCCTGAGAACCACGCTGATTCGCAGAAAGTTACTGGGACAGGAAGTTGCACGCTCTTAAAAACCAGGAAGAGCTGGGCTTTTGCCCCTGAGGTGGAGGCTCCATCACTTCTCTGCTGAGGACCTTGATCGGGTCACTTTCTTTTTCTAGTTCTCACCAATAAATTGCTAAGAGTGACAAAACTCCAAACTGTGCCAGAGTAAAAAAAAAAAAAAAAAAACAGCCAAAGAAAATGTAACTTCCCAATAGGACAGAGAGCATTGAGTATGAGCTAAGGCACTAGGTATGCGTCAGTCATCCCTCCAGGACACCAAATGGTGGGTCACTTTATTGACTCACTTCTGCAGTCCTCCTGGTATCCTTGCTCTCTGTCAAGTTACTGGACTCCTCTAACATGGGGAGTGACCGCTCTGACCCTGAGCCTTGGGCTAGGGTGTAATGCTGTGTGGCTGTGGCGTATTTGTGAGTGGATGGTGTGATAAGCAGAGGCAGAAAATGGCTGGGTGTGTGTGATCTCAGTCACACCAACCTGGAGCATACAGAAGCGTGAGCAAACCTACCTGTTATCTGCCCGTGCTCATCCGCCCCTCAGAGCCAGAGCTATGGAGTGGTGGATTTAAACTGTTTCCTTCAGACAGGGCCTCCCCTGGGGATGTGAATTCCCAGAGGTCCACACAGTCTGTTGAAGCCTGTGAGGAAAGGGCTGATTGTCCAGTGCTCTTGGCTCTTGTTCCCAGCAACAGGACTTACAGACAGCCTGGCTTTTTCAATGACAGTGGCTTCCCTGGCTCCTACCTAATGGTGTTTAAAGGGCCTGAACCTGGAGTCCAAGAAGGAAATGGCTTCATCTCCTGAATTTATAGCCTGGCAATGAAGAAAGAAATGTGCTTTTAACCTCTCCAGGGTCTACGATCCAATGACAGGACACCGAGGAGTCCATGCCAGTTATGCCAGCGTGACATTCAACATGCTGGGTATGTCTCTGCATCTGAGTCTGTTGACTAGGGAAGCTACCTGCTGGCAGAAAACAAGCTCCACCAACTACTTCTCCATAGGTGGGATGCTGCATCTGAATGGGAAATCTGTTTTCTTGGATTCAGGGTGTGTGTTTCTTCTTTCGCTGACTTCTTGGATGAATCCCCTCGCTGAAGAACTACAGAGAAATGGAGGAGTGCTGGAGAGTGACCGGAAGTGGGGCAAGGTGATTCCTGGAACAAGTGTCTATAATCTAAAAGAAAACAGCCTGGTAGGTTGAGGTCATGGTCACTTGTGTGAAAGGATGGAGAGAGGAAAGGCAGGGTCCTGGCAATGGTATTGTTGGAGCTCAGACGCAATTGGCAGATCTTTGAGGAGCACGGAGAAGAGAATGGCTGATGAGAAATTGGGAAGAGTGCTTGCCTATCTGCCAGGAACTCAAGCCATGAGTTCTCTTCTGTCATCAACCTTGACAACCTTGGGCCACTGGCAGACTATCTGTGTAATGTGGACAATGAACAAACAAGCCTGGGACTCCCAGTCTATGGGCATTCCTTGTTGACTAAGAGTCACTATTTCTCAGGTTCATGTAGAGGATGAGGAAAAGCCTTTTGGATCTTTGGGTCATGACTGTCAACAGCATAGCAAGGATATTCCTTAGGGAGACAAAGTTGACAAGACTTGTGCCCTTTCAGGAAGTTCACAGCAGAGTGTTCAGAGGCCAGAAGAATCCTGAAATGACCCCAAAAGCACTGACTGCCAGGACTCTAGTTTGGCTTGGTTTGTAGATAATCCATGCTACCTACATTGCAGATATCAGGGCAAGGATACTAGGAAGTACTCAGAAGGAGTAGGTAGAAGGAAGCCTGGGAGGAATAGGAAGCTGGTGACAGCTGGTAGGTCCCTGGACCACTGTGGATGTGCTCAGAATTATCTACAATGATCTTAGAATAACTTAATGGCTGTTCTTGGGGCTTAGCACACTGTGCTTCTAACTTATCCCAATTCCTCAAGGGTAAAGCTCCCAGATCCATACCTAGATCAAGAGGCTCCAAGCAGACCAGCCTTGTGTGTGCAACAAGCAGATGCACAGATGTAGGACGTTAGGATGGGCCGTTCAGTGACCACTCTGGCACTCATACATGGCAGGTTTGGAGTGCTATGTCCTTGAGGTGCTTATGGGCTGCCCTGGGACAATAGAGGCAGAGGGCAGGTCTCCTGAATGATTTGACAGGATCATTCCAGAAGAGGGCAGGATGGCCACTACTCTGTGCTTTCATAATGATAGGATTCCACTTTATTGACAGCATTCACTGAGCACCTGATGCCTGACAGTGACTGATCTGGGTACAGATATGCCACAGTACGTGTCAGAGTCCTAGTTATATGCCGTCTTCCATAGAGGATGGGCCAGGTAGAAGGCTTGGCAAACAATGCCTGCATTCACCACATGCATGCAGGAACCCAGAGACCCTAGAAGAGGGAGTCTGATATCCTGGAACTAGAATTCTAAGTAGTTGTGAGCCACCGTGTGGGTTGTGGGAGCTGAACCCAGGTCTTCTGCAAGAGTGATAAGTTTTCTGAGCCAACGAGCTCGCTCTTTATCCCTGCACTCACTTTCTCTTCAACTGTGGATTGTGACCCCACATGGGAGAGTGCGAGGTCATGAAAACTTTGTCAGCAGTGATCAGCTTCTGAACACAAAATGGCCAGAGGCTAAGTCACGATCAAAGGGTAATGAACCAAGGCATCTCTGGCAGCATTACCTACTCATAAAGACGTTTCTGCAGCCTCAGTCTGTCGCCCCAGCAGTGGGAAGGGACAGTGCCCGAACTGCCTCAGCTCAGGGCCAAGACTATTGTGTGTTATGATTTATTATTACCGCCTGTACCGGTTTCTGCTCTTATAGAAGCGCAATGGCTTAATCACAGGTAAGAAAACGTCTTACTACCATCATTCCTGTCAAATCAGTACATCTTTTCACTGTCTTGTCATTAGATGGCTAATTTTAAAAGTTACTGTTTGACCAGACAAAATCCCCAGCACTGAGAAGGGGAAGTAGACAAAAAGTCCCACCCCTCACCCAAGAAGCTGTTTGCAACTGCTAGCTGCTGGGAAAGGGAAAATGAGTTCTCTTCAGAGAAATGCCACTGGCTGGATCTACCATACTTAGGGTAGCGCCATATCCAGGAGTAGATGGCCAAGACAAAACAGACTCGAGTGGTTTTGTTTGTTTGTTTAGTGTGTGTGTGTGGGGGGGACTTTTATTTTGCTGTTTATTTTTTGTTTTATTTTGGAGAGAGAGGAAAAGAGTGAAAGGGAGAGAAGGGAGAGAAGGAGAGAAGGAAAGGAGGTGGATAGGTAGAAAGGGAAGAGTAGGGGAAGGGAAAAGAATATAATTAAAATATAGTGCATGAAATTTCTAAATAAAAAGTGAAAAACACTATTTGAGATTCTGACTTGAGTTTTAAAATGAGTCCAATAATTTTTTTTATTCATGATTAGAACAGAACTTCAAATAGTTTCAGAACTGCCCTAACATACTTCAGCCATTTCCTACTATGCATTTATAGAAAAAGGCAGTCTCAGTATAGGAACAGGAACACCATGGTAGAGGGGATAATGGACAATGTCAAAGTCAAGTTGGTCAAGCCCCTGAACGCGTGTCTCTCGGAGAAAGTATGTGCTTGCTCCTACATGGATCTGATGATGCTGGACAGCAGGAAGAGACCTCTGCTGTCTCCACAGAGGAGTCTGAAAGACACAGCGAACATCGAGCAGTCTTCTTAAATTCTGACACCAAGGGAGCAGATGCCAAGGGAGCTAGTAGACGTGACAGTGGCAGCGGAACAGGGCCAGCCTGGGGCTGTGGTAAGCCTGGCCAAGCAGGAGACAAGCAACGACAGAGTCGGGCTCAAGCATTGCAGGAAGGGCTCGGTCCTTGGCACTGAATGAGCCAGTCTCTCTCCCGACTGAGACACTTTGTATGAACCTTCTCTGACTCTGCCTTCTCCTTGCCATGGCGCGACTCATTGTTCTAGGCACAGGAAGGAAGAAATGTTATTGTTTCAGAGGGGCCTAGTGCCCACAATCTCCTGGTTTATTTATCTGCCCGCTTTGTTCCCTCCTCCTGTCTCTCAGTGGGTCTTCTGGGGATGGGTGTAGCTGACCAGCTCCCTTCCTGCTTCTAATCTTACCCTCTTCCTAAAATGAGTGAGTTTACCCCTAAGTCTGGTGGGAGAGAGGTGAAGGCTAGGAAGAGGAGCCATGCCAGTCTCATGAGGGACCCTATTGCTTGCAGAGCATCTGGAGTTAAGTGGACTTATTAGCATCTGTGGATCAAGTACAGGAACAAGGGTGTAGGGTGCTCCTGTGCCTCTACACAGTGTCTCCATTAGCCAGCAGGCAGCTACAGGCAGGGGGCTGTGGAGGCTCTGGGAACAATGCCTCTCCAATCAGCTCCTGTCCTTTCCCTTCAAGTAAGTGACCAGCTCGGATCAAGGTACCTATGTTCACTTTGTAAAGGTGATTTAAGATGCCTTTAATCATGTCTTACTTAAATATGAGATGCTGAGGCCTTACAAGGTGACCTGTCCCATTAGGGCATTGTATTTCGAGGGGGCTTTCATTCTCCTCTCTGATCCTGCTTTGTCTCCCTGAGGACCTCATCTTCTGCCTTCTACTCGTCATACAGCTGTAGTCCAGCCCTACTCCCCTGAGAAGACTGAATCAAGGCTTCTCCCCACTTTTGCTTATATTCAGATCGTAGTCTACTTGCCTTCCCTGTGGCTCACCAGGTACTCATGTAGATTGACTCTGTTGTCTTGACAATGATCCAAAGACTTACGAGGCTCAGTGATCCTTACATCTTGGGAATGTCTTTACATCTGAGAAGTTAAAGTTAAAGCCCCCGGTGTCTGCATCAGATCAGCTCCTCTGAGAATCAGTTTCCTCATGGGCTCACACGTCATCATGGGGTACAATGCTATGATGGCTAATCTTTATTATCAACTTGGTTGGGTTTCGAGTCACCTGGGGACATGTCCCCTGGGTGTGTCTTTCACGAAGTTTCTAGAGAGACTTAAGTGAAGGGAGAAGACCTGCTGTTTGTAGGTAGCAGCATCCCGTGGGCTGAGGTCCAAACTGAATGAGGAGGGGGCAGAAAAGAAGGTCCCCAGAGCACTTGCTTTCTGACTGCTGACGTGAGGGGAACAGTTGTATCACATTCCAGCTTCCATGACTTCCCTGCCTGGAAGGATTTTATCCTCTCAAACCTTGAGCCCAAACAGAACAGTATTGCAAGTAATATGGTTTCTGTGTGATTATTTCGGGGCTGAGCAGCCAGGAATAAACAAGCGGCTTCCTACAGCATAATACATTCCAGGAACACCACACTGGAGACCAAGCGTTTTACAAATGGGCCTTTGGGGACAATCTAGCCCTACTCAGCGGGCTTTAAATTACTACAATTAGTGTCCATATAAGAGGGGAGATTTGGACACATAACAGGGTCCTAGGGAGATAACTGGGCATGCCTGAGGAAGACCATGAAACAGATTCTTCTTTCAATTCTTAAAAACAGCTCTGCTGACACCGGGATCTCAGACTTCAGCCCCCAAATGTAAATCAATACATGTCTGTTGTCAAAACTGCCCAGCCTAAGGTCCTGTGCCACTGTAACACCTGAGGGATTATGTCTGTGAATTAGACATAAGAAGGAAGGAGAACAGGAAGCGGGGGGGGGGGTGACCTCCTGTAGAAGAGGAGAGAAGTAGCCAGCCTGGCAGGAAGAGGCTCAGAACTCCTTAGCTAGCTCAATCCAGTGTTCTCTTCATATGTGAGTGGAGTAGGGGTCCTGCCAGCTCAGTCCATCGCCAGATGCAGCTCCCTGGGCAAAGTGCCCTCTGCTCTGACATGGTGGTGGCTCTAGGTGAGTGGCATGGAGCTTTCTGCTAGTCATGTCCCCTGAAACAGAGGACAGGAAACCACTGTGGTGACTTCTTCTTGCACTCCTGGTATAAGAAAGTTGCTGAGGCCAAATGTGCCCACAAAAAGAAGGTGGTTGCTCTAGGATCAAATGCACCCCCTTTGTCAGACAGAAGCTTTTGCCTCTTATCTGGAAGTCTGAGACCTTGTGACCTGTTATTTCTCATTAGGAATGACCTGACCACAACATGACCACAGTCATGTCTAAGCTTTAGGTGACCCTTCTTGTCATGGGCAACTGCGTGGACACGTGCCTCTTGCTGCCTTCTCTTTATTGTAACAAGCAGCCTGTATATCACATGCAAGTACCATGGTGCCCGGGAACCTCTGAACTGTCTACTCAACAGATAATCAGGGAAGCTCCCTGGTGGAGCCTAGGAGTTGGGGACAGAGGGACAGCACAAGCACCTAAGAGAAAGTTTGGGAAACACTGTCCTTCCATTTCCTCCTTGGAACCCTGGGAAGTTTGTAGAGGGGTGTGTGTGTGTGTGTGTGTGTGTGTGTGTGTGTGTGTATGTGTGTGCCTCTAACAAGGCATGTATGCATGAGTTAAGGCCTACGGTACCTTAGCATCCTCTTCAGAGATTGTGAAGCCCTGCTCCAGACACACATTTGGATTGTGTTTTCCAAGCCATCATTGTTTTCCTTGATCCCAAATAATGAAAGAGTTTCCCAGAGTTTCCTTGTTAGCAAGCCCCGCTCTCTTTGGAAACATACAGCCTCTCTTTATAGAGTCATCATGTGATGTTGTCACCAGCCTGGTTGTCCTCGTGGTGTGGCCCTGCAGGAACATGGAATGTCACTTGCATTAAGATAAGGGGATGCATCCGCCTATTCTCTATCCTCCCTTGAGCCTCCTGTGTGAAGTCTGAGTGTAAGTGTTCTTTGGTTATACCTTAGATTCCCAATGTGTGGCAGGGTCATGTGATCATGACCTCCTAACAAGACTTTGGAGAACTGGAGACACATGAGATACAAAGAGAGGTGGCTACTTCCAGCATTCCCATTGTCACTACTCCAATATTCTCTTGCTATGAGCAGGGCTGGGGGGAGGGTCACATACCAGCAGAATGTAGAGGACTGGGGGCAGGTGTCACAGACCCTTCCTTCAAGGCCCAAGGTTGTGGGATCTGAGCAAGACTGAGCCTGACTGTTCAGGCTTATCCAGGGCTGAGTATGAGTGTTGAGACATCTCTGGGCTCTAAGGATTCCTGTCCTGCTGCTTTAGATTATAGGGTTACATTGAAAAAAGACTTGGCAGAACTCAGTAGTGCAGGAAGCCTGCCAGTGATTGCTCAGGGGCCATCCGTAGGCTTCCTAGGATGCTGGGGAGTGGGGTTTCCATGGAACTCCTTAAGGAAACCCAGGGGTTGGTCTATAGTACAGTGAGAGCTTGGGGGCAGTAAGAGAACCCAGATCCTTCTAGAAATCCATGTGTGGGCTCTGGGCTTCAAATTCTTACTATGAAAGCCAGAGGTTTGAGACAAGGGAAGGAAGATGGGCCTGTCTGAAGCCCAAGCTACTAACCAGAAGCCCTTCTGTCCCACTGACCAGGGAGGTGCTAACATCCCTCTCTTATCATTTATGCTTGGTTGGTTTTCATTCAAATGTGTGGAAGAGCATGCTTGTTCCTACAATTCCCAGCTTTCCCTAGTCTCTCATCAAATGGGGGCACTTGTCTGGCCTTGGGACTGATATTGAGTATTGTGTTGGTCCATTTTCTTTTACCAAAACAAAATATCTGAGAGAAACACTTTAAATAATGTTTAGTGTAGGAGTCTGTATCCCATCAGCCAGCTCACAAATAATGATACAGAGACTTATTATTAATTATGAAAACTTGGCCTTAGCTTAGGCTTGTTTCTAACTAGTTTCTATAACTTGCATTAACCCACTTCTATTAATCTACATGTTGCTACTTGGATTGTGGCTTCTACCTCTCCTCCTGCATGTCCTAACTCCTCTGCTTCCCTGCCTTTCTTCTTCCCCTAGACCTCTCTGTCCCCAGAAGTTCTACTTAACCTGTTCCCGCTTAGCTCTAAGCCATTCAGCTCTTTATTAAACCTCAGTGACACATCGTCACATAGCATAAAGAAATATTCTGCAACAGTTTAGCTCAGTCACACAAGCATCAACCTGTTCCCTCGGCTCCACTGTTTTGATTGGCAAAACAGAGGCATCGTGATGGAGGAACTGGAAGAGGGAGGCTGCCCACTTCATGGCAGTTAAAAAGGAGAAAGACAATTCATATGTGTGAGGGAGAAAGCAAGAGAGAGGGAGAGAAGAAGAGCAAGGGAGGGGTGGGAAAAAGAGGGAGAGGAGGAGGCAGTGTCTGGGGATAAGAAAGTCTTCAAAGGCTTGTTCTCTACAGTGTAGCACTTCCTCCAACCAGCACATCAATTTGGCCTAATCAATGCATCAATCCACTGATGAGGATAGTAGTCTCACGGTCCAATTCCAAGAGCAGTGAGATCTATGTCAAAACCAGAGGCAGAAGCTGAGAGAAACTTACAGTTGGAATTCACTAGGAAATGGGGGGACGGAGTTCTGTGGCAAAGTGAAATGGCGGTGTTGGGAGGCAGGTTTCTGTCTGTGGAAAACACATTTACATTTTGTAAAGAAATAATATTTTAGTGTCGCCTCCACGAGATGCAAATGAGGTCTGTTTTTATTTGAATGTGGCTGGTGAGCACCTCCTCCATGTCAAGAATTGTCGTGTCCAGGGTCACCTGTTCCCTGAGATATGGGATGAGACCATTCCCCCTGCCGATGTTTGGTATCACTATGATTTCTCCTCCTCCCTCTCTTTTTCTCGGGTTGAGGATGAGGTAAACAATTTGCCATCAAACTACATTTCTAGCTTCAAGGTGAATCTTAAAATAGACTATATGATTATTATTGTAGACTCTCCTGTATTATCTTGCCTCTGAACACCACTGTCTGCTTGCCGTACCATCATCCAGAGGGGTTTGCAATCAGGAAGAACAAGTATAACTGCGGTGGTGGACATCTTTCTAGCAGGCTATATTTCTTCTTGGTTCAGGGCTCCTGCAAGGGGCAGTAGGGCCAGCAGCCATTGCCTAGGTATGATCTCTGTTACCCACAGATATAGAGGAATGGGGACCACTGAAGAACAGAGCCCTGGATCACAAGTTAGGAAATTGGTAACACCAGCAAAATGTTGTCCACTGCCCTGTTCCTCTGGGTGACGCTGTCACATGAGGGAACAATAAAAGCCACAACATCCTGAAGTCTGTATTAAATCAGTTTGGGTCATTCTCCAGCTCACATGTTATCCTGGGGCAAGGGTTTCGGCAGTGACATCAGGAGTGAACTGGAAAAGAGAGACAGCAGGTTCTGTTTCTTCCAGAAGGTCTTGCCCCCATGTCTTGTGACTTGACACTCCTATCTTGAATTCTTGTTGTGCTAGCTAAAGCCGACAGTTGTATTTCTGAAAGCTGAAAGAAGTTGGGTGTTTCTGTCCACACCATAGAGATAGTGATAGATAAGACAGATAAGAGACAAACTGGCAAAGAACAAATGAGCTTTTTTTCTTTTCTTTCTTTTCTTCCTTCTTTTCTTTTTTAATAAAGGGCTTATTATCTCTGTAATTAAGCAATTGACTTTGTTTTCCTTGAAACCATAGAATCATCTAACCATGATGGGACAAGAAAGTCTGAGATAGACTGAGCCTGTTTGTGTTGTAAACTGTTTCATAGGAGCCTTCCTAGATTCTCCTGCTACACAAGCGTCTAGAGGATGGTTTGCTTTGGAGAGGCACTGTGCTAAGACTTCAGCAGAGTGAGGGACTTCCACACACAGGAATGTCTTGAATAACTGGAAGAGAGCCTGGGGTTAGGAAGGAAAGGGCTGGCCAAGTGTCTCCTCACCTTCAATGCTAGCTAACCTGCTAGTTGGGACAGCTGCTTCCTCCTCAGCATCTGACGCTCTCTTCCGTGAACTGAGGATTTTGAAGTAGTCTGTCCTTTCTCAGTTTTGTTGGTTTAAAGTTAAAATCCAGTGATTACCAAGAAAGCACCATGCCCACATGAGCAAGATAGTTGAGAACAGCTTCCGGGTGATAGACATCCACTGTGTCACACCTTTCCAGCTGAGTGTAGCTGGAAAGAACCACGATGCACACTTGGTCCCCTAGGCACACTCTCCTTTCTCTGTGCCCTCTTCTCCATATAGAATGGCATAGAGAAGGGCATGATTGAAACTGTGTGGTACAAACTGAAGGTCAAGTCTTTACCCACTGAATGACATGCAACAAATTCCAATGCTTTTGTGGACCGAGGAGGGCTTCAAGATAAGGACAGTAAAATCTGTCTTTTGGACTGACTGCACAATCAGAGATACTAGACCAGTTAGGAGTTTGCACATAAAGAAGAATCTAGGAATATTAGTAAGCATGTTTTTTGAAAAGCTGAAGGTGGTACCTAGTGTGGAAAAAGCACAAGAAGTTCCGAGTACTGCTTTAATCTGAAAACAGAGCAAGGCTGTGGTTGAAGTCCTTTCTGAAACAACTTAGCAATATTTCTGGTCCCTTGGGCTCTTCTTTCACCTATGGTCTCCCATCATAACCCAAAATCCATGTCCCTTCCTTTGTACCTCAGGATTGTAAGCCTTAGTTTTTTTTCTCTTGTGTCCCCTTTTTGTCTGAAAACTTTTTGCACAACCCTGTTACATGAGTACATACAATAAAGATTCAGACTAAACATCACTAATAATAAATCAGAAAGAAACCTATCCTAAAACAATTCTTTGTTATAGGGATAATTTTACTGTTTATGAATGACAAAAGCTAATTTTCATACTAACTAGATGACTTGCCTTCTAAAGTCTTCAGTGCCTCCCAGAATAGCACTACTGGTTGGGTGCTTAAGCCCTAAACATAAGAGCATGTGAGTGGGGGCAGAGGGTAGGATTTCCTGTTCAGACCATAACAGCATGCTCTCCTACATAAAGGGCCAGCCTGTCTTTATACTTTCTACTTATATTTCTCCCTACAATGGCGGAAAGGCCCAGCTCCCACTGCAGAGATATTCCCTCAGAATAACACAGTACCTGCTCCTCACCTTGGTGACCAGAGATAGACTCAGCCGCCAGGTCTATAGCTATGCTGAGTCCCACCAACGCCTCATATCTGTCCTCATTTTTCACCTGGAACCTCATCAGAGTCTCACCTAACAGAATGCTGGCGCCTCAGGATGAGCTGATAGTTAAGAAGGGCTCTGTGTCTGGAGTGGTCCCAGCTGCTGGCTGTCGTCTGGGGTGTGTTTTCCACAAAGCAAAGCTGATGAGTTTTTCCAAAGTATTATTTCAGCACTGCTAGTTCAAGCTTGTTTCAAATAGCTTCCCTGGCATTTAAGAGTTGGCTCCATGTCTGCTTCCCTCACCGGGGTCCTCAGTGGGAGGACATTACAGTAGGCCGCATTGCTAGTTTACATGGAATGGTGGACATCGGCTGCCTTCCTTATCTAGCTGAGTACACCACAGGGCCCTTTTGATTTATAATTAATTGATTGATTATAAATATCTGAACCTGTTACCTGCCTGGCTTCACCCCCAGGTTAGGAACAGGGATAGCATGGACTGCAGTTTGACAAAAGAGCTTTCCAAGTGGCCTGGGCCCAGACCCCAAGAGCAGATCCAGAGTCTGAACTGGTCACCTCAGTGCCTGCTGAAGGCCCAGGACACTCAACATCTTGCCTCTTTAGTGAGTCTATTACATCTAGAAGCCTGATGGTGATCAGCAGAAAGCCAGGGGCTAGCGATTCTCAAGGTGCTTTATGGAATCAGGAGAGAAACTGATGGTCAGACACATTAGGCAGCTCCATTTCCTCCTGAGGTGTGGGGTGATGCTTGCTTGAGAACCTGTTCCCACAAGCTTCTCATGGTCATATCAGAGAGAACATTCGAAAGAAAACTGTTCAATGGAGCTTTCTGTTTAACAAATACTTGGTACCTGTAGAGCAAAAGCTTATAATATACAACAAAGAGGCCTCCCTTTATCTTTTATATGCCTTGGTATACCAGAGGGTCCATATGGGACTTTGAAACAGGCGTAGCCCTGAAAGTGTTCCAGGTGAGGTGACTTACATATATCTATACATAGTCCTGGTTTCTCTTCAGTCTGAAATACACACATCTATAACCATAGAAAGCTGGGAAGAACAGACTTGTCTGGGATCAAAAAGCTGTTCATGTACTCACCTCCTTCTCCCTCCTGCTGATACGTCAGCGCCTTCCTCCCAGTGTTGACAGGGCTAAGGTGGCCGCAGCGTTTGTAACACTGGGGTTCCTCTGCTTGCATAGTGAAAGATAAACATTCCCCAGGATGTGCATAAACCACCTTCTGATAACACAGTTAGACAAAATTCATCATCCTGTCGTTGCATGACAGTTTACTTAACTGTATTATTATTGTTGGATTCTTATAATACTCTTGTTTTGTTTCCATAGCTCCATTATGTTAAGGATAGATGCTGGTTTTATAATGAAGATAAGTCTTTTTGGATGAATTCCCTCTAGAGTAGTCATCTGGAGAAAAGTAGTGATGCAAGTACAGATGAGCACACACAAGTGCACAATGGGTTTGCATAGGCACATGCACAATATATTTGCACACATGTAAACACCATTTCCTACTTTGACTTCTGCAGCTGACTGGGTGCTTCCTTCAGCTAGATCAAGACATTACACCTTTCTGGATCTGATTCCTTTGCTCTTATGAAAGAAGGGGTTAGAGCCTGGAAACAGAGTGTGGCTGGAGCAGTGGGAATGATGTCCACAGAAGGGAAACAGAGTGTGGCCGGAGCAGTGGGAATACAGTCCAGAGAAGGGCTCATGGACGACTTTAACATGTTGGATTAGTTTGAGTCTGTGCTTTATAAGGCCATCCGGTGATGTTGATCTGTCTAAAACATTCTTCCATATGTAGCCGCAATAGAAATGAAACGTTAAAAATTCTGTCTGCTTTTCAATGAGAAAGTAACACAGTGGGGCCTGGGGTACAGCTGAGAGGTAGAACATGTGGTTAGTATGAACAAGGCCCTGGGTTAAATTTCTGGCGCACCATTCTGCCCCACAGTGTTCTGAAAATAGTGTATCTATCTACCAGCTTGTGCTTCCTGTCACATGATTTTAGCTGTCACTGTCTCCTGGATGTGCCAGTAGCATGGTGTTCTTCATGTTGAATGTTGAGGACTAATAAAATCCAGAGGTATTCTAACCACACCTGAAACATAGATCGATGAGGCTCAACTCCATTCGCAGTGCCTGCTCTGGACTCTCCAAGTCTTCCCTGTCCACCAGTGGCCCCAGCTTGGGCTCGCGCAGGAATGCTGATAGCTCAGGCTTGCAGCCTACTCTGGAGGCAAAGGTCTGAAACACGGAGGCTGCCGTCTGGGGCCTCAGAGAATACTGAGGACCACTTTATTAGAGCAGAAGTCCCCGGTCCATCCCATTTGTCCTCCTGCCCACCCTACAAAGGCCCTGAATTAAATGCCCTAAATGAAAGAGGTCTCCAAAAATCTCCAGGCATTTTCTTTAAACCAGGTTGAGAAAGTAACCTTCTATAATGCGTGAGAACTGCATTGCAGCAGGATCCCCGTATGGATGTGGATTTTATTAATTCCCGGACACCTCAGTGACCAACAGGGCAGGAAGCCCATGTTCCCTGGAATCTAGGGGAAATGAGGGATTTCCCTGCTTCTGTGGATTTGAAAGAGCCCTTCTAATTCTGAATTCCAAGTACTTGCTGCAATCTCAACAGCTAGCCTGAACTTGACTGTCCAGATTGTTCGCCTGTAGCCTTACGGTGATGTGGACTTTCCAAATCATCTACTATCACCACGCAGCTAAGTCCTTTGTGCTTGGTAACCCCTAAAAGGTTTTGAGGTGATAGAGATATCACTAAGTCAGGGTAACAAAACTGAAGACCAGGAAGAGTCGATAAATTTGTTCCGGGTCAAAGTAGATGCTGTGGGTGAGGCTGGGTTAATAGACATCAATGCAATAATTAAAAAACTTGTTCACTTCCTGCCATTTTATCCTCATTTATATTAGCAAGCTATTAAAGCATTAATTATATATAATTAGGTATTTTTTTAGATTTTTATGTGTATGAATGTTTTGCCTGCATTTCTGTATGTGCATGCCTGGTGCCTTCTGAGGTTAGAAGAGGACATTGGATCCCCTGGAACTGGAGTTACAGATGGTTCTGAGCTGCCATGCAGGTTCTGGGAACTGAACCCGGGCTGTACTCTTAGCCACTGAGCCATCTCTTCATCCCTTAACTGTGTAAAATTTAAAAGACAAGGCTCAGGGCAGGAATGAGGTTATTATTGTATTCATTGCTTTTCTCTTGTCTGAAGTATTGAGGCTAGAACTGGGAGCCTTTGTGCATGTACCCATTGGACAAGTATTCCACAACTGAGTCACATACCCAGTCCATCAAGTTTTTTCAGTTAACAGCCTTCCCTAAAACTCAGCATAGCTGGGCCCTAACCTAATTGCACTTCTGAAAGTCAGTTTGGACATGTACTATTTGGCAGCAAGTAAAACCACAGGGAGCAAGAATGCAGTTCTAAGATAGCTGATGCCCAACCCTGCAGACCAGCTTGGAGCAAAGCACCATGTCGCCTAGGCAACTAGCAGTGACTCACAGCCCTTGGGTGTCCAACAAGGAGGAGCTTGCTCCCACTGACTAGCAAGGAGACTCCTTTGTATAATGAAATCAACAGCTGCCCAGTAAGGCTGACACTATTTCCTGAACCTTGGATCTAATAAAAGGAGTGATCTGACACATTTCCTGCAATCCTATCTTTGTCTTGCAGAGGAAAACCCTGGCCTTCCATATTAGGACTTAACCTGTGGCCTACAGCTGAACTGCTGTTGTGCTCCTGTCCTGTCTGTGTATAAGGGTTAGACTTCATCATCGCCATGTATTGCTGGGGGCCTGTGTTTTCTGACTATACTGGTCTCCTTGTGTGTATGTCTTCCTATTGTCAGCCATTCCTAAATCAGCTAAGCCCCGTCTCTCACTGTATCACAAGAAACCCTCTGTGCCTGGTTAGGTTCCCAAAGCCAGGACCTTCACATTCATTGGTATCCTGGGCTGCACATGTTGGCTACAGTTGGCAGAACAATATTCAGTCATTACTATACAATAAATAATGGTAATAATAATAATAATGTCATTATTACAAAATGAACTATGTAAACTCATAAGCAAATATGAAAACAACATAAATATTTTTGCATTTGTGAATTCTTGATAGTTGTACTTGATTTTATAATAATATATACTGCTAAGTTCTTTTGGGTCTATGATATCTGTATGGTGGAAATATTATAGGATGGCGGGCTACTCTGCTTTAGGCATACTCAGAAGTATACAGTCCTGAACATCATAGTTTTGAGCTATCACATGTGCTACATGCAAGTCTATCACTACCTTTCCTCTCATATGTCCCCATGACTGCCACAGGGCTGATGGGCACAGTCTTAGTGAAGGACACCAGAACTGTTTTTCAAGAACCGTTTCCAACCAGCCAGTGGCTTCCCTGGCTTCTCTGGGCAGATGTGGCTTCAGCTCTGTAGCTGCTCTTAGGATTTCATCAGCTGGAAGGGACACATCCGTGCAGATGATGATGATGTATTTCTGGATGGCAGACTTTGCTGCTCTCAGGACTCCCCACCATAGGTCTTAAGGCTTGTTGGATTTCAGAATTTAGAATTTCAATATGTAGGATTTTAATGGTTTAGAATTATGGTTGTGGTGATTTTAGGCTTTAGGAATTTTTGATTGGAGGAAATTTGAGCTTTAGGGATAGGAATTTCAACCTTCAGTACTGTGTGCCATCTGAGTGTATGACTCTGGGGAGCATGAGTGGCCCCTGGACCACTTATCCTTCCCCGCTCCATGCTCTGTGCTTAGTAATCAGCTAGGGTCATGCTAGACCTTGGGATGCCAGGTACTTGGGATGCAGAATAGCAGGCTTTCCTCCAAGAAGCTCCACTGAGTTGTCCCTCATATTTTTCACTGTGGAAGAACTTGGGTATCAGTGCCAACCTTGCCAAGTTACTTGCTTAGAACCAAGCAGTATGGGGACCACTTTGTCTTTGTTCTCGGTCTCTGAATGTTTGTCCTGTGTGGCTAGACCTTTTGCTTCAAGAGTCACACATTAAACATTGGAATATAGTCAAAGGCTTGGAATTCAAAAATCACACCAGGCCATGACCTTGACCCAGGAAAAAAATCTACATACGTCAGTACCTCATTTTTGAATATGAGGCCACTGGGCCCCCTCCCATGGCTACTAGAAATGTTTGAAAATATAAGAAGTTGCTAATCAATTAGTCATTGTGGGTCTTCCTGCTGTTCTGGGCTGAATCTCTGGGTCTCATCATAAGCATCTCTTTACACTGCTGAGTGGGCCTTACCAATTTCCCAGGACAGAGAAGCAGTGTTGGAGGAGAGCACGCTGGAGGTCTAAGCACATGACAGAAGACATCAGCAGGCAGGTGAATCTCAGGGGAAAGATAGCAGCTTGGTCAGAAAACTAGAATTGTCAGCCAAACTGTCCCGGGGACATTGCTGATGTCAATTACTGGCAAGCAAGATCAGCCCCCTTCTCTCAATGGCTGCTGACCAAGCCCAATATGGATTCTTTTCTGTTTTTCCTGCCCAATCCAGGGACCCAGGCTTTACCTCACAGCAGCTCATCCCTGTCATTGACAGTTTCTGCTCACTGGAAGCTGACAAGGTATCAAGCATGAGAACCGGCGCTCGGCTCATATGGCCAAACAACTTTTCCAAAACACTTCTTTGCTTCAGCATAAACTCCCTCCCTCCTGTGAGATTTTACAGAGATGTGCTGTTATTCCATGGGCTGCTGTAAGTTAAGTGGTGAGGGAAGAGCCCCCCGCCCCCCCATCAGTCTGAGGAGAATCTGTTTTATGATTGCGGCCATTATTCTGCCACCCCTCGTCCCGTGTTATAAACGTGGCACAGTCCATTTGGCTACATAAGGTTTGTCTCTCACAGCAAGTTTGATTTTACTACGAATTTCCATGTTTATTTAAGTTTTCATGGACTCTTAAGGGACTTACTCCTTAGACCCTAGACAGTTAGGACATGACTTTGTCAGTTTTTTCTTCCTTTTACAATTGAAAGATTTTATTGCAGACATTTTCAAACACATAGAAATCAAGGGAAGATTACAACAATTAGTAATTTAGTGATCTCCATATACCCATGGACCTGCGTCAATTAGCTTATTGTGTAGCAACCTCGTGTCGACTGTGTCCAAACAAGATAATAATTCATCTGCAAATGTCTCAGAAAATCGCTAGGAAATAAAGAAACGTTAATCTTAGTTTTTAATTTGTGTGTATATGCATTTGTGTGTATATGCCTGCATGTGAGTACAAATGCGTGTGCACAACTGTGCATGACAGAACTCAATATCAGAAAGCTTCCTCAGTTGCTCTCTGTCTTTTGTTGTCGAGATGAGGTCTCTCACTAAATATAGAGCTTTCCTATTTGTCTGAATTCACTGGCCAGCAAGCCCCAGCTCATCTCTTCCTCCCCAGAACTAGGATTACAGGTGTACACCAAAGTGTGGGGACTGAGGTCAAGTTCCCATTCTTACGTGATACTTTACTGACTGAGCCATATCCTTAGCTTCAAGAATTAAAAAAAAAAAAATGTAAAGTTCAACAAGCATTAATATACCTAAAAATCTTTGTCATTTTAAAGTCTCCAGAGCCGGTTTAAGGAAGAAGTCTCGCGTTCCTCATGATCCCCAACTAAATGGGGCTGATAGGGGCAGGCAGTGTGGTAAGAGCTAGTCCTGAGCCTCCACTCGTAGCTCGTCTCCATGTTCTTGCTACCTCGTTCTGCCTTGCTCTTCTGGGGATTTCATTCACACAAATGAATACGCAGATCCTGTCTACCACTATTCACATGCACCCACAGTGGGCTGTGTCCTTTCTGGGTCCAATACATACAAACCAAGGGCTGTCCTACCTGCAGAAGTGTTCTCCAGCTAGGGAAGAACGCACCCAACCTGCAAGTGCCCCGCTGAGCAGAGATTCAAGAACTTTAGAGGCCCAGAATATTGCTAAGAAATGGACATGTGTTCTGTAGCCCCCTTGATGGGAGGTGGGGTGCATAGATAAAACAGAACACCCAAGTTGTGGAAGCAGGTCACTTATCAACTTTGACTCCAACACAGGGAATTAGAACGCAGATTTCTACCCAGTTCTGTCATGGATCTTAGCTGTGACCATTCACCTTGCGGTTGAAACAGAATCTTTTGTCAAAGCTGCAACAGACCTTCAAGAGAACAAGTCACTTCCTGTTGCAAGGAAGTGACCCTGGAGCTTTCCTCTTTGTGGTGGTGAATCACTTCCAGGATCTTCCCGCATCTCTAAACTGGAGGAATCTAAACTGGAAGAATCACCTCCCTTTCACGAATCAGATTTAAAACATAATACAATTTGTGGCATTTCTTGGTAGTGTCTGAATGAGCGTCTGTCTGGGTCTCGTAACTTTGTGACTTGGAGTGTCCCCACCTCCAAGGGCTCTCTGGGTAGAAGGGTCCTCTCTGAGGTGAATGTGCCGAAGAGGGGGCTGTGAACCATCAACTGTCCTACTCCTGGTAGCTGGCAGAGCAAAACTTGGCATGGGGCACTCTGTTAACAACAGAACTGCTAACCCAAAGAGTGAGGACACCAGGGTGTCCATTCACAAAACTGAGCTCATTTCTGATTTGAAAATTCATCTGGGTACAGTGAGCAGCATCTACATTTCAGAGTCCTGGGAAACCGAGGCAGGAAAATACCCGGAGTTTGAGGCCAACTTAGAAATCTAGTAAGACGCTGTCTCAAAAACAAACAAACAATAAAACAAGGCAATAGTTAAATGAGAAGAAATATTTTTGCTTCCTTAATATGATAAAAATATTTGTATTAAAATAAAATACAAGCCTAACAATGAGACTAGGAACATTCTCATAAAAGCCCGGAGAAAGGGTGCGAAGGAACATCATGTCATACACCATTCTGAAGTGGGGCAGAAATGTGCAGTTTAAGGATTTAAAAGCAGAGGAAGTGCCAGGGTTTGAACAGACTGAAAACATATAAGGCATCATGGGGTTGCACAAACATGTCCTTGATTACAAACCCAGCTTGCAAAAATCCCGTTGACTTCGGTCCATAAGTCTGAAGACATGGCTTAGTCTGTTTTTGTAGAGGACCCAAGTTTGGTTCCCAGCACCCATGTCAGGTGACTCACAACCACCTGTATCTCTAGCTCCAGAGGATCCAGCGTCCTCTTCTGAACTCCTTAGACCCCTGCGCTCATTTCTATACACCCACACACTCAGTTGAAAATAAAAATAAGTCTTTAAAAGCCACAACAGCGAAAACCTCTGGTCCATAAAAACGGAAAGAAATCAGAAAATACAATAGAAAAATATTCTACCAATGGCAGCAAGTTTTGAAGAGTTTTAAAAAGCTGAACTAACAACAGCAAAGAAAGAGTATGCATTCTTTATGACAGAAATCTTAAAACAGAATAAACCATGTTGATCCTGGCTTAAAAATTCAGCACTGTAGCATTTGAATATCTTCACAGGCAACTCATATATTTATGGTTATCTAGAGAAACTTTGTTAGGATTCAAATGCACAGGTTCTAATCTAGGACTCACTGAACCTTCAAGGTATTGGCTTTGCAACAGTGTGAAAGTGATGCCCACTCAGTAGAAAACACTGCCCTCAGAAGGTTGAGCTTGTTTCTTTCCCTGGGTTAGTCGTGGGCAATCTAACCAATCCTCTCCTGGAATGCTGATCAGGATAAGGAGTGTTGTTCCCAGTCGGCTGTGATCTGAAGCCCTTAGTTGCTGAGCTATGAGACTGGGTGCCTCACACTTTAAGTTATTTCTAGGTCTGGGAGAGATATAAGCCCCACTGAAAGTTAAACATCTGTAGATAAGTGAATTTTTATGTATGGAAATTTTTAATGGAGGAGCCATAAAGAAGAAAACAAGGTTAAAGATATTAGAAATTAGATAAAGAGGTTATTCAGAATGATTGGAATATGATAACTCACTTATTAACCAATTTGGCATTTTGGTATATAAAAGTCAGACAGGGTGATTTAAAAAAAAGACCCAAACAACAGAGCTAACATACAATAATAATTTAGTTTATTATAAAGACAGTATTTAAAACCAATAAAGCAGGAGCCATTATTTATTTACTTAGGCAACTACATAATCATCAAGAACAAAAGTAAGTTACATTTTAATCTATTTCCATCAGTCGAAGTAGATTCCTGATATAACAACAACAACAACAACAACATCTTTAAGAAAAAATAATATTGTAGAAGTACCTAAGGAAAGCATGGAGCTTCCTCCTCCCTTTTCTTCTTCGTTTTATTATTATTATTATTGTGTGCATGTGAGGCTGAGAAAGAAAATTCTTTTCTATGCAAAACACAAATATGAAGCCAAAAGTCACATGGGCAATGCATTTAATTAGATAAAAGTTAGAATGCTCTGGAAATAAAAACATAGCATAAATGAAGTCAAAAGACAAATGACAAACTGAGCAAAGAGAGTTCACAGCAGGGAGCATGCAGACACATCTTTCAGACAGTTGCCTGTACAAACACGCATCGCATTTCCACAAGAATAATACCCAAATCCCAAAGGAAAATAAACACTTTACCCAACTCCTCTAAAGCAAGCAGTTCTAGGGAATGGCCAAAAAATGCAAAAAGACGAGGTCACTGCATACAGGCTTAGGGAAAAAAAATGCCGTGCTGTCGGGGCTCATAAGGGACACCCTCCAAGACATTTCTCAGTGTCAAAGTCGGCCAGCACTGCACATATATGGACATATTTGTATTGGGAGAGAAGCTTGTGGGAAGACTCAGCAGGAACTCAGCCCACAAGGAGTAAGCCTGAACTCAAAAGGGGAGAAGAGGCTGTCATATTTGTATCTTCTGAGCCACCTAGGTTTCCAGTCAAGTGCATGTCACTATCCACTAAGAAAAGCTAGGTAATCCTTTAGAGAATGTTTATAAAATAGCTGCTTCTTACCACCTGCCACAACCAGGAACCAGAGGATTTTTTTCTCTGTAATAATTATGGGTTGTGGGGCCTGTAGGGGGATCCCAGATGGAGCAGGGTGCACGGAGACAATGCCTGGAGTCCACCCTTCAGAGGTCTTTGTTCTCTAAGCCAAGAAAGCCATCTATGGGTTCCTCTGGAAGAATGGTCCGTGCCAGCAAAGCAGTGAGCTGTGCTGGGAACCAGGGCTGGCTAGAGCAGGACACAAGTCACTATCTCTGTCTCTGTGGTTTTAGCATACCTGGGACCCTATTACCAAGTACCCAATACACTGTTGCCTGGGAGACAAACAGGCTTAGTGTGTGAATGAGGGCAGAATTGAGTCTATGAGATTTTACACTCCCCCCCCCCCCCCCCCGGTTCTCCTTCAAAGATGAGGCCTAGGGCTGTATCACTCACCCTAAGTCAGGTGTATTTCTAGGTTCTTATCACACTGCTTTTAACTGTGTGATCTAGGAACCCACATAAGGTCTGGAGGCTCTTCTTGCAACACTTAACTAAAACTGATTTGATGGTTTTAAACCATCCATCTACAACTTGAGGATATAGCCATTTTATTCCAAATCTCCATGGCTGAGAGAAGTCATCTGACTGCTGGTGAGTTGAGAGTTGAAGGGAGAAGACCAAGGAGGCTGCTGGGGGAATTTTAAAGACACAGTGACTCTGGAGGCAGAGCTAGTTCGCTGTAGAGGGAAGGACAAAAGAGCGAAAGCAGCATCCCTTACTTTCCTGCCCGTCTTCTTGTGGGAAAAAAAATCAGTGATGTGAAGGGTGTCTGGGGGGCTAGCATCACATGTGGCCCTCTGCAGGAGTTTCCTCCTGGCTGGAGAGAGCAGGGGTGTGATGCTCACTAACCAATACCACCCCACCCCCTTGCAATACAGTTTAGGGAATTCAGCGAGGAGACCGAATTTAGGGAGCTGGAGGACTCCGCCTCACTAAACACAATGCTACAAAATCCACTGCCCAGACCTATTCACTGAGCGGAATATTCAGCAAGGAGAGGAGGTAGGCCACCTCCAACCACACCCAGCTGTGTGGCTGGATCTCAGGGACACAGTAGTACTATAAAGATACCAGACACAAAAGAGTCAACCTGTGACCCATTTGATGTAATCATCAAAGAGGCTGGCACAGACAACAGCGGGGTACCACTTTTCATTTGACAGCAGGGGTGGTGGGCAGGACACCTGTTCTGGGCGCTAGTTCCTTAAGGGAATTCAGTTAATGCAAATTTACCACGCATGAGGGTTCCATAAAGGCTTGGCTTTGTAGATAAGACACTATGGGTGGGCAAAGGGTGGTATTTAACCTACTGTCTTTCTTGTCTTCTGAGAGGGCGTTGGCATCACTAATAGGAAAATCCCTGATGCTGATGTCACATGTCTTCCTGGTCATGTTAGTCGCTTTTCATTAGTTTTTGTTCTTATTTTAAATGAGCTCCCTTTCTTTTCTTTCTTTCTTTTTTTTTTTAACTTCCTTCCTGGCATTTGAGTCATTTCCCATGTCTTTGTCTGCTGCAGCTAAGAAACTTGGTCCTAAATGTGCTCTCCGAGTTCTAGTGCTGGGGCTTTCTACAGATATAGACCTAGCTGGGAAGGGGGGTGGTGAGCGCAGAAGACTCTGGAAGGAATGAGGTTTGGAAACAATGGCTGGGTTTTGACCCTGTGGCAATCACCTTGACTAAAATCTATGCAGGTAGGCTAGCATTCGTTCCTGCAGAGCTGAAGTTCCCCTGCTTTGTGGAGTGACCCTAAAGGTGACCCAGGGAGAGTTTTCATCAGCCCCAAATTTCTAGCCCATGAGGGAGGGGTGAATACTATCATCTCATGCTGTGGGGAGGCAAGAGTCAGGAGACTTGCCTTCTCATTCTATGGATTGTTTTCCTTTCAGATCTAAGATCTGCTTACCTCAGGAACATAAATAAGGAGGAAGACTCAGGCATCTTTCACACAGAGATCAGCTCCCCATTTGCCTTCGCTTTTCCAACCTGGTTCTAAGGATCCCAACAAGGGCCAATGTGACATGTCCAATCTGGTTTCCAGATCCTGGTGTCCTGTGTGGTCCTCACCTAAATAGTGCTCCCCTTAACCTGCCAATAGTTATTATCCATGCTCCTGAGACGTAGAGAGACAGACATGCTGTACAAACTTCAATAAGAGGACAGAGAGTTGCAAGCCTTTGGTTCAAATCTAGCACAGAGCCTTAGTGGATAAATACGGTTTTATTGGAACTCAGCCATGAGTGTTTCTTTACATAAGATCTGAGACTACTTTTAAGTTACTGGGGAAAAACAAAACAAAAACGAAACAGTTGCATTTAGGAGCAAAGGGCCACAAAGCAGAAGTTGTTTACTGCCCAACTCTTACAGAACATGTTTCCATGGTGCTATGGTTGAGTCATCTCTGCAGTGTGATCTTGTTTGAGCAGAACTTTTGGGAGCTGATGCCTGTGGAACACCAGCCATTGTGTTGACAGGTAAGCGTTCTCTCACAGTGGCAGAGATGACTTGGGCCATTGTCCCTCAGTTGTTCATGGAGCTGCATGCAATGACATCTATGTACAAAGTTGGCCACCTGTTTCAGTTACTTTTCTTATTACTGCTAGGCAATATTCTCCTGATAAAGGCAACTAAAGGCTGAAGGGCTTTGTTCTGATTTTCGATTCCACTACAGGACATCACGGTGGGCAAGACAGGGTTGAAGCAGCTGGTTATATCCCCTCCACAATCAGGGAGCAGAGAGCAAATGAACACATGAAAATTAGTGCTCAGTGTGCCTTTTCCTATTTATACAGCCCCATATCTCCTAACTAGGTCCTACCCACAATTAAGATGTGCCATCCCACATCAATCAATGTCATCAGACTCCTCCACAAGCATCTCCCAGTGATGTCTTCTGTTGTCGTGTCAAGCACAAGCTTGCTTCCTTCCCTCACACCCCTCCGATACCCCCTGGCAACCATTGACTCCCCATTGCTATAATTTCATCTTTCAAGATCATTGTCTAAGTGAACCTACACTACACGTACTCTTTGAGACTGATTCACTCAGGATGGTTCCCTGGAGATTCTGCTACATTGATATATGTGTCAATAGCTCATTATGCTATATTATTGAATTACATGGTATGAGTGGGCTGCAGCTTATTTTACAGTTCATTTGTTGAAGGACATTGGGTGGTTTTTAGTTTGTGCCATTAGGAATAAGGTAGCTAAGACATACAGGGTTTTATGTGAACATAGGATTATTACATGAGAATCTGACCCCAGGTTGCAAAAGGCTTTGGCTATAGATTCCTTTCTCTGACAGGCTCCATGGCAAGTGATTCTTCAGGATAAAAAAATAGATATAATAAGACACCCTTGGCAAATTCTCATCCATGTTCCCAAAATTCTCATCCATGTTCCCAATTTCCTATTTTAGGGTCTAGCTTAGAATCCCGACTTTCCCATTGCTCCCTGCTGCTCCATCTCCTATGATTCTATACCACACATGACTCCAATGCCACCATCCCTGGCTCTTCCTCTAGCCTAGCTCAGCTATCACTCATGGCTTCATCTTTATCACCTGATCCCTTCAACATTCTTGGCTCCTCCATCACTCAAGGCTCCATCCCCACTCCTTGGCCCCTTCAGCACCTTGGCTTCTCCATCACTCATGGCTCCATCTTCACTCCCTGGCTCCTCAATTGCTCACAGTCTCATAATCACCCCTGGGTCTTTCATCACTCTTAGCCCCTCCATTATTCATGGCTTTATCGTCATCTCTGACTCATCACCTCTGGCTCTCCTATCACTTATGAATCCATTATCTCCCATGGAGCCTTAACTACTCCTGGCTCCTTCACTATCACCTAGTTCCTCTGTTACTCTTGGTCTTCTCTCACCTACGTTTTCATCATCAGCAACCCTTCATGGAGTGGTGTTGGAAAACATGCCAAGGTAGAAAAGACTGCTGATACCTCAACACACACATCTACTGTGCAGGTTGGTAGAAAGGCTGAAATGGGAAAGTGAGTTCCTGTAGGCTTGTTCTTTGCTCAGTGTAGGGAGTGAGTGAAGTCCTCAGTGAATGTGTATTGTTGACGTGGCCATGGTAACCCAGACCCAGAAAGACAATTATCCTATGTACTCACTCATAAGTGGTTTTAAACATAAAGCAAAGAAAAACAGCCTACAGATCACAAACCCAGAGAACCTAGACAACAATGAGGACCCTAAGAGAGACATGCATGGGTCTAATCTACATGGGAAGTAGAAAAAGACAAGATCTCCTGAGTAAATTGGGAGCATGGGGACCATGGGAGATGATTTAAGGGGAGGGGAAAGACAGGGAAGGGAGCAGAGAAAAATGTATAGGTCAATAAAATCAATTAAAAAAATAAAATATGAGTCTTGGAAATACTTCAGATATAAACCATAGCACCCAAGAAGTCCTGGCATCAGCCCCAGGGCCTTTCCTCCCACAAGGCTCACAGGCATCCAGAAAAACTCACAGTAGGAGTGTGTTCCTTTCAGTATCCGTGGCAGGCAGCATCCGGTTTCTCTGACAGAGCTTCTTGAATGCATGCTGAAAAGTAAGAATGTTCTGGGAACTGCATTTTTGCTGGGGACATGATCAAGGGAGTGAAGCGAAGTATGGAGTGAAGGCTGCTTTGATCTTGGTGAAGGACAGAGCCTGGGAGGCCGGGGAAATGGGAGGACAGGGCATCTCCTACACTTAGTATGACACTGCTTGAGGGTAGGATTGGCAGAGTACCAGTGTGGTTTTAGTCTCAATGATTGTAGCAATATCACAGGGGGAGGAGAAGACAGCTAGAAGCTCTGATTTGGAGCTACAAAAATTGTGACATGGATATGAGATGCCACTGGCTGTGTGAGGTTTTGGGAGTGGGCGAAATTGTATTGAACAAATGGGATATGAGGGTGACAGACGCAACATCAAAAAAGGGAGGAGTGACCTAGGGCATGTCTCCCGCCAAGCACAACAAACTAGAATTCAGGAGGCAGGGCTGAGGATCGAATAGTAAGTGCAGATTGCCATGGCCTATGTGAAAGTAGCCTTCGGATATTAAAGACCTAGAAAAGAGAGTGCATATTTGGAAGACATCAGAGGTATACATACACAGTGGAGTCTTATTCAGCCATAACCAATGAATCACGTCATTCGTAGGAAATCCAATGGAATTGGAGATCATCAGAGTGAGCAAAATAAAGCAGAGTCAGGAAGACAACTAGCTTGTGCTTTCTCTTATATAGAGAATGGTTCAGGATGTAGAAGAGGAGAAGGGAGCTAAGAAAGGGTGAACAAGGAGCAAGATGTAGAAATGTCATAATGAACTCCTCATTTGTACAATCAAGTATACACACGTATTATTTTGTACAAATATGTATACATAAAGTATATGTGAACATATATGTGTGTGAGTGTATGTATGCATGTAGTAAATATAATCTCGGGTTGTGCAATTCAGGAAAAGGAAATCAACAGTAAACTCCAACCAGAGCAGGACTGCACTTGAACCGTCACTTACATCCTTCAATATTGTTTTTAACATATTGAGTTGTAGTTTCTTAACCTGAATGCCTTTTCTCCACCTCAACTTGAAACTTGGAGCTGAGTAGAAATACATTTGTTTTTCTGAATTCAGTAGGACTGGCTGGTTTTGCAATGGGAAACCCCACTCCTATAAATTGGTCATCATTTAAGATCAGTTTAAGATTATAACTTATTCTTTGGAGATGACTTGTTAGCACACCCAAGTCACCCCTGCTGTGCAACAAAAGCTGGAAGAAAAGCCTCACACTCTCACTGAATCATGAGGTGCAGCATTGGGAGCCTCAGGTATTCTGGGCTTTGGCCATCTTAGGGAACCTTGTGAAACTGCTTTGGATGATGTGCCAATACTGTGTTTCATCCTGAGCAGGCAGAGGATGTAGGATGCTCTCGGTAAGTTTCCCACAGCTATGGCATGTTGAGACCTGGAGAGGCTGAATATCTCACGCTGCTGCATAACGCCCTTGTCATTGCCGTGGGAGAAAGGAAGGTGGTAGCTGCACATGAATGGGTGTGAGCACCAGATCTCTCCCAGCTCAGGTACATGCCCATGATCTTCTCTGTGCTCTCCTCTGTCACAGTACTCCAAGCTGTAGATAATACACATCAGCCAAACCCCAGCCTTCCCGGAGGTGTGCTTTTCATGTTTCAAGGTATCACTTGGACAGCCTGACAGCGTCAGCAGCCACTTCCCTCTTCTGCTCAGTTGGTGCCTGGAAGGGAGATTACTCTTTCTCCAGAAACAACTTCCTGGAAGTCTTTTTCTCTCTTCTACTGTGGTCAGGGAACTGCAGAAGGACAGTGTGTCCTGGAGATCTGTGTGGAGATTTGACTCTATAAACTGACCACATACCTATAAGCCTGGGAAAGACTTCAGATGCCTCTGAATCACTTCATGTACCACAAAGTGGAAATTGTAAGACTTAGAAGTCTGAAGATTTGAGGGAGTAAGGAACAGCCTAAGCAGAAGTTGCTCGAGCAGTGGAAATAGGATCACTTCACAGAAGATGCCTCAGGAAAACTGATTACATGTCTGGGTCATTGTGCAGGACTGGGAAGTCTGAAAATCCAGGTGTCTTTTCTCTATTTACACTGTATTTCCAGGTAACTCACTTAAACTCAGCATTTTTGCAAAGAAGTCTCCAGAAGACTTCCTTGGTGGACTGGTTGAACACCTGATTCTGTCTTGTCTCATGGCCAGAGGGACCCTCCTGAATCAGGGGTTGGCCAGAGGATGAAAGTGCCATCATGATCTGTCAAGCATCTTCACCAGGATAGAGGAATCCACTCACATCTGTCGAAACTCATTGGCAGCTTGTACACAATTGAGCTGCTCGTACTAAGTAGAAAGAGGGAATTCATCCAAAAGGCATAAAAATCCGTAAGAGGTTATATTTAGGATTCTCTATTGCCCAATTTACAGCAGGAGAAACCAACCCAGATCCTAGATGGATCCCAGGCAATTCCAGCTGTAGATCCATCCTGGCAGAAAGATGATCTTTTGATTTGCTGTTTAGTTTGGATGAGGGCTACGTGGGGTCATTTGTTGAGCCATTAGGGCTTCTGGTTTTCACGAGGGCATGCTGGCATGACTAGGTAATGCTTTTCCAAAAGATACATAGAGCTTGATTTTTATTTAAAATTTCACATTGAAGTGTGAACAACTGGTTCAAATAGTAAAGAACACCATGTGGGTCAAACACTAAATGATAAAGAGTTGAACCAACTTGGGACCCAGCAGTTGCTTCATCCAGAAGAAACAAGTCTTGATCAGAAGTTGTCATTAAAAGTGGGGACCGTGGGTCTCATCTTGGAGGCATGGATTTGAAATGACAACATATCAAAAGGAGGCACCTGGGGTTAGACACTTAAGTTATGGTGGAGGTCTCACAGCACCGTTGTGTTCTCCCAGGTCTAGGTCACTTTCCAACTTTCACTTTCTAGAAAGAACTGGAAAGGAGAGTGAGATGTGCCAGGGTGTTCAGAGGAGCACATTAGTGCTGCCGTAGCGGTCAGGCACTCTTGTCATGGCAGCGTAAGGTGGGGCATGACAGCATGATTCAGAGGTGCAGGTCGAAACCAGATGCAATCCAGAGCCGTTATGGGAAGGGAAACCGGATGATGAAATGTAGCCACTGGTGAAATAAGATTGAGCAACTGAGCCCGCTGATGAGACACACACATGACAGGTGAATTAGCAGAGTCAGCTGGAGAGCAAGGACTGTGACCCTTTTATAACCTAGACCATGTGCAAAGTTCCTCTGATGCCTCAGCTTAGTCTTTGCACCCTGGCATCTGACAGAGTTTCCAATCTTGCTCATGTCTTGGAGAATCCTGGTAAGGGCATTCTCCATCATGCCATGCAGGAATAGACTCTGTGAGTCCCCCACCGCATCACATCTCAAGTCTTCACTGTTAGTATATATATAACTCACCCTGGCTGCCAACACCTGAGGGTTGTGTCACCTGTGGGTTTTCTCCCTCCACTGGGGTGCAGAATGGCATTGTCTCTGACCTTTCAGTTTGTCCCTCCTCCTCCTGAAGACTTTCCTGATTTCCACTTTCCAAGAGACAGAGATACCAGACAAAGGAAGCCATGTGCTATTTCAAGAAAGGAGATATCAAAAAGATATATTAAAAAAATAGGCTCAGTTGTATTTCTTCTTTTGAAAACTGTCTGTTTTGTCCATTAACCCATTAACTTGGGGTGTCAAATTTTGTAGACTGTCATATATATACTAGACGTTCATCCACTTCTCGTTCTGTAGGCTGTCTCTTTACTCAGGATTATTTCCTTTGCTGAGTAGCTCTTTACTGAAGTCATCCCATTTGTGAATATTTGGTTTTATTTGCTGTATTGGAGTCTTTTCAGAAAACCTTTGTGTAAAATTGCATCTTAAACACCCCTTCCACGCTATCTTCCAGCAGTTTTAAAGTTCCTGATCTAACATTGAGGTCTTCGATGTGTTTTTTGTTTTTTTGTGCAGGCTGAGGAATATGGATTTAGTTTCACTCTTCTCCATAGGAATCTCTCCTTTTTTTCACCATCTGCAATTTTTTTCTACAGTGTATCATGATATTTTATTTATGTGAATTCAAGGTCACGCTGGTCTACACAAGATCAATGCTAAAACAAATCCAGATGGTGGTGGTGGCTCACACCTTTAATTCCAGTTGTAGGGAGTCACGCTTTTCATCCCAGCACTGGAGGGAATATAAAATAGGAGGAGAAAGAGGTTTAGTCTGTGTAGTCTGTGGTTGCCCAGTGTTGGTAGAGGTAAGACTTCTCCAGTGGCTTGGCTGCTTTGCTTTTCTAGTTTTGGGGTTGAACTCACCCCAAAAGAAAAAAAAAAAAGGCTCATTTTGAGAATGAGCAGAACCAAGGTCAGCTAGCTCATTCATTCTTCATGGGGCAGCAAAACATATTCATTCATCATTGATGTGTAGTGAAAGGACACAGTGGAATCTATGTTGTGATTTTTCTGATTACCTAGCTCTGACTTCCCTCAGATGTATAGATGAGGCTGGGGTCTTCTACTGGCCTTTCACAGAAAAAAAAATCTACGGGCACAGGAGAGTCAAGATACTCCCCTGAAGTCACAGAGCAGGGGCAAGCCAGAAAGAGGGGAACTCACTGGTGCCTGTGTCTATATGCCAGGACTCTGTTCTTCATACTTCAGAAGTCCAGTTGCTGGGAAATGGCCAGGGGAACTCAGCAAGATTAGACTCTTGGGAATGGGGTGTGACTGAGTCTTGCCACCAGGGCACACACAGAGATCCATAAACAGCCATTGCAAAATCCCTATGCTTTGCCAACAGCTCTGAGTACTTCCAGCTGGCTCTAGGGAGAGGCCCAACTCTGACTTGGCCTGTATCCAATGCATAGGTAGCACATTTGGGCTCTGAAGGCCAGAACAAGTACTTCCCAGAGGACCCAAGAGTTACAAATGCAACATGCCTACAACCTCCTTTCTACACCCCAGCAAGGAAGGTTTGTGCTTTGAAACTGTGAAGGACCACACTAAAAAGAATAGTGACCTTAATCCATTATATGCCTATAAGAAAATACCTGTCTCCAGGTATTTATAAACAAAAGAGATCCATTTGGGTCATGGTTTCAGAGCTTAAAAAGTACAAACAGTGCACTACTAGTATCTGGTGAGGGGCCATGGCTGGCTCCCATGGCAGATATTATCTTCTGGGGTAACAGTGAAAGAAAGAGAGATGCTGCATTGCCTAAGAATAACAGAACACTGAGGAGGTGCCCGGATCCTTCTACTATAACAAGCCATTGTCCTAGCAATAAGGCAATAATCTACTCTGGCAATAATCCCCTCATAAGGGTGATCACGACCTAATCAACACCTTCCAAAAACATTACATGGATGGTCAAGCTTCCATCATGTGAATACGTGGAGACAAACCATACCTAAACTACAGCAGCACAATTCCTGGGCGCCTTGTGACATCAGTAGTTTCTAGATGTCCCAGAACATCAAATGGTTTCAGGAGCCCAACAGTGTCATTATGGTGTCTCTCTATAAAGACACTACTTACTGACTGGCCACATGGTATCAAAGCATTCACATCACACCTGGGTGCTGTCATCCCAAGACAGGCAGGAAAACTCCCTGGGTCTAGTCTAAGATCCCAGGCCACAGTCCTGGGATTACACACACACACACACACACACACATGCATGCACGAATGCATACATACACACACACACACATGCACGCACACACATGCCCCCCCCCACTCCTATGCTCTGTGCACACTCTCCAGGATCCTTTGCTGTGCCTGCTGTCTGCCCCAGCTGGCTCATTTTAGACACATATCCTGCCTGTTCTGTGGGCACATAGACTGCTCTCTGGCATTGTCGTTTCCTGGACCTGTGAGAGTGTATCACGACTTAGCACATACTAGACTTCTCTTCCTCCTCCTCTTCCTTTTTCATCTCCATTTCCCCTTCTCTTTCATTTTCTTTTCTTCATGTGTTACTAAAATTAAACTTAGGGCCTCATGCATGCCATGCAAGTGCTGTTCTGTTCACCTGTCCTTAGACTTTTGAGACACAGTCTTCTTATATGGCCCTGGCTGGCCTTGAATTTGTGATTCTTCCGTCTTAGGCTCCTAATTGCTGGGGTTATGGGAAGGTACCACCGCTCCCATCCATTTCCTTCAGAGAATTCTTGGAAAATTGACTTGGGCAGAAATAGTCATGATTGTTAGACTCGTGCGTGGCAGGTTATATTTACGTTGCTGGTTGTGGCAACCATTAACTAACTACTCCCCATGCCAAGAGTTTTATGAAGCGATCTCATTCATCCTTGGACCTCTGTTTTTCTCTTGGGCAGGGCATCACTTCCATGTACGGAAACCAAGGCACAGAGAGGAAAGATTCGTGCCCAAGGGCACGTGGCTATTAAGTGGCACATTTTGACTGGTGATCATAATTAGAGAGGATATGTTGTGCTGTCAGTGAGGCCAGGAAAGGTAAAGGCAGCAGCCTGTCCATGGAGAGCGGACTTAGCCCCATCTTATCCACGGGCTCTGCAGCAGTCTGTGCAGTTCTAACACCACTTCAAGGATTCCTAGGTGTAGACCTGAATGCTTCCTGTTTCTGGATGCACCCAGCTTCCGGGAGATTCTCTATGGATGCTTGTCATGTCTGCCATCTAGAGAGCTAGCTTAAACTTCTGGAACCTGTAAGATTCCCTGGTAAGCATTCCTTCTAACAAAGGCAATAGCATTTTCTCGGCAAAGCAGGTCTGTCTAGTGAGCTCAACAGTTTCTTTTCAAATTATTGTTACCTCACTCTCTTCTTTCCGAGGATAATTAGATCCGACACGTGGGGGCCACATAGACTATATTCTAGTTCAGTGGGATTCTATATTTCCAAAAGGG
The DNA here is from genome assembly GCF_950005125.1 of Chionomys nivalis. NCBI lineage: Eukaryota > Metazoa > Chordata > Mammalia > Rodentia > Cricetidae > Chionomys > Chionomys nivalis. The sequence continues at coordinate 28,209,955 of NC_080094.1, forward strand.
CTGAACTGTCAGGATAGCTGGAACTGTTCAGAATGTTACAGATGCCGAGTGGAACTTGAATGCCATCCACATCAGCTAGAAAAGCAAGCCCCGAGCTGTTGTTAGAGGTTCTGGGTAAAAAGCTCTTGCCAAAGCTCTCTTCTCCTTCATGATATATCTCTTTCCAAAAGCTAATGAAGGGCCTTTGCTTGCCAAAACAGGTTGTCAGCAGAGAATACAAGTTAACCCTTGTATTCTGTAAGGTTCAGCCCTGTCAGGCTTTCTGCAAATACTATGCATGAGAAAATTAGGTTAGGAGGCTATTTACTAAATGTGGAAAAATCAATAATGCTCCAGGAAGAATGTTTACTTAGCCAAGGATCCAAACAAAGGCTCCCAAGTAGAAGACTTTGCAAAACAGAACCTCTCATCTTCAGCAAAGGCAGTATTGTTTTGCTCCGTGTGTGTGTGTGTGTGTGTGTGTGTGTTTGTGTGTTTGGGGAAGGTAGTGGTGGTGAAGATGAGACCTGGAGATACAATAGTCACCTCTCTGCTGTAATCAGAGGTTCAGACACAATTGTTCACCCACTGGTGGCTTCCATGTGCCAGCCTGGGTGGGCTATAGAGTAAGATCATGTCTCTAAACAAAACAAACAATACTCTATTCAGATTTAATCAAGTACTTTGTGTACTTGCACATATACACAAAAATATTGGCTCTCACAACCTCTAGTTGGGACTGATAGCTCTCTCCATTTAATCCTCCGCACAGTGCAAAGGCTGGGTGGCTTTTATTCTCCCTGTTTGATAAGCGAGGAGGTCTAGAGAATACAGAGGTTCAGTCCAAGTTCAGAGCCCGCAGAAGAGGCCCAGGTTCAAGGAGACAGAGCCCAGCAGGCTCCTGGTGTCTAGGTGAACCAGCACTTATCTAAGTGTTTCCCAGGCATGACTTCATCCGCCAAGCCCCACGAGGGTCAAAGATAGATAGTGTGTCGAATTGAACTACAGGAGAAGGAGTACAGTGGCTCAGTAACTTGCCATGGTCACAATGCCAGGGACACAGTGGCATCTGAACTAAGTACAGATGTCTTATATATCTTCAATGCAGAACAAGCGTCAGTCCCTGACACTCAACTCTATCTAGTGTAAGAAACTCATCCTTGAGTGTGTTTGTCTAAAGTACGCTGGGATCTTTGTGCCCAAGCTGGGCTATTGCAGTAGTGCGCATCTCCACGTAACAGAATACTTTGGAAAAGAATCCTGCTGTAACTAATATGAATAGTTTAATTTATTCTTTACTTCTAAAGCAAAAGATAAAAGTGGAGAAATTTCAATTTCAAAAAATGCTATCCATGCCAAAGTTGCACATTTGAAATCCCAGCACTTATGGAGTTGATATGGGAGGATTACAGTGAGTTCAAGGCCAGCCTGGGTGGGCTATAGAGTAAGATCATGTCTCTAAACAAAACAAACAAACGCTACTCAGAGTTAATCAAGTGCTTCATATATTTACACATATACACAAAAATATTGGCTCTCACAACCTCTAGTCTGTGTTCTTGTTTTAAATTTGAACATGAAATTCCTAAGCCCAAGTGTTTGCTGTTGGCAATCAGAGACTAACACTCCAGAATACAGCACTTGGGAACATTTGGCATTTTAAATCAAATGCCCCTGATAATGAGTGTGCTGCTGGAGGCATTACCCTAGTCCCTTATCTGTATTAAGCCCACTCCAACAGTGGAGGCTTCTTCCATATCTCCCCCCAAATTCTCCATCTGCAGCAAGAGGAAGAAAGGGCAGCAGCTCTTGTTGTCCAACTTGATGTCTGTCTCAAGAGCTTGTGCAGATCCTGCAGACAAGCTCACCTCTGCCCCGAGTCCAATCATCTCCCTCAGATTATTCGTTATACCAGTGGTTCTCATCCTTCCTAATGCTGCGACACTTTCATACAGTTCCTCATGCTGTGGTGACCCCAGCCATAAAATTATTGCTGCTTTTTCATAACTGTAATTTTGCTACTGTTATGAATTGTATGTAAATACCTGATATTCAGAATATCTGATAGATGACCCCTGTGAAAAGGTAGCTCAACCCCCCTCCCAAAGAGGTTGCAACCACTCTGCTCTAGAATGCCTGTGCCCTACCCCCATGAAGAGGGCATTTATGTTGAGTATGCTTGTGTATGATTGTAATCTTAGCACTCCAGAGGTTAAGGCAGGAGGATCAAATGTTAAGGGCAAGCATGGGATACAGAGTGGGACCCTGCCTCAGAGTTACACAGATAGGTAAAGGGGGCAGGACCAAAGTCTCACATAACCTTTTCTTTTAGTTTTATTATTTTGCACAGCTGCTGAGCGTGTGTGTGTGTGTGTGTGTGTGTGTGTGTGTATAAATTCTATTAGTCTATTGTTAGTTTGTTTCCGCAGACTGGATTTAAACTTGCAGATGGAAAAGAACTTCCCTGAGTCCCATAGGATGGAGTCTTAAGTGACTCAGTTCTGTCGTCTCTTACCCTCTGCTATTCACTGTGAATCCTCTATAGAGTGTGGAATTGCACAGGTTTGGCCACCAGGCCTACTGACTGACCCCCCTTCCCCCAACTACCATGATCTTACTCTCTGAGGACCAAGGATAGTTTTGAAACTGGTTGCAAGTCTGGAGACACCCAGACACAAATTCTTTTCTTGATAATGTTTTTATACTTCCTATAGGAAGCACGTCCAGAGCCCACTCAAGGACAGTAGAACCAGCCTTTTAAGGACACTCTCAGAAGAAGCCAGGTGTGTCTTGTCCCTGGTCCCTGACGTTTGGAGGTCACGGGCTCAAAATTCCTTTCCCAGAACAGGATACTTTCCAGAAAAGAAACACTTTAGCCTGGAGGACAGTGGAGAGCAAAAAGGAAGCCTGGACTTTCCTTCTTCCGTCTAGCCAAATTCCCCACAAATGATTGGGGAGCTGACTGGCTCGTGACAACACATTTCCTTGCTGGAAGGTTTCCAGGCTTCCACTACTCGATGAAGGTTTTATAAATCAATATCTATTCTGTCTATCTATCTATCTATCTATCTATCTATCTATCTATCTATCTATCTATCTATCTATCTATCTATCTATGTGTGTGTAGTAGGGAGCTGCGGGCCTCTTCCCATAGCCCGGCTCATGGTTGCCTGGCTAGCTTATGCCCCAAAATAAAGACACACAAACTCTATTCTTTTAAACACTGCTTGGCCCATTTCTGTTCATGTATGTAGCACCCCAGGTGCGCTTACCGGGAAGATTCTAGCCTACATCCATCCTGGGTTGGAGTTTCATCGCGTCTGCTCTGGAGAGGAGAGCATGGCGTCTGTCTCTGAGAGGAGCTGCCTTGCATCTGAGCTCACTTCCTCTTCCTCCCAGCATTCTATTCTGTCTACTCCACCCACCTAAGGGGTAGCCTATCAAATGGGCCAAGGCAGTTTGTTTATTGACAAATGACCTTCCTGCATCATTTCCCTTTTTTCTGTTTAAACAAAAAAAAGGAAGGCTTTAACTTTAACATAGCAAAATTACATATAACAAAACAGTTATCAAGTCAAAATTACAATATTTACATCTCTTTTATCTTTATCATAACTAAGGAAAACTATAACTATAACTATCTATCTATTATTCAACTCCATCAAAGACTCCAGAAGAATACAATATTACTTAAGCAAACAAAAAGTAAGCAACTTCTAAACTCTAGAAATGACAGAGACATCTCACTGCCTGGACAGTCACCCAAAGTTCCTCTGTACCGTTGGGGCATCCATCTTCGGCCTAAAGGTCCATAGTATCCAGAGACGTTTCCATGAAGCAGGAAATTTAAAGGCAGTTCAGTCACTATCTGCTGTGTCCTGCAGAATGTCTCGCAGACTCTTTCATGAATCAGGAACCCCGAAAGATCATCTCACCTTTAGGCAAGTTCAGCAGTCCTCTCTCTGCGGGTTCTTTGTGTCCAGTTTATAAAATAGTCCAGGCAAGAGCAGTTTCTTGCCCAAATGGCTATCAAACTCCATAAGGTGCCTCTTCGATGCCCGTCTTCTTTCTTCTTGAAGTAGATTGGTGCTGCCAGGAGCAGAGTGTCTCATTGTCATGAAAAACCCTAAGTTATTAAAGCACTTAAAATGCCATATTTTATAATCTTTGAAAGATATGAAGAATGTCTATCTAAAATATAAGCATGCACATCTAGAAAATCTAACATGACTACAAACTTGACTATTATTGATAATTATCCATTAACAACCTATAGACATTACATTTTTAAGTGAACTACACAATCACAATACCTTAATCAATATCAGAAATACATATACATATAATAAAATTGACCTTAAATTAATATCAGTAAACCAAGATTCATATCAATGCAAATTATTCACATCTATATCATCTCCCCCTTTAAATGTAAAAGAACATTTATAAACAATATATGGGAACATGGGCGCAGTTTTTTCTCTCCAAACTGCTTCCTGCTGAATGGGGGCGCTGTTATTCGGGTCTTTTATGGGATAACCTGTCTGCTAGGTTCATCTCAGTTGGCAGTTGAGCGAAGCAATTTTTTAAGGGTGTTCACAGCAACCCTTCAGGAGGGCGTGGTCTATCATACCATATCGTGATCAAAGAAGCAATCCACAGTGTCTCATCTTCTGTGAAAACAAAAGAAGAAACTCTTTTCCAAAGTATCATATCCTTAGATCCAAATTCTGAAGTCAAGGTATTTTGAAAATATCTATCTTGGATTAGTTCAGCAGCATTTATAAACAAATATCTTTTAGCAGATGTTGCTCTTTCCTCAGCATTCAAACAATTCAAAGAGAGCATAATAGCATACAGTATCAAGATTCTCTGTGTATTTTCCATCTTTGTGCAGCTTTATTTTAACTCTATTTTGTTTACTTTTACTTTTATTTTATATTTTCTGTATATCTTCGTCCTGGAATAACTCTTTAGACCAAGCTGTCCTTGAACTCACAGAGATCTGTCTGTCTCTGCCTCCCAGGCAGTGGGATTAAAGGCGTGTGCTACCACACCTTGAAGTCACAGAGGTCAATCTCCCTCTGTCTCCTAAGTGTTGGGATTAAAGGTGTGTACTACCACACCCAACTACTCTCTTTCTTCCTTATTTTACTTTTAAGAACTTTATCTTTCAGCCTGCATATATTTTTAAACACACTGTAAATCATTTAAAGTTTTCTTTGTCTTTGAATCTCTCTTTACTGTATATCTCTCTTTTTCTGACCAAATGAGTCTTTAATTTACCAAGCAATATCAGTAGGATGAAAGCCGTGGCTTTGACGGCTGGATTCAGCCATTCCTTAGCTTTCCAGCCTCATGGCTGAGGTACCGGCTGTAGCCATGTTTATCACCACAACTCTGTGGCGTTTCAAGGTCCTTGCCAGCAAACAAGCTGCAATACTATATCCACAGACAACATTCAAGTCCTCTCTCTGTAGTCAGCCCTCCTGCCTCAAACAGTCAGAGTTTGCCCTGGCAGGATGGCCCAGAAAGCCGGCATTTTAAAACAGCACAATTTTTTTCCTGCTATGGCTGAAAACCGAAAAGCATGCCTTCAGCTTTTCACCAACACCGTTTTAAGTGTTTCATGGCAGGACCTCTTAAATGAGCTGCAAGGTTTCACAGCTGAAGCTGAGTCAGGAAGCCTCTCTTAGATGAGAGTACTTGCTTGCATCTAGCAAGCAGAGCAGACCCAAGAAATTGCTGCTAACAAGAAAAAACGCTTTACTCTATTCTTTCCCAAGCTTTCTCAGGCTTTCTGTAGATTCAGTGCCCCACGTTGGGCGCCATCTGTAGTAGGGAGCTGCGGGCCTCTTCCCATAGCCCGGCTCATGGTTGCCTGGCTAGCTTATGCCCCAAAATAAAGACACACAAACTCTATTCTTTTAAACACTGCTTGGCCCATTTCTGTTCATGTATGTAGCACCCCAGGTGCGCTTACCGGGAAGATTCTAGCCTACATCCATCCTGGGTTGGAGTTTCATCGCGTCTGCTCTGGAGAGGAGAGCATGGCGTCTGTCTCTGAGAGGAGCTGCCTTGCATCTGAGCTCACTTCCTCTTCCTCCCAGCATTCTATTCTGTCTACTCCACCCACCTAAGGGGTAGCCTATCAAATGGGCCAAGGCAGTTTGTTTATTGACAAATGACCTTCCTGCATCATTTGTGTGTGCATGTGTGTGTATGTGTGTGTTTGTATATTATGTCTGGGTCAGAGGAGAACTTAGGCGAGTCAGTTTTTCCTTCTTCAATATGGGTCCTTGGGCTCAAACTCAGGTCATCAGGCTTGTCAAAAAGTGCCTCTACCCACTGAGCTATCTTGGTGGCCTTCAATAAAGTTGTTACGTTTTGCGAAATCCTGATTCTGGGTAGTCCTGGCTTCTGTGTGAGTTAGGGAGCTAAGCCCTCACTAGTTGACAGAGTAGGTCACAGAGGCAGACATGCTGTGCAGCTGTGGTCTCTAAATTAACCTCTGCTTATGAAAGAATACGTAACGAAGAGAGCCTCGTGTGAGGCTTACTTGTGCACTGGTGATACAATGACGGATCACAGTGCTAAAGATTAGACCAGCAAAGGCTTTCCTGACGGGGGAAGGGGCTTACCCTGCTGAGACACAACAGAAATCAAAAGATAATCTTTAAAAAGGCTGAGCATGTTGGTACATGCCTGTAATCCTAGTCCAAGGAAGATCAGGAGTTTAAGGATAGCCTTAGCTACAAGGTGAGTTTGAGACCTGACCTTACTGCATGAGGCCCTGTCTCCAAAAACCAAGGAAAATCTGGGAAGATAGATTAGTTGAAAAGCTGCCATTTAGGCATAAAGACCTGAGTTCCGTGCCTGGAAGTCAAATAGAGACAAACACAGCAGTGCACATCTGTAATCCCAGCTGTAGAGGCAGAGGAAGGCGAATTCCAGGGGCTTGCGAGCAAGCCAGCTTGGCTTAACCAGCAAGCTCCAAGTCTCAGAGGAAGACTATATCCTACAGTCTCACAAGGTGAGGGCCACCTGAGGACCTTGAGATTGGTCTCTGGACATCCCAGGCAGGTTCACATATAAATACACGTACATACCCGCACACATAAAACCAAACCAAACAAAAAATTTTAAAATACTTAAATAAAAGACCTGGCTTTGTTTTCATCAATTTGAAATTTTTTGCACACGAATCACCACCTGCTTCCTGGCATCTGTTAGGTGTTCAGCCTGCACCACCCGGTGGTGTTTAGCTGCTGGTGGGGCCCCCTGTGGGGTGTGCTGACCCCTCTGCTCTTGGAAACCTGCAGCTGCTGAGGTCACTGGGGCTATTCTCTTCCCCCTTCTCCATCCCATCTGCTACAAGGTTCACAATGCAGTGCTGCCCAAGCCCTCACGCCATGTAGAGATGCTTCCAAGTGCACAGTGGGTGCTCAATGGGCATTCACGGAAGAAGAAACACACTGAGGAGAGTGGTCATGCACCGGGGGGGGGGGGGAGAGGGCACGGTGTAGTGGGGGAACCAGAGGGAGGCTACCGCTGAGAAGAAGGAAGGCTGTTTCTAGACCTTGCAGAAAAAAAAAAGAGAAGCCAAATAGATGCCTGAATGACCACCAAGCAACTAATCTTCTACCAAATGAGACGGAACTGTCCCCAGATTACAGACCAGAACATTCCACTCCCAGCGTGATGGGAAAAACATTTTAAAATCAAGTCAGAAAGAAAGCTCAGAGTACTCAGCAAGCCTGCAGAGTAGAAACAGATAACTTGAGACCAAGACTCCGGGCACCCTCCAGACTTGGGATAGTTTTACAACAGTGGATGTGACATTTTTTTCTAAGACCTGACAAAGAAAGTTCTTTTGGACTTTGAGCTGCTGCTGATTCCTGCTATTTAAGGATAAGTCCTTGGAGAAGCTTGATAAATCTGCACTGTGGCCAGCCAGTATCCATGGGGGATTTTAGCTCGTGAGGTACCACAAAGTTCCTCAAGGTTTTCATTCAACCTATTGTAAACACCTGAGAAGCAGCAGCCAGATCCTATCCAAGGACTGCCACCCCCTCCTGAGATCTCAGGCATACCCTGGGCTCCCTGTGAAGTCTGCCACCTCCTCAGTAGATCAGCCTAACAAAGCCCAACAGGTTTCCACAAGCAAGGGAGGATGGCCACCTGTGGTAGTGCTCACCTGTAACCCCCGCACTTTGAGGTAGAGGATGGGAAGTACAGGATCATTCTCTGCTATGTGGCAACTTGGAGGGAATCTGGGCTCCTTGAGACCCTGCCTTAAGAGGAGGAGGAAAAAGAGGAGGAGGACAGTTAGTAAAAAGGAGATGTGAATAACCAGGAGAATTACTTTGTATGTTTTGTGGACAAGTTCATATGTGTGCTTCAGAGAGAGGCTTTATGAGGTGTGTTGTCAGACCTACCGTGTGAGCACCAGAAGCCCCGTGCTGCTCTTTCCCAGCTTTCCCCCTTATTTTAGAAGGGAGAATAAGACAGGATTTTACTGTGGCCCAGATTCTGTCTCTATTTACAAAAGGGAGAGGTAAAAACTGAGGTCAAGCCAGCCAGACCACTGGGAATCATGAATCTCTTTTGTAGTGTGAGTTGCAGAAACATCTTCCCATGCTAATGGGTATACAAGCAAATCACACTTCCTCCGAGATGACTGCCCTGTTTAAGATATTGATACGATACATGTGGCTAAGGGAAAATAGTAGATTTGGAAGTTCCTTTGTAGAAGACCAAGATATGTCACCTAAGAAATATAGGCAAAAATCTGTGGGCCAGAGTAGTTAACAAACTGTCAGCTACTCATTCAGCCTGTGTCATTTTTATTCATCTATTAATTTTACATCCCATCACAGCCTCTCCCCTCATCCTCCCCTCCTACACCCAAACCCTCGTTCTCCCATCCTACCCTCTAATCCTCTTCTTTTTCTTCTCCATGCAAGAAAGAGCAGGTCTCCTATGAGTATCAATAAAACATGCCTTATCAAGTTGCAGTAAGACTAAGCACTTCCCCATGTAATATGTCAGCCTATGTCTTTAAGTTGTAACAATGGGATATGCTGGAAAACTCCTGTAGGGTGTTGAGTTAATGAAGGAATTGGTCCTGGACTGAACAGTCACATATCTCGACCAGGAGAAGGTTATGAATCAATGCTATCCCATGTTGCCACCCAAAACCAAAGTTATTATAAATATTAAGAAGTGACCTGCCTTTAGAAACCTATATTCTCTAGGAGGTACAAGGTGAGTATTGAACTTCATCAAGCCCAAAACCGTAGCCCTGGAGCCAAGGACACCACCTTCCTAGTTCCTTCCAGTCTGGATCTTCCTTTTCTCTGGGGCTGAACTGAGAGTTTGAAGTAGGTCCTCAATAAGAAAGAGGACTTGGGAGATGCTGACACCAGGAAGTATGCCTTTCCATTGTTCTCCATCCCAGACCTCACATCCTCACTTCCAATGGAAACGGACTTCTAGGACCATAGCTATCAACAGGAGCCAAAGAAGCACCCCATACCTCACAGCACACAACACCAACAGCAGCTGACTCTGAATTTTCAACATTTCTCAAACCTATTGACCCCAAGCCAGGACAAGCTCAGTCCATATATCTCTTTCTTGTCCTGGAAACCCAAGTTTACCTGCTGAGTGGTCTATAACACCAGTACCCTTGGTCTATAAAATTGTCTTATGATGTCTTCTTGGTTTTCTCCAAAAGATTCCAAAGAAAATCTCAAACCATTTGGCCTCACAGGGCTCCATCTTCTGTATTCTGTCTGTCATACCCCAGACTCAAGGCTTACGGTCCAACATTCATTCTCTTGTCCACAAGGCCTTGATGTATGCTCCTTCCCCCATGGACACCATTCTTAGCTACACAGACACACACCCCTTATATTATATATGTGTATATATAATATTTATACTATATATAATCCCTTGGAGCAGTTGTTCTCAACCTGTGGGTCATGATCCCCTTTCTCAGGAGTTGCATATCTGTTGCCCTGAACATCAAATATTTACATTATGATTCATAACAGTAGCAAAATTACAGCTAAAAAGTAGCAACGAAAATAATTTTGTGGTTGGGTTCCTCACCACAACATGAGGAACTGAAATAGGGTGTCACAACATTTGAAAGGTTGAGAACCACTGCCATAGAATCTTACTCCATTGTCTGTCTTGTCCCCTTCCATAATGCCTACCTCCTGCTACCAGGCTAGGACCCTGATAATGGTCTTTTCTGCCACCCTGTACTTCGCCTTATGTTGACTTCAATAAAGTGACTTTATACCAATTATTCAAATTTATACATACTTGAAATCATGAAGGCAAGAAAGCCTCCCTGGAATTTAGTGTTTAGCCTAGCATACACCATGAAAAGTTCTCATACTGGTAGATGGGTGAGTAGGTGGAAGGATTGGTGGATGGCTGAGTAGGTAGAGGATGGCTGATTAAATTAGGTGAACAGGTTGATAAAGGTGGATGGAATTCTATGGACACCTGAGAAAGAGGTTTAAGTGAATCCTTGGGAATCCTTCCTATTTGTTCTGAACCCCAGATGGTACTGCTTTTAAAAAACCTACCTAGACAACATCCTGAACCCCAGTAAAGATTTTGATACTCCCTCTCTCTCTCTCTCCTTCTCTTTCTTCCTCTCTTCCTCCTCCATCTCTCTCTGCCCCCTCCCCCTTCTCTCTCTGCCCCTCCCTCTCCTTTTCAGTGTCTCTAAACTCCCACTTCCCATTGGTTCTGGGTGTAGGAACCAGCCGTGATAAGCTAAATAGAAACAGACCACCCAAAAGAAGTTCTTCCAACCATTATCACCTGCCAAAGTAGGACTCAGCCATTGATAAGTTTAATGGAGGCCTGAATCTCAGTAGTTTACCCTGAAGCAATACTTGGTTGCAGGAAGAACCACAAACTGAGATTGCCCGAGCACCACCCAAGAACAGACCACCTAAAGGAAATGCCTAACGTCCCAACCGTTGTAGATAGGATCACCTGCCAGCACACTCACCAGGACACCCCTAGACAAATGTCAGCCAATCAGGGGTCCTGAACCTTAGAAATCTCTCACCCCCATTTTTACTACTATAAAAACCCAACTCTAACTCGGGGCTCTCCATTTATTCCAATACATTGGACATGTGGAGAGACCGAGTTTGCAAACTTGCATAATATAAAGGCTCTTTGCTTTTAAATATGAGACTCTATCTCCTTGTTGGTTTTGGGGGGACTTTGTGAATCTGGGTCTAACACCGGGATCTGTGGTAACACAAACCTGTCACTTCTGTGTTCTGTTGGATTGCTCTCTTAGTATGTCACGACCACACTCTAGTCCCAGCCAAACAGTGGCCACCTTTGGAGGAAGAAACTGCATGTAGGTCAACGAATAACTATCAGGACATTTGCCTGCCTCGCCCCTGCCTGTAGAAGGGGCACATGGTCTGGTCGGCCAAGGCTGGAATTTACAAAGAAACCTCAAGACAAAGTTAGAGAACAGGGTAACCAGCTGCAGACCATAGAGGGGAACTTAAGAGCTTCCCCAGAGCCTCAGTTGGGAGGACTCTGGTTGGTTTTTCCCATGTCTTGTCTCAGGAGGCTGGACTCATTAGATCATCTGTGTGGGCTCCTTCTGACAGTGCTGCACTTGATCTCTTGCTCCAAAACTTTTTCTCTGAGTCTAGCTGGGGCGGGGTGGAGCACAGTGAGCGGGCACAATTAAACAGTTTCCACCATCTCAGTGCTGGCTTGGGTAAAGGATTTTTGAATGGGGGAGTGGGGAGGCTTTAGTCCAGGCACTTGTGAGGTGTAATACCCTCCATGGCTCTGTCTGTGAACTCCCCCTAAGCCTTGGGGTAGAAGACATGTGACCCCTTCCTCAAGGGAGGGCAGGTTCATTTTCCTGTCTTTCTGATCTTTCTTGTGACCCTAGCACTTCACAATGCTCTAGGAAACCCTGAAAACGGCCTATTTTTCACCCAATTTGGTTTCTTGTTCTCAGGAAGCTTGGCATTGTTAAAAATTCAGAAATTCCCATGGCCCAAATCCTATTTAAAAACTGCCTATCTATTTAAAGTTCATGATTGGAAGAATAAAGGAAAAAAGAGTCCCACAAACAGAAGGGAGGCACAAGATAGGGAAAAACCAGATCTAGCTTGCTTCTAAAAAAGGCTGAAAACTCTCTCTCCGTGGCCTTGTGTCTCAAGTCTCACATATTTTTCTTTCTCTTTTGGTGGTTTGCAATCTGAAGTGGAATTTTATTTTGGGTTACTTGGATGATCCTTTTCATGTCCCTAGCCCCCAAGGCCTCTGCTCACTAGATAGCATGCCACAGCGGCCCTTCACGCTATGGGAAAAGTGAGTGAACCCAAAATAAAGCAGCCATATCTCTTGGCTCCTCTGCACTCCCCACGGTGTTTCCACAACTCCGAGCCAGAGACCAGCAACACTGTCCTGAGAACAACAAAACCGTGATGAAGGCAACAGGAGTCAGAACGCTATTCACGGCAGGAAGCCCCAGCATCCGGTGAGAAATAAGAAGTACTAGAGCACAGGATGCGCCCTGGGTCAGGGGGACGTGAAAAGCCTGGAGTCTGTAACCTTCTCTGCGCCAGAGCTGTGGTGGTTTGGCAGCAGAGGCACAGCCCTCAGCTCCCCTCGGAGCCCAGCCGGGTGCCAAGCTCCAAGACTCAGTGGTGGCCGCTGTCGTTGTGGGGGAGTCTGGCCTCTCCCAGAAGGACACTCGGCAGAATGGCCACCTCAACAGGATTGTTGCTGCTGCTGCTGCTTCTCGGCCAGTCCTGGGCAGGGGCTGCTGCTGATTCAGAGGCTGTCGTGTGTGAGGGGACCGCCTGCTATACTGCCCACTGGGGAAAGCTGAGCGCCGCTGAAGCCCAGAACCGCTGCAAGGAGAATGGAGGCAATCTAGCCACAGTGAAGAGCGAGGAGGAGGCCCGGCATGTCCAGCAAGCTCTGGCTCAGCTCTTGAAGACCAAGCCACCCTTGGAAGCCAAGATGGGCAAATTCTGGATCGGGCTCCAGCGAGAAAAGGGCAAGTGTACGTACCACGATTTGCCAATGAAGGGCTTCAGTTGGGTGGGTGGTGGAGAGGACACAGCTTATTCAAACTGGTACAAAGAGAGCAAGAAATCCTGCACCTCCAAGCGCTGTGTGTCCTTGATACTGGACCTGTCTTTGACACCTCACCCCAGCCATCTCCCCAAATGGTATGAGAGCCTCTGTGGGACTCCTGAGAGTCCAGGTAACATTGACGGTTTCTTGTGCAAGTTCAACTTCAAAGGCATGTGCAGTCCCCTCTCTCTGGGTGGTCCAGGCCAGGTGACCTATACCACCCCTTTCCAGGCCACCACCTCCTCCCTGGAGGCTGTGCCTTTTGCCTCTGCAGCCAATGTAGCCTGTGGGGATGAGGCTGAGAGTAAGACCTACTACTTCCTGTGCAAGGAAAAGACTCAGACTCCGGGTGTATTCCACTGGGGCAGCTCAGGCCCCCTCTGTGTCAGCCCCAAGTTTGGCTGCAATTTCAACAATGGGGGCTGCCAGCAGGAATGCTTTGAAGGTGGGGATGGATCCTTCCGCTGTGGCTGCCGGCCTGGATTCCGACTGCATGATGACCTAGTAACTTGTGTTTCTCGGAACCCCTGTAGCTCCAACCCATGCACAGGAGGGGGCTCATGCCATTATGTACCCCTCAGCGAAAACTACACATGCCAGTGTCCCAGTGGCTACCAGCTGGACTCTAGCCAAGTGCACTGTGTGGATATAGATGAGTGCCAGGACTCCCCCTGTGCCCAGGAATGTATCAACACTCCTGGGGGCTTTGAATGTGAATGTTGGGTGGGCTACCAATCCAGTGACCCCAAAGAGGAGGCCTGTGAGGATGTGAATGAATGTGCCGCTGCCCACTCACCCTGTGCCCATCACTGCCATAACACTGATGGTTCTTTCTTCTGCTCCTGTAAAACTGGCTATACCATGTCTGGAGAAGACAGTAACCAATGTGATGATATAGATGAGTGTTTGGACTCCAGGAACAATGCATGTGACACCCTGTGCTTCAACTTGGAGGGTTCCTTCCGATGTGGCTGCCCACCAGGCTGGGAGCTGGCTCCTAATGGGGTCTCTTGTATCAAGGGCACTGTGTCTTTAGAACCATCAACTAGGCCTCCCCAAAAGGAAGGTGAAGGTGACATAAAGGGGAGTTCTGTGCCTCCTCCTGAAATGCCCAGTTCTTCCAGAGGCTCTGAGGATGTCTCCAAGGGAGGACCCACCACAAGGCATCCCTCCTTCCCATCAGATCCCCCCACTACCTCTGTTTCACAAGAAATATCAGTCGCTAGTGAGGCATCTGGAGTCTGGATGGAGTTGGGTACATACCTCCCCATGACCACTGGCCACAGCAAGCCCACACATGAAGATTCTGTGTCGGCCCATAGTGACAGCGACACCGATGGACAGAAGCTGCTTCTGTTCTACATCTTGGGCACTGTGGTGGCCATCTCACTCTTGCTGGCTCTGGCCTTAGGGCTTCTCATTTATCGTAAACGTAGAGCCAAGAAGGAGGAGATAAAAAAGAAGAAGAAGCCCCAGAATGCAGCTGACAGCTATTCCTGGGTTCCAGAGCGAGCTGAGAGCCGAGCCCTGGAGAACCAATACAGGTAAAGAAGCCAGAAGTTGCTTGGGTAGCGGGGTGGGCAAATATGGGGTGGGAGGCACAGAACACAGTCCTGGGAGGCAGAGACAGAAACAGCCAGCTGGCCATTTGATGTTAAACCCAACTTCAGCATCCCAGGCCAGCCTGTGCTGCCAGTGCACATGGAGTGGAGGCAAGGTACCCAAAAATGTAGATGGGACAGGGTTCCGTGGCTTCAAACACTGTAATCTTTTGTTTCCCACAGCCCAACACCTGGGACAGACTGCTGAAGACAATGTGGCCATAGAAACACTGGCAGCTGCCACTGCTTTTAGAACTTTTAACTGCCGGATGATGGGGAGGACCCACATCATCTGAAAGACTGGACTGAACTCTCAGCAAAGAGTGTGCACCTTCCTGGTGCACTTGGGATGGACAGGTATTTCCCAGCTGCCTTTTTGCTATGCCTGGGCATGAATTTGTCATTGTGGGAAGTTTTGAGGCTATTGACAGGCCTCATTCACATACTCTTTTCAAATCCATAATCGAATGATTTAACGTGTTCCTCTGTTTCCCAATCAGGGTATGAGAACAGGGGTGGGGGTGTAGGGGTGGAAGGGCTTCAAAGACTTTTCTTATCTCTTCATTTATCAGAGAAGAAAAGGAGCTACTGGTGCTAATTAGGATGGAAATGATTCCTTTCCTTCATAGAGAACAAGATCACTTCATTATTTAACTTCGTGAGAATAAGGCTCTACCCTTCCTATGGGGACTTTTTCAGGATAGCTGCCTTTGTGTACATTTGCCTTCTGGCATTTCCCCTCAATCCCCTCAGTATTGTTGAAACTGTTAGAATGAGAGGAAGTTCAACCAACTGCTTAAGGAGCAAGCGGGCAGGATGTTTAGACATCCAACCCTGTCATTCTGAGCTTTATGATGGTTCTTGGGCTTATGTTAGGGCAAGTAGAGCTGGGAGCTGGAAAGTTGCTTCAAGTGAGTGGGAGGCCTTGGTAACATCAGAATCCAGGAGGAAGTGGAGGGGTTTAAATTAACTGATATATGAACTAAATTATCTGAATGGACTGATGTTAACACGCTTGACTACTGAGAAACGATAACGAAACCCCAAGAACAATTTGTCTTCGAGCCAGCACAGGCCCCAACTCCACTGCAGGGTACCCTGTCTCCATCCCTAACTGGGAAGCTGGCATAGGAGGCTTTCGTTCTGACTGTAAGAAGAAGACGTGCGAACCAGGTGATGGATGGATTCTGCTTTGAATATTGTCATTCAATGTAGCTGAAGCCCAGTTCACAGTTAAGAGTACATCTGGAGGACTTTCGCACTGCTTTGTGGGTGTGACACACATCAAATCAAAGATTATTCACCCAGAAGGTTCTCTCTGTTTGCTTAAAAAAGGAGATGCAGAGGAAAGGGAAAGGGGAAGAGAGAACAGCGAGGCTATTTTCCAATCGTTAAAACTTCTTAGAGCCATTTTATGATTGACATGCTTATTTCCAAGTGTGCATTTGCAAAAGTGTCCCTTAAACTTGCTGCTGGTGATGGTGTTGCAGCTACACAGGTCTGTCTCATGGAGGTTTGGCTTTTTTTTTTCTTCTGCCTCTATTACTTAGAAAGCTGAGACACGGAAAGTGTCTCCATCATGGGATCCCGAGTCTTTGTTCTCAGATCAGGGTGCCCTTCATTTCCAGTCTTAAATACATCTATCCCTCAAGTTGACATCTGGGGAGTGAAGATGAATAATGCGCAGATTCAAGGCCTGTGGCGTTAAGGAAACATCTTAAAAAAACAAAACAACCCCCCCCCCAAACCACAAGTTGGAGGATGATGGGAAAAAGATGGAGCTCTGTAGGGTGCTTGAAATTTGTGCATTTAAAAATCAGCTCACCATCTGGCTTTCAGTTGTAATTTGGGTGTTTGGAACCTAAGGGAGATCAAAGCTGTGTCTAATTGGCAGGGAACTTCATTGGCCACAGGACCCCTGGCAATAGTTGCCAGTAGGTTGGCAGCCAGTCCATTACAGAGAGCAGCGCCCACCGTCCAGGCGATTTTACATAGATATGTAAAATCGCCTGGACGGTTTTACATAGATGGCAGTATCTGTACTTAAGGCTTGAGGTGAAGAGGACAAATTGAATGAGTCTAAATTCTCTATAGCCTTGCTTGGTCTATGCTCAGGCTTCTGACCAGAACTACTTAGGGTGTAGACATCCCCAACACCCTCAGGGGCGCTGGTTCTTCTCTGTGGGACCCACAGCAGGGAAGACTGATGAACACAGTTCCTCAAAGTGTGCTTTCAGTCTCAGCCCCTCCCATGTGGGTAGAGCTCTCTCAGCCACTGACCTGCCAAAGCTTTGTGCCGAACCATGCCTCACGTGTCAAGGCCAGTGGAGCCGTCTACCCTTCCTAAACCAGTGCTTTATCCTCCCATTTGTTCTTGTTGTCCTCATGTTTGAGACTGGAAAATTTGGGGTTAGAGCTTCTAAGAGGCCAAGCAGAAGATAAGTGAACTTCTGTTGGCCAAAGGGGACCAAGGTTGTTAGGCTAACAAATCAGTTAGCAGAGACAGAACAGTCCCTTGCCTGTGAGGATGCAGAGAAAATGCTGCTTCAGTCCATACCTGGAAAAAAAAAAACTGTATTTAGAACTAACTCATCTCCTCCCACTCTTCATTTTCCAGAGAATTCCAGAGAGTTTAAGGGGAAGGAAATACTTTCAAGCCTTCAGTCCTCTCATTCCTTAATTTCAGGTGGCCGTCATTCCTTTCTGTCTTCTATGTGGTGCTGGTGATGGTAGCCTTTGCTGAAAGTATGCTAGACATGCGCTTTCCAGAAACTACGTTCCTAGGCCTTTGCATTGGTTTTTATTCATCATTAAAGACAGGTGATACACTACCCCCACAGGCAGTAATTTGAAGAGTTTAGAAAATGAACTACTCATAAAGAAATGCCTCGGGAGGGACTCATGAATGCTGTTTGTAAAGGAAATCTGGCCCCAGGTATCCCTCGTATCTAGCTAGCCTGGCTTTGGTGTAAACCCAGATGTAGGCATTTTCGGGCTTTGGTGACCTGCTCATCATCGCCACCACTACCTCCATCACCAACATCATAACCACTTCATAGCACTGTGTGTCCCCATGGCATTTCTCAGCGACAGTAACTGGATGAATCCCACCTGGCAGAGGGCAAACAACTGCTTTCTTTCAGCCTCGAACCCAGGGACAAACTAGCAAAGCTCTGAAAATGTCCGTCCTGACACTTCTCCAGAACGGTGGAGAATGTGGAATGAAACGGACATTTCTCCTCATGGAGTTTTTAACCTCTTTGAGTTCCTAACCTTGAATGCTTCTGTGGACTGTTCTTACCAACCAAACTTTCAATAGGTGGATGGGATCATTAGGTCTTTTTGTTCCAATCCTCTTTTCCCATAAATATTTCTGGCAAAACTAAAGGAATAGAGATGAGATTTTGACCAAAAAAGGACAAAAGGTTACTCAATTCAAAATAACATAAATTTTTAAAGCAAATATAGGAAAGTCTTTTCCTATTATTTTTTTCTTAACTCCCCATTGTCTAAATCAGGAAAACAGGAAAGCGTAGCTTTCTAGCACCTGTGGAATGGCTTAGTGCCCCTGCATATTTCCATGTCCTTCAACAATGGGTTTAGCATGGGAATCTGAGAGAGACACCCTGAAAACATCTGTCCGTTCCCTGGCTCCCAAAACCAGGTCTTGACTGGGTGGTTTGTGAGACTTCTCAACTAAAACAGAGGGACAGACACACCTCAATCCTCCATGGGTTCAACAACTAGATGCCCTGATGACCCCTCACTTAAGGGCATGTTGAAAATAACGTCACATGACCTGTTCTTGGCAGTACCCATCTATTTCAGTTGGGACCTCTGGACTTCCCATCCTTCCAGAAACATGTCAAGTGGCTCCTTCCTGCAGTTTTAACCTGTTCTCCCCCTGAGTTGAAGTCCATTGGCAGCTGGGGCTTAAACTTGAATTGTGTCGTGGTCAGTCTTGTTCTGTGTTGTCAGTGGGCTGTTGTACATGTTAGTAATCACACCCTGAGCACTCAGTGAGAATGTAAATATTTTAAAATACATGCATCAAATCGGTGTCATGGATCCTGAAACTATGGAATGTTCAGACAGAAGTGACTTTAGTGATTAGTCAATGTTTCCCAGGCTGGGGGGAGGGAAGGCTCACAGGGTACTGGTCTTCTTAGAGCTGCAACATGACATTTTGAAGGGAGACTCTGGGTCCCCTTCAAGAAGTTGTGGCTTTGTCAATCTTTTAACTTTCTGTTGTGCACATACCCTAATAAAATCTGAAAAATATTTGTTTTGAGTTTGTTTGATGTCATTTGTGGCAATTTAAAGTATGTGTCAGAACATTCTTTGTGATTATTAAATGTATGTTACCCTTTGCAAAGAGTTACCCCGATGATGGCATGTCTCTCACTGGAAGGAATGCTGCCAGGGGTCTCTGTTGGTGCTGTCTCTCAGGAAGTGCCCTTGGTGAGACTGCCCAGCAAGGGGACAGTGTCCAAGGCACCTGAGAGCAAACCCTGTTCCTCCTTCCAGATTCAGCATTCTCATCCCGGTCACCATGGCCACCCTTAATTCCCAGTGTCTTTTTAATTGCTTGAGTGGTGCCTGGTGGAGGATTAAGTGCAGCCAACTGGTAGGATCCAAAAGCCCCGCCTACAATGATCTCCAAGCATTAACACTGCTTTGTCGGGGAAGCCCTGTCAGTTTGTTTAACTAATTGGCCAGGATCCTTGCCTGTTTGGCTGCAAAGATCGCACTGAGATTCTGTGTTGTGGGAAGCAGATGATAGCTGGTGAATTTTCAGATGGTATGCTTCTTGAGAGGGCTTAAGTGAGATAAAGGGTTCCATTCTATAATGCTAATGGCATAGTACACTTCCAATAAATATCCATTAAAATTAAATTAACCTGATCCTCTAGCAGTTTAGGTACCAACAAAATACACTGGTAAATCTAATCTTGTATTGAGACTCACAACACACACTCACACAGAGATCCACACACATATGCACATGCATACACACACACCTGTTTACAAATACAGATACATGCTCACAAACACGACACACATAGCATGTTTCAATGAACACACACCTATAGACACTGACACAACATACAGACACCCACAAACACACAATTCTAATACCTGTTTCATGCTGACTCAACTGGAGACCAATGTTTCCTGGTTTAGGGAAAGCTCCTGAAGAAAAATATCACCTTTTAAAAGTGACTGTAAAGTACTCAGATGTCACGTAGGTCTGTGAAAAGTGAGTCTTTTACCAAAGCCCTTGATTTGCAGAGTTATGTATGCCCACTGTGCATCCTCATTATCATCGGATACCTAGGTGGAGACCGAGGAGTCCTGAGTATATTGTGGACATTTCTTAGAAGAAGCCTTTTCCTTCATTGTCAAAGCAATCAACTCTCTTGCCACTCAATAAGTGTATGTAATTCCTACATCCAGTCCTGCTGCACCTTTGTCCGCTGCGGCTCAGCCTTCAGACCTCGCTGGACAGTCTCTCTTCCATGATAGGGTTTGGCAGACTCTCCCTGGGTTTTTATCAGTTTTGTTTCTATAAAGATCTATGAGACAGACACAAATAAAACAAGGACCTTCAGGTTAAATGAAAAGGCATGGCCCTGATCACAGAAATGCAAGCAAGGAAACTGTGATCAATATAGTGAGTGTGATAAGGAGTGAGCACAAGAAGAGAGAGAGATCTGATGGATACCTCTCACTTCAGTGTTTGGGAATGAGAGAAAAGAAAGAACAGTTACTTCAACCTTGCCTTTGGTCTATTTTGCAAAACAGATAAGAGGTTTAGCATGAGGACCTATAATTGGTATAAACAATAACCTGACAATCATAAGAATCATTTTCATTATTGTAGGCTGGACACAATGTGCCATGAGAATTGTTTGGTTTTGACTTAATTCCAAGTAGTATTCCTCTCTTCAAATTTTCTTAGAGTCGATCATATTCCTTTTTTCACTTCCATCAAAAAAGCAAATAAATGATATGACACTCTTAAAAAAAAAAAAAAGAGCTGTGCTATTTGGGTGATGGATACATATCTGGTAGGTTGCTTCTTTTGCCAGTAAGAAATATACAACTGTTGGAGCCATTCCGTTCAAATGACATGTAGTCTGACTTTAATATTTCTTTATTTTTATTTTATTCTTTATATTTTAATTTTTTCTCTTTGGTGTCAGTTTGTCTCATCACAAAGCTAATTTTCATTTCATGTGGGTTTTTTACCCCTTGTCCCCCTTTAATTTGAAATCTTCGTTTTGCAATGGAGAAGTTATCCTGCTTGTATTTCCAAGATTGTGGGTACCTGGAGACTTATTTTATACATTTCCTTCACAATGATGCCTTTCTAACTGTGTTCTTCTATTACAAAGTCAGCCCTGCGAGGCTCTTCCTTCTTTTGCTCTCTAATATGTCTCAGCCACCCAGACCAGGGATTGACATGTGGTGCTACACGGTAAATCCATACCAAACGTGTGACTAACTTGGAGAGGGCACACCATTGTAAGAGGCAGGGTAAATTATTTCAGGTCTTGGGGATCTTGTTGGATGCCTGCATGTTGTACAAGAGCCGTCCCTGATCACCTATCTCCTGAGGCTGCCTTTCCACTGGCTTCTCCTTTGCCTGGTATCTGCTTGTGGGAACTGCCCGCAGTCAAGCCTGTATTCCTGCCTGCATGGACAACAGTGGCTATCATGGCTTCCTGGTCTCCAGTTCCTGATGGGAGGATTCAAGTTTCATAAAGCTCACCGAGAACAGTGAGAGGGGGATCCGGGTAATGATGTCACCGGAGGCATGGGAAAACTAGGCAAACACAGGTGAGGTGTTTCACTGGATGGCCGACTCCTACAGATCAAGGGTAGAAAGCTGGTCAGATGTCATGGAGGGTACGTCCCGGTACTTTCAAGTGGCCCAACCCTGAACACAGTGACTTTTCCCTTGGAGTAGTGGAATCTGTGGGTACAGAGGAGATGCTGACACTGGCTATAGGTTGCTAGTGGAGCACAGCATCCCCTGTCTTCCTTATATCTGTTCTCTAAGCGCTGAATAGTTACCCCTTCCTAACACCTTTCCCAGGCATCCTCGGTATTTGAGGGAGAAACTGACTTTCAAAATCTCTCTGATGGCCCTCACCACAGTAAGTAAGTAGCTATGTGTTCTTGCTTCCTGAGAGACTGTAGAACACTCGAGAGGGCAAAGGCTGTGTATTTCTTGTGTCCTAACTCATACCCCATTCTCAGCTACATTGGATAAAAGGCCAGCAGGATATATTATTTCACAATATATATCACTAAAATCATCTAACTTTTACAACTTATTGAATATGAAAGTAGTGTTTATTTATTGAACAATGAGTAGTATTTCTGTGCCCCCTTTCCTACCCTCAGACAGGAACATTGGGACGGAGAATTTCAGAATTTGTTCATTGGTGAGAGATGTTGATGTAGGATGTATGTCACTTGGTTTCACTGACTTCTACTAAACATAAACAGGAACTATGTCTGGGAAACTGTAATGTGAAAAAAATTTTGTTATTCAAGAATCATACAAATTAACTCCTAAGCATCTAGCTTGCCTTGTCCCTCTGAATCTTCCTTAATTGTTCATTGACTTGAAGACATTTCTTAGCGAGAAATATTCTCCTTTATAGAAAACCCATGGGCTTTCTCCACTTTCCTACTGGTGGATATCTGGATGGCTTTCAGGTAAAAGCTCTACAAATAAACTTCTAGGGCTAAATAGATCTACAAATAGATCTAGGGCTAAGACTTCGTAGGTCATGATTTCATTTCTATCAAATAACCATCTAAGAGCAGAAATGCTGGATTCTGAGAACTGGGGTGTGACTCATAGGTAGAATATATGTTTATCATATGTGAGACCTTCAGTTCAATCCCCACCATTGCAGATCCCCACCCACCCCACTCAAAACTACTGGGATTGATAGTGAGGGTATTTTTTTTTTTTTTTTTTTTTTTTTTTAGTTCTTTAAGAAGCTAGGAGCTGATTTTGAAGAGGCCATGCTATTAACCTTCCCAGCATATATCCCAGTTCCAACTGAACTTCTGATGGCCAAGTATGTCCACAGAATGTTCCCTCTTCCTTCCACAACTGCACACAAGCACATCATCTGACAAAGACAGAGAAGATGGCCACACTAGGGTAAGCAGGGAACATCAATGGAATCTGCCTTAAACCAGGCAAAATCCATTGTAGAGTATGTAATGCCTCTGGGGACCGCAAAGACTGTCTTTAGTCCATAGTGTTTGGGTGGCAGTTATGTAGACACAAGTATGCTGTTTGGAATCCCCTGTCTGCTCCATTGCCATCTTCTTCTCCCCACACTGAGTATTAACTTCATAAATGTGAAGTGCTGACCTCTTTCTTTTACATTCTTTTACATTACATGTCCTTCTTACATTCAGCCAGTTGATCCAACCCTGCTCTTTTTCACTATGGAGACAACCTTTGCTATTATTAAACTTCATAAGCAACAACAACCATGGCAAAGCTTCTGGCAGAGTCTATAGGTGCCAAGCTTGAAGTGGAACTGGATCGGTGATGAAGTCATGGCTTTTCATCAAGACGGATTTTGAGTTTGTTTTGTTTCCGCTGCATGTAGAAGACCAGATGCCCAGTTTGACTACTTTAATGCTCCCTGGGACGGGGTTGGATGCTTTAATGGATTCGTGGCTGAAATTAAGTGACGTCTATTAACTTTAATTACATGTTGAATGGTCTTTAGCATGAGTTATTTATTCTTTTTGAGCAAAGGAAAAGATGACTCATTTGGGCCTCATTATTTCAAAATCTGGAGTCATGTTGAGTTGGAATCAACCCATGTATCAGCTTCAAAACAAGAAAACAACTCGAAAAACATTTTTTTAATGGCTTGTTAAAGGAAATTATGTTCATAAATAGGCTAAACTACAGGCCTACTAAAAATTCTTCTGGTGGGACATTTACCCTGTGTTTATATTTACACAATATATCAAAAAATATATTATAAATGAAAAATAATATACATATATAGAGAACCAATATGTTGCGGATATTTTCTGATTCTGATTCTATGTAAATAAACTATACTTGACAGTGAAGTTGCTTGCACATGATGAAGTCTAATGATCAAAACTCTTGTTTTGTTTCTTAAAATTAGATGTTCAGAGTAGCTGAGGGAGAGCTCTGCAGTGGCTGGTTATTGTATTTTCTCTGTGTGTCTTCCATTACTAGTGTGTGGCTTTCAGCTTCATGTAGAACTGCTACATTTCTGGGTCTCATGCAAAAGGTCCATCCTTCTTACAATTTTCTGGGCGGCAGAGGTGGGGTGGGAGTGCTGGAGAGAAGGCTTAGCAGTTGAGAACACTTACTGCTTTTGTACCAGATCTGGATTTTGTTTCCAGCACCTACGTGTAGCTCACAACTATTTGTAACTCCAATTCTGGATGATCCAATGCCCTCTTCTGACTTCTAGGACTTCTGCATGTACATGGGGCACATAAATACATCTGGGCACCCATACATGCATAAAATAAATAGATGTCTTTAAAAATAATTTTCTTTGATTTTTTTCTTTTGAAAAAAATTATATGTGTGTACACATCTGTATGTGAGTATGTGCACGTGAGCACAGGTGTGTGCAGCGGCCAGAGGCATCAGATATCCCCGGAGCTGGAGTTACAGGCTGTTGCGTGCTGCCTGATCTGGGTACTAGAGCTGAACTCAGGTCCTCTGGAAGAGCAGTACCTGCTGTAAAATGCTGGGTTGTCTTTCTAGCTTCATTGCTTTGTTTCTAAAACACTGTCTTGCTGTGGAGCCCAGACTGGCTCCAAACTCTCAATCCTCCTCCCTCAGACTCTTGAACTCTGGGATAGCAGATAAGTGCACCACCGGACCTTGTTCACACTGAACTGAACTCGCGCATTTTATAGGGTTTGACACACACCTAGTAACTGATCACACATTTTACCACCCCAGTACCCGGCAGGACAGTTCTAGTGGTGTGAATGTCCTCTGAGCTGTCAATTCATTGCTCCCACTGAGAATTATGACTTTGTTCACTGACTGCATAGTTGTTTTTTTTGTGTGTGTGTTTTTTTTTGTTTTTTTTTTTTTTTTTTTTTGGAATGTGCTTTGCACGGTGTGTAGCATTTTCAGATTGGCTTCTTTCACTTGTCTAAGTGAACTGAATGTTTCTCCAGCCATTTTTATGGCTTGATAAATTTTTGACTGTGATCACTGGGCGAATAGTCTATTGCCAGTTATGTACTCACCCACTGAAGAACATCATGGTTACTTCTGAGTTTTGACACTTATAAATAAAGCTACTAAAGTATTCTCATACAGACATCTTTGTAGATCTAAGGTTTCAACTTGAATTTGAATCAATGCCTGGAGGTGGGGTTAATGAATGAGAGAGTAAGGGTGTATCTGTTTTGTAAAGAATGGCAAGTCTTCTAGAACATCCAAGTCTTTCTGCATTCCCACTATTGAGAGCCACAGCTTTGGGTTCTACACTGTCCTCAACATAAGTTCAGCAAGTGTGTTAGATTTTAGTCATTCTAATAGGTGTGTATTGGTATCCCACTGTTTTAATTTGGAGTTCCCACTGAGATATGTTGCTTATATACATCTTTGCTATCTATGTTGCCTAAGATTTGGAGACCATTTTTTTACTTGGGTAGTTAGCTTGTTGAGTTTCAGGAAATCTTTGTGTATTTTGGAGACTAGTCCTTTCTGATATACATTTTACAAAAATGTCTTCCAAGCCGGTGGAGG
This sequence comes from Chionomys nivalis, assembly GCF_950005125.1. Lineage (NCBI taxonomy): Eukaryota > Metazoa > Chordata > Mammalia > Rodentia > Cricetidae > Chionomys > Chionomys nivalis. The sequence continues at coordinate 28,235,497 of NC_080094.1, forward strand.
TTTGTCTTTAAATTCACTCAGCAGCGGCATTCGTGAAACATCTGTATTTGATTTTAAGCGCGTTGTACTGTGTTCTTTAGCTCCTCTTGGGTGTCAGGAGTTCAGATGAACTGGAGAGAGCACTTAGGTGTTAGGTGGTTGAACCGCAAATACAGAAAGTGCGAGCCAAATAGAAGTAAGTGCCTTAATTATAGTGTTGCTGTATGTAAGAGGCTGAGCTCAAAGAAGATGCTGACTCTGGTGTTTGGCCCTGAGTAAAATTTGGTCATCAACTGAACATCATGATTGAACTTGGCATTGAGGGAGCTGTGAAGAAAAGGCTCCAGTACTCCTCAGATCTGAAGTTTGAAGGAAGACTGTGGGAGGAAGGGCGAAGAGGGTCAGAGTAGGAAAACTCTGCACCAACTCTGCACCAACTCAAGACTGAGGATTTGAAAGACAGTCCCAACTCCAGGATATAGGCTTTCTCTTCGTTTGGAGAGAAGAGGCTGAACTCGGGGAGGTTTCCTATTCTAGAGAGACAGCCAAGAGTAGAAATACTTGCTCATGATAGTTCCATAGTCTGGATCTGTGTTAAGTCTATAGTTTTGAGATCCACCTGTGCTGTTCCAAATTCACTTCTTGAAGCGACTGGGTGGAACTCAGTATGCCACCATTTATATCCCTGTTTTCCTGTTGATGGAAATCTGGTGCTCCGGCTCATGTCTGGAAGTCTGGTCCCCAGTGTGTGATACTGAGCAATTAGTGGAGTCTAAGACATAGAGTTGAAGTCACTACTCTTCACAGGGATTAGTATTCACATCAGGGAGAGAGTTGGGTCTCTCAATAATGAAGTGCTTCAGATAAGATCAAGTTGTTAATGGCAAGATTATCAACATGCTTGGTCACTTCCCATGTGCCCTCTCAGGCACTCTTGTCATGTGATACCATCTGCCAAATCTGTGAGCTGAATGGCTTCTTTTCTTTACAATGTTTTCAAACTTAGCATTTTGTTACAGAAAAAGAAAACTAAGGCATATGGGTGTTTCTGCTTGGGGAGTATTTTGAATACAGTGACGGTGTGTCTTCATTTATCCAATGCCCCTCTCACAAGACAGTCTGAATGAAGATGTGAAATGTCTCGGAAGCAAACCCACACAGTGTGCATAAAAATAGACAAGCTCATTTTTTTTTTGACATTTCATTTTGCTTAAGCCATTTCAAAGGTAGATATATGGTTACTTGCTAGATGTCAGTGTTTATGACTTAGACTTGAAACCTGGTTTCACAGATGCCCTGTGCCTTTGACCAATTTCATCTGTTTGAATTTGGTCCCATACTCTGTAAAATTGGAATAATAAAAATATTGTGGGCACTTGTTTGTTATGAGAGTTTAAGGAAATGAAGCTTGATTTATACTTGATATGACATAAAGCAAGTTGTCAGAAAATGGAAGGGATGAAGGGAAATGATATACAATAAAGGTCCAATAAATATTAACCCCCAAACTACAAACATTAGGTATGGCAGGGGTTCTAGAACTTTCCATCAGGGACATCTGCAGAGTAATTCTTTCGTAACATTTCTCAGAAAAGGGATTCTATGTATCTGAAAATAAAGCTTTCTAAATTGCCCAATTGTCAGGCTTGTTGACTGGTCATTTCTTATTTTATAGGTCACTTAGCCATCTGTCTTTGAGTAACATGGCATAGTTACACAGTTTTGGCTAGCATGTGTGTCATCATTCATAGAAAATAATAAAATGCCAAAGAGGAAGACTGAGTCCCAGGGCCACAACTGCCAATGAACTCTGTACATACCTAGTTGTACCAGCTAGCTTACAATGTGGGACCTTTATTGTTGACACAGTACTGAGCTGAATGCAAACCCTGCCCAGCACAGGCTGCACCAGCCTCGTGCTGTGCACAACACATTATTTCAAATGGAAACACAATGAGAGTGACAAAAATAGAAAGCACATTTCTTTTAATTACAGTACAGATGTTGACATTTTGGTTGGCCAGTGGGTAATGCTCTTGACAACAGAAGTTTCTAATTAGAAATAGTTAACTTAGTGGAGAAAGAGATGAGTAGGTCATTTTAAGAGTTAATAAACTACAGTCCAAATACTCTATCTGTTTGTGTGCTACACCAGAAATACTAAGGACCTTATGCCATGTTGGCAAGAAGGCTTTTTTTTTAACCCTCTTGGTTTGGTTCCTTTACTGTCCTTCCACTTTGGGGCAGTGGGTTCCCCACTTTCCTAAAACTTCAACCCTCATGCTGTAGTGACCCCCATCCATAAAATTCTTTCATTGTTACTTCATAACTATAATTTTACTACAATTATGAATTGTAGTGTAAATACCTGTTATGCAGGCTATCTGATACTCAACCCCTGTGAAAGTCTCATTCTACCCCCAAAGCAGTTGCAGCCCACAGGTTGAGAACCACTGTTCTAGGGCTTTAGCTTGATGACTCAGCATGCTCACAGAGTCTGTGGAGATAGAACAGGGAGGTATAAGAGTCAATCAAGAGAGGAGACGCACAAAGTGGGGAAGAGAGGGAGAAAGAGAGTCGAGAGACAGAGAGAGAGAGAGAATATTGAAGATGGTCTCTGTACTGTTGGCTTTGAAGAAGGAAGAAGGGTCTGGATCCTCCAGAAGGCATTCAACTCTGGGGAGACTGAGATTCTGGGCCTCACGCATGTAAAGCTGTATGATAATTTGTGTTGCTATAAACCACTTGTTTGCGGTAACTGGCTGTCACAACAACTGTAAATATATACACCATATCATGGGAAATCCTATACTACTCACTGTTAACAGCTATTTAAGTTTTCGAAGTACAGCTTAGGTCTATTGTGTTTTTGTAGTCCCGTGCATTGAAGAGCAGTTAGAAAATGGAGTGTGCACAAGTGTGAAGTGTGAAGGTTTAGAAACTATGGCTTCTGTTGGCGGACTCTGCCTGACCCAGTTAGAGGATAGAAGCTCCTTGGTAGCGGGAAAGATAGATCTTGTTAACAAGCAAACAGGGGATGCGTTATCACACATTGGGGGTGGTAAATTTAGAGACTGGAGAACTCTGGAAAAAAGAGACTCAGACTTTCAGTAAAGCACATATTAGGTCCAGTGTCCAGTGAGGATGGAGATGTGGAGCTATAGAGACCATGATTTTGTTGGGAAAGGCACAAGGATGCTTTCCGTCTTACTGATGACACAGAACAGAGTTTCTTTCTTGTCTTATAGTACAAAGCAAGTGGCTCTAAACTTTTCAACTCTCCAGTGTGTTTTTCCAGTTCTTTTCCTCCTTTTCTTCCACAGTTCTTAATGCCTTTCTAACCCTCATGACTTGTTCAACAGCCATCATGGATAAGACTGTTTTTCTGTATCTTTTGAATAAAGTGCTTCTTAGTCATTGGAGTTCCCCTTTCTATCAAGAGGAAACTTTTGTAAGGGAAGGCTGTATCTTCTGAGATTCTTGTGTGTGTGTGTGTGTGCGCGCAAAGCAAGTTGAGAAATCAATGGCTTGAAAACCCAATCTCTCCCACTGCATGTTTTCACAGTGGCCTGTGAGCCAATAAAAATAGTTTTTACATATTTTAATGTTTAGGAAAAATTAACAGAAGAAAAATATTTCATAGTACGTGAGAATTATAAAATTTCACAGTCCATAAACCAAGTTGCATTGGCAAGCAGCCACATGTATTCATTTACATATGGTCTGTGGCAGTTTTTCTGCTGCAACAGCAGAGACCAAATGGCCTATAAAGGCTAGTGTATTTGTCATCTGGCCCTTAGCAGAAAAGCCTTGTTGACTTTGCCTGCAGGGATGTGACCTAATAAACTTTGTTCCTTACATTATTTAATAGTGCTATTTGACTAATGATAGGGGCCAGGCCTTGAAGCTGAGAGGTCTGAGAACCAATAATATGCAATCCATCCAGTGTGCCACACTCAAACCTTGTTCAAGTTCATACAGATGAGGCCGACACTCAGTAGCATGGTCAGTTTCCTCTCTGTAGTGGCAGAATCTAAAGGGAATTGCTTCCTTTCCCCTGACAAGAAATTCAGAGCTTGGCAGGGCATGGCTGCTCTGTGAATTCTGCACACCCGAGCATCTAGGGTCAGTCTTTTCTCTTCCTTTCATCCTGCTGTAACTTTCAGCTTCATGACACGGATGCTTGTTCTATGTTGCTTTATGTCAAAATTCTAAAATCCCATTCATCTCGGTGTAAATGCAAATTTCTACTACCACATCAGGGCAGGGATTGGGGAAACGGTGCCCAGCGACAGAAACTATGATTACAAGGGCCCTGAAAGGGTAAGCCAAACTCCAAGTAAAAAACCCAGGAGGGAGAGTTAGAGTGATAAGGATAAAGGATGGGAACCTTGGAAGCCATTCATTTATTCCTCTTACAATGAGATTATACTCCCCAAGCCGGTGTCTCGGAATTTAGTGGGACGTAACCCCAGAGCGTTTGATCCAGTGTGTTGGGGCTGGAGCTCAGGAATCCTCTTTTCAGACAAATGGCTGAAGTAGAGAAGATGCAAACCTATTATCTTGATCTACTCAGAGAGGACCATCAATATTCTGAGGGGAGGCAAAGAGCAGATCCAGCTCCTGTGCAGGATGCTCATTGGGGCCATTAGGTTGACTAGCTGGCTTCTTCTCTAACACAACTCCTCTAGGGAGACAGATGCGGCAAATCTCCCAAACAACCTCCCCTTGGATCTCTTCAGGAAGCACATTCTGACACAAAAGGCACAAAGGAGCAGGGTGAAGGCAAATATTCCGCATTTATAACAAGCGTCTAGGTGAAATGGAAGGAATCAATCTGGGATCAACATATTTCGAGCAAGGAATATAGCCTCCACCTTCTTTGTGGACTCTTATTTTTCAGCCTGTGCCGCAGCAAGCCATCATTTTTCCAGTGTGAACTTCATTCCCTCTGCCAAGAGCCCTGATGCATCCAGAATTCTAGGGAACAGTATTTGCGTCTTTGTTACTTTTACTGAGCCCTGGAGACTGATGGGTTTCAATGAGACTCTCAACATTTTAGAAAGATCCTGGATCAGCAATGGAGTAACTGCAACAGGAAGAGAAATAGGAAGCCAGATATTTTGTTTACAAGGACTGATTAATTCCTAATGAAATACAACTTTTAGACACAGGATGAAGTACAAAAATGATATCTAGGCTTAAGACCACAGACAAGAGCAGGATGGACGAAATGCTGGAGTTGAAAGTTCCAGAGTTTCTGGAGTATTTCAAGTTCTGGGTTTACTGGTTTTTCAGCTGCTTTTGTTTATCCTACTTGCAGTGGAACCAGCTGGACTTGGACATTTGCATCATGGCTGGTGTTGGCCAAAATTATCTTTTGCAGCTGTTGGCTCAGTAGTTCTTCAGTGGCCAGCTGGTCACCGGGAACAGAAAAGTGACTACTTGTTCTGAGGAAAAACCAGACAGATAAGTGCCCGTCCCATTATCCCACTTCTAGAAAACACTGGAGGGGGTGATGGGAGGATGCAATTTGATGTGTGTTCCAAAAGTCCCTTCCAAGGAGGAATAAAGCTCACAGAGGAGCTTTGGCCAATGCTGCTGTGTGATCTGGCATCATTATCACTCAGTTTAAGTATCTGTAATGATTTGGGTGTGGAATGGATGTATTCCACCCTCCCCCTCACCTTGCAGCCCTTGGTGGGTGGGCTGGCTCTCGGTGGAGGTGGGTAGGTCTGCAGCCCTTCCAGTGAGGAGCATTTCTCTGCTCTTTAGAGAGAATTAGATTCTCAGTCATCCACAGGCCTGTGGGTGGAGATTCTTAAATATGGGCTCAAGTTTTCGCCATCCCTGACCCCAGAATAAAGCTGTCCCCTCACCTCCTGTCTTTGGCGGCTTCACTCCTAAAGGTGTCACACCTGCCATAGCCACAGAAGGCCTTGGGTTGCTAATCTGCAGTCCCTAGTCTTGACTGGGCCAGATGTGTATAAAAATACATTGTCACCCTATATCATACTTAATTCAAATCTACTCAATAATGACTTGGCTGGACAGGAGGCTCAAATACTGAGTGTTTCCAACAGAAAGTGTTGGGGATCTTTGTTACAAGGCAGCATTCAATTGTTAGGGGATGCAGCTAATGTTTGCCTCCATTGTGATACCAAAGTGGGGCTGTCTGGTTATAGCAGAGATGGGAGGTCCCACACATACTGAAAGAGTAATTCTTTTGACCCTTTATGGAAAAACATATCTGTCTGTTCTAGGCTGTTCTGAGAATTCCCACAGATCCTACAGAGCCTTCTACACATTAAACCAAGACACAGTGTGATATAACAGCCAAATAGTAAATGGGGAATGGCAAAGACTAGAGAGACTAGGCACCTTCTGAACAGTCTGAACCCATGGGATAAAAATCTGTCCTCTTGTAAAATGTGTGTCTGGGGAATCAGGCTTGCTGATGCAGGATGAACTCTCAGGATGCGGAACGCATATCTTCTTAAGTCCTAGGAGCAGTGGCAGCTGGGCGGTGGCGGCACACGGCTTTAATCCCTGCACTTGGGAGGCAGAGGTAGGCGGATTTATGTGAGTTCAAGGCCAGTCTGGTCTACAAAAATGAGGTCCAGAACAGGCTCCAAAGCTACACAGAGAAACTCTATTTGGGTGGGGGGTGGTAAGAACAGCTGCTATCTGAAGCTCATCGAGAAGTAGAGTTAGAAATAAGTCAAACTAGCTCCTTCTTGCATAAGACTGAAAAAGTTAAACTATATTAATAGCCAAAGTACTTGGAAGTCGCTAGTTTTCATTTCATTGCTCATATTCTTCATAAAAATTTAAACCTTTACTTATGAAATTTATGCTTGTATAACAAAAATCAGAAAAACAGAAAACTGAAAACCAGTTGTTATGCTTTCGCTCAGAGACAGTTTGACTGTTGCACACAGTTTTTCTAAATTAGGCAAGGTTATTTCCAGAACTCTCCACCCAGTGGATGTATTAATTATACTTTTAATATATTTCTCAAGTTAACGAAATGTTCAAATTTTTTTTTCCAAAAAAGATTTAAGGGGAGCATTAGATGTGTGCAATTAATTTTAGGACAGGTGTTTCACTGCTGGATTTCTCTCCTTTAGTGTATTTATAGCCCATATTAAATTATTCTTCTACCATAACATTAAACTAGATAGTTCTCTTTTTATAGTCTCTCTCCTAGCAAAATAAGTTACGTTCTCTACACGTGCTTGGTGTTTGTGCCTCTTGGCCTGTGAGCTCTGAGTTCTGAGCTTGCCCACAGGAAATGTTTACAAGAAGTCAGAGCACATTTGACATCTTTCAAATAACACTTCTGAATTTCTTGGCTCTTCTCTGAGGGCCAGATTCCAGGATGGTGCTGCTCAGTGTAAGAGCATATTCATGTCAAACATTCACTGTGTTTCCAATTAAAATAAGATCTGTGAGAAGTGCGATGTGCATACAAAAGGGAAAGCCTAACGTGACATAATGCACCCTGACAAAATACTGCAGAGGTTTTACTTTGACTGACAGAGAGAGTTCTGTGTTCTTTCAGTTTAGTGGTTCTTCATTTGGAAGTTCTGCCAACTTGAAAGGAGAACGGGTACATTTTTATTTGCACTCATCTTTACATAAAACTCAGTGTATCTTTTCATTCAGAAATAGGAGGAGGAGACAGAAAAAGAAACAGAGGGGGAGGAGCAAACAAAGGAGGAGGTGGCAAAGGGAAAGAAAAAAGAAGGGAAGTGGAGAACAAAGAAGGCAAAAAAGGGGAGAAAGAAGGAGGAGGAGGAGGAGGAGGAAGAAAAGGACAAGAGGACGATGAAGGAAAAGAAGAAGAGGTCGAAGGTGAAGAAGAAAAAGAGGAGGAGGAGGCGCAGTGTTGACAGGACCTGGACCACCAGCAGCGGGAGTCACAGCTATTTGCAGATATCTGTGTTGTTGCAGCTCTCTGGAAACATTATTTACACAGACCACCAGTTAAAATGATGATGAATTGTGATTAAAAACAGGCAAGAAGAAGCATTTGTGGAGGCCAAGCTCAGTGACATCAACGAGAATGTCAAGGCAAAGATCTAAGACACATAATGCATCCTCCCTGACCAGCAGGAGATAATCTTTTCTGCAAGCAGCTGAAAGCCAACTGCACCCTGTCTGGCAACAACATCTGGAAAGAGTCCATGCTGTATTTTGCCTCTGGTGCAGGATGATATCCTTTGTGACAGGCAAGACCATCACCTTCGAGGTAGAGCCCAGTTACCCCACTTGGGAAGCCAGACAACAGGAAGATGGACATTCCTTTCTCACTACAATATCTAGAAAGAGTCCTCTTTGTGCTTGTTCATGGCCTTGAGAGGAGGTGTCTTAGTTTCCCCATCTTTTAAACTTTTAACAAGTTTCATTGTATTTTCTATAAAGCTTTTACAATTCTTTAAAAAAAACATTTTCTTGCTTGCAGATAGTTGCTTTATTTGATCATGTTTCAACATGAATGATTTCCTTTTGGAATTCTGTGCTTTAGTTCATGTTTTTATTTTAAAAATTATTCTGAAAATGGGTCCATAGACTTTATCCACTCATGACAGATGGCTCATGCCCAGCAGGTAAATGTTTCAGAAAGGTGTCTTGCTCAGTAGGCTTCGATGCTACTGATCTCTTTCTGTTTTCCTCAAGGTTTCTGCTTTCTTTGAAGACATGTCTTAGGAGTGAAGCTTTGAGGACACCTAGCTGAGGGGATACAGAGGTAGTCTCTGAATCTGCTATGCACAATAGCGCATCTAGTCTCAACACACACCACACAAGGCAGCAGATTCCATGCAGCTCACCCACCAGGCATCACTGAGCCTCCTTTGATTTACGCAGAAACTAGCTTAGCGGATCCTTGCTACATCCCATTGATGGAGAGGTGGTTATAAGCCTTATTTTCTACCTCATACCTAAAGCCCTCTGCAGTAGGAGAAAGGCCCGGGTCTGTTCTTGGCAGGATCCATGTTCTGTTATTCCAGTTTTAATGCTTAGTAATTAGCAAACATATGTCCTTCCAGCACGCAGCTTTACTGAGATGTGACCATATACTATACCACTCACCATTTACAATGTACAAGTCGATGGCCTTGAGCACATCACTAGATGGGTGGGTAACTGTTCATACAATCAACTTTGAGACATTATCATCATCTCCTAAATAAACTGTATGTCCATTGGCAGTCATCCTTCTACTGCCCGACTCTCCATATTTTTTTCTTTCGGAATTTCGTGAAAATGGAGTCATGCAATATGTAGTCATGGTGTATTTTATCTAGCACACCACTTTCAAAGTTTATCCCCCTCAGGGCACAAGTCAGTCCATCCTGCCTTTCTATTGCCAAGAACGATTCAAGGTATCCACATCCTACTTTGTGTCCATCAGTCCATCAGTCTCTGGATATTCAGGTTGTTTGTACCACTTAGTTATTAAAAATGGTGCAATTAGGACAAGTTTTATGTGGAAATACATTCTCCTCTCTTGGTGGCTGTTTAACAACTCGAGGGACTGACTGCCAACTACTTTCTAAAGCAGCTGTGTTGTTTCCTTTCTCCACTCCAACTTACAAGAAGGTTCTCATTTCCTAACATTTTTTTAACCTTTATTACTTGTTTTTTATTGTAGCCATATTTATGCAGTGTGAAGAGATATCTTACTGCAGTTTTGATTTGCAGGTATCTGTTGGCTGATGCTGTGGAGCATCTTTTCAAGTGCTTGTGGACCATTTGTTTCAGACAATTGCCTTGACACATATTTTGTCCGTATTGTAGTTGAGTTAGCTGTGCTATTATTGACTTTCAGTGGCTCCTTATATTGTCTGGGGTGGGGGAGTTGTTTAACAGCTTTGACTTGTAAATATTTTCTTCCAATATATGGGTTTCTGTTTTCTGTGAAATATAAGTTTTTAACTTCAGTGATGTCCATTTAGCATTTTCTTTTGTTGTTTGTGCTTTTGGTGTCATGTCCAATAAATCATTTCCTAGTCACAAACTTTACAAAGATTTACACGTGTAATTTCTTCAATGGGTTTCTAGTTTTAGTGCTCTCATTTAGGTTTTTTAAAAACTATTTTTTTCAGTAATTTCTATATATAATGAGAGGTAGAGTTCTAGTTCTATCTTGTGTGGCTCTCTAGTTCACCCAGCATCATTTGCTGAAGGTTTTGGTTTAAAAAAATTATTTATTACTTTTATTTGTATGTGTGCTTTACTTGTATGTCTGTGTATCACATTTATGACTGGTACGCACAGAGGTCAGAGGTCAGAAGAGGGAGGGCATTTAATCCCCTGGAACTGAGTTTACAACCAGTTTTGAGCTGCCATGTGGGTGCTAGGAATTGAACTAGGGAGAATTGCCTGGAAGAGCAGTCAGTTACTGCTGAGCTGTCTCTCCAGCCCTAAAGAGATTATTCTTATTTCACATAATAATTTTGATACCTTTGTGCGAATCAACTAATTATAAATATGTTATGTTTAGATTCTTCATTCCACTTCATTGATTTAACTGCCTATATCTAAGTCATACATGCTACATCTTCATAGTATGTTGTAAAAGGCGTAGGTGTGAAACTTCCTTTATTGATTGTTTTCCCCAGGATTTTTTTTGGCTTTTCTATCTAAAATTTTATGAATTTCAGGTTGCATGCTGAAAAGAATCAGCTGAAATTTAATATGTAATGTGTAGAATATTTAGGTTATTTTAAAGAACTTTGCCACCTTCATTACATTAAGTCCTCCGGTCTACAGGCATAGGGCTTGTTGGAATCTTTTAAAATTTATTTCAATATTTCCTTACTGGTTTAGAGTATATATTTTATATTCTTCTGTTATAGATATTCTGTTATAGTTATATTCCATTCATTTTGTACTATTACAAATGAAACTGTTCTGTGAACTTAACTTTTAGTTTGTGAATTGTTGCTATACAGAAATTCAATTGACTTTGTATACTCATCTGTTAGTGACAGCAGTATAGCACATAGTGGAAGTGTCATGCTTAGATATTTTCTCTTTGATCATGATCATAGAGGGGAATGCTTTCAGTGTTTTACTATCAAGGGTGCTATTAGCTGTAAATATTTTACAGATGTAACATATACTCATTTACAATGGATCAATCAATGAGTAAGATCCAGGACTTAGTAAAACGTTTGCTTTGCTATAAACACACTGTTGATTATTGAATATTTACTGAACCAGCATTTATTTTTCTACCTATGGCTTGATATATTGCTGCATAGCCACAGACACTTATTTTTATGTCTGTATCCCAGTTGTTATGGCTTATAAAATATGATGAAGGTGTGGATGAGGTAGGCACACCGCCCTTGGAAGCCTCTTATGTGTCTGCACGCCGACTCCTCTTGATGTCTATTTCAGCTATGTCTACTTTTAGAATAGATGTCTAAAGTCTATTCACCGCTAGGAAATTTATTATGTCTCCTATATAGAAATTAAACAAAAACTCCCAGCTAAAATGCCAGATTCTTAGAAGGATGCAAGTGATCTCAGGGGTCTTTGGTGAAGCTTTCGCCAGTATTGAGCCCCATGGAAGGAGCAACTGTTTTCCAAGAAAATTAATGGTCATCGTAAGTGCACAGCCTCCTGTATATTGGATATTGTACCTCTGTGGGTGTGTCTGAAAACTGAATATTTAAAAAACTGACTCCAAATAATTGACATGTTACTAATTAAGCTTTGGGTGTATCTTGCATTATAGATCTTTTTATCCAAAAAAGATCTGGTAACTCATTTCACTATATATTAACTGTGCGACTCTGGAGGCTACTATTCTCGCTTGGCATCTCCACTTGTTTCCCTACTCCTCCTTTGTCCCTTCAGGGTTTTTTTTTTTTTTCGCAACTGCTTATTAATATAATTGGCAAAAATGCTTGACTGAACTAAATTTAATCCAGTAGACAGTGACTTTCTAGTAAGGAACTAGACCAAGCTGGGCACTGGAAGCAATTAGAGGCTGAACTCAAATTCCAGAGAAATGTGTGATTGTTTTTTCCCTAAAGTTTGAGAGTTCATTATAGTTCAGTTTCACTCAATGCTTTCCACACATAACCCATTTAGTTCTCACAATGCTTTTACTATGATGATTTTCATCGCCCAGTTGAGGAAACTGGGCCACAGAGAGGTCAGAAAAATGTGATGTTACTTTCAAAATCTTAAAATTAAAAAAAAAAATCTTAAAAATGGTGGAGATAGGACTCAAGTCAAGCTAAGTTAGCTCTAAATCCTGTGCTCTAAATTACCCTGAAGGCTCTGAGGTCCTCCATCCTTGGCTTTGCCGGTTACTTTGAAGAAATCACCCCAAGGGACACAGAGACATGCATATCACTACTCAGTGTGCATGACTCTGCCCAAACTGTGATATTAGATGTAAGGGGTACAAAGAGGTATAAGAGCCATGATTCACCTAGGAAGCCAGACTGTAAGTGCAGCAAAAGGTGGATTCACGGGTGACTTAGTGAGCTGACAAGGAGCAAAAAGTAGGAAGTTCACAGAGAGATCAGCTCTGCCTTAGTTACTCAGAAACTCTTGTTGATGAGGCAGCTTGTCACCTGGGACTAAGAAGAGAAAGTCCACAGAAGATAGAGATGGAGAGGTGGATTTGCCTAGCAGAGGAAGAGATGTGATTTGGAGACTGAAAGAGAGACGGATGCAGCATTTCTCTGACATTGATTAGAAGCTTTCCAAATTGTTGAGCTGTCTGCAGGCTGTACCATGTCCTCCAGGTTCCCAGCTTTGCAGGCTGTTACATATTCTGAGGTGGGCTTGGTAATGCAGGTCTCCTTTGAGTACCTTTCAAATAACTCCTCACCCGTATTCCTGAAACTAACCTAAGTTGGACTTTGGTGGTATCTGTAATTTGCTTAGTCATGGGTTCCCTACCTATGGTGAGTAGACATGTGTGTTGCATTTCCCCAGGAAAACTTTAACCATGTACCATCCCTCAGAAATGGCTGTGAATCCGCTAAAACTCCTTCAAGACCCTAATCAGTTTTTGATCCTATTCAAGATTGGTGTGCCGGCTAGTTCTGTGCCAAGTTGGCACAAGCTAGAGTCACGGTAAGAGGGAACCTCAGTTGAGAAAATTACCCCCACTAGATTGGCCTGTAGGTGAGCCTATGGTGCACTTTCTTGATAGATGATTGATGTGGGAGAGCCAATCTCCTTGTGGGCACTGCCATCCTGTGTTGGGTGGTCCTGGGTGATGTAAGAAGCAAACTAAGCAAGCCATGAGGAACAAGCCAGTAAGCAACATTCCTCTGTGTCCTCTGCATCAGTCCCTGCTTTTAGGCTCCTGCCTAAATGCCCCTGGATGATAGACTGTAAGCTGTAAGGAGAAATAAACCGTTTCCTCCCCAAGTTGCTTTTGGTAGAAACCTTAATGAAGACAGCTGGTATGTCCCAGAAGTCCCCACTCAGGAGGGCGGCCACTCTTTAATGCTGTGCTGTCGTGGTTCTGCGAGTGCTTGAACGAGGTGCCCAGCTCACCCTCTTCAGACAGTGCAGGTGGCCAATTCCCTGCTGTTTTCTCCCTAGATAATGTCTTTACTTTAGGATAATGCCCCTGGAGGTCCCAACTCACATCAGAAGGTTGCCTCCTTCTCCAGAGGCCATCATCATTATCCAATCCCTGGTCATTCCTTCCTCTTTCCAAGAACCCACGTAGCTGTACTCATCTCCAGAGCTTAAAAGCTTGGCATCCATTTGCAGCTCTGGAGTTTTCTTGATTGAAAGTTGGGTGAGCTTTGACCCAAAAAAGAAAAGTTAGACTCCGCAGGTCTCGGCTCTGGCTTGGCAGAGTTTCACATGGGCAAGTGGATGGAGGATGTCCTACCTGCTTCTTTTCACAGTCTTGCTGCTCTCACCCCACCCTCTTCGTCCCACGCCCATCTGTGCACATTTTTCCCCACGTGAGGACAGCGCAGTTTTCTGTTCCCGACTAAAGTCCGAGATCTACCGGAACAGCAAAGTTAGATTTATATGTAAGCAGAGGGAACTTCGCCGGGCTTCCCGCAGTCGAACTTCTTAGCCTCGGGACTAGGCCCTAGCAACCCACACTCTTCTTAGCAGTTGATGGACTGCTGCATTTTCCTTGGATTAGTCTAGAGTTCAACAGCACCGCCTCCTGGCAGTGGAGTGGAAGTGACGGATGTAGAAGGTAGAAGGTAGGGGTGTGTGTACGTGCGTGCGTGCGTGCATGTGTGTGTGTGTGTGTGTGTGTGTGTGTAGGCTTTGATTTGGACCCAGCCCTCGACATTCTTGGTGAGTACTTAAGCAGATAAAAGTTCCAAGTGACAGGCTCCCATCTGCCCCTCCCAGAGGCTGGGCATCTTGCCCATGGGACCCCTCCTCTTGAAAAGCCTTTTGTGAGCAAATGGAATGTGTAGGCACCTCTATCTTTTGAGCCTCTCCAGGAAATCAACACCTCTAAAGAAACCAGATGGGCTCCACTGTAGCTCACACCTCCTCCTTGGCAGCTCCCCGTCAATTTTGTTGAGGGGTGCTGTGCCGGATGGGCTTGGAATAAACAAAACAAAACAAAACACCAGAACAAAGGAAAGCAACACACTTCACACTTCTTTGCAGGGATAATACTGGGGAAGAGGGCCAAGATCTCTAAGCCCAGCGACTTTCTTAGGCGACCAGATCAGGTCTTGGAACTGGCCATCACCGGCCAGTCGTCTGAGCCCAGTGGAAGTGCGGAAGGTCTGGGGGTTATTGGGCCAGTCTCCTTAGACTGGAGTTGTTTCCCTAACCCTGTATAAGGTCCTCTGGAACTTAGTCCTCCGTTTGTCGCTGCAACCAGGTTTCCTGGCCCCTGGTCTTGGGTCTGTCTAGTTGAGGGGTCAATCCTGTCATCCTTTGGGTGTTTGCTAATCCCTCCCAATGCCCTGCAGTTTCAGACACACCCTTTATCTCTCAGTTTCTTTTTACTAGAGCCCCACCGAGACCATTCTTCAAAGTCTGGTAGCATCTATGAGGGAGAGTGTGTGTGTGTGTGTGTGTGTGTGTGTGTGTTTGTGTCTACCCGCAGGCTACTCCGGAGTGTCTTGGGCGGGGACTGTCGCCTTGCTGACTTGGTTCTGTTTTTTGGTGGCGCCTGTGGCCCCGCCTGGGGACCTCCGTGAGCCCTGGCCGAGTTTTACTCATCACGCAGAGGTGATCCCAGGCTGGAGGGCGGGCGCAAGGCGTCCGGAGAACCCAGTAATCCGAGAATGCAGCATCAGCCCTTCCCACCAAGCACTTCCTTCCTTTTCCCGAACGTCCAGAGAGGGAGGGCTGCGCATTTATAAACTGGAGCCGCAGCGGAGTGACATGTCAGAGGCTGACTCGCCGGGACTAGGAGCCTAGGCTGGAAACGTCTAGGCTGCGATAGAGGCTAGCTGCTGTCGCCCAAAGCGTCCGAAAGCCCCCTGCTGGCGCTGGGAGCCCACACCGTCTCAGGGCTAGAGTTTTCCCGGGAGCCTACACGCGAACCCCTGGAGAGCATGCTTGGGGTTCTCCTTCTGGGTGTGCTGGCTCCAGCTGGCCTGGGGATCTCCGCACTAGCCCAGTTGCTGTCCAGGGGCAGTCAGTGCGTGGAACACGAGTGCTTCGCGCTTTTCCAGCGCCGCTCGAACTTCCTCGATGCCAGCCGTGCCTGTGAGAGCCTGCAAGGACATCTAATGACAGTACGCTCCTCAGTGGCTGCCGATGTCATCTCGCTTTTGGTGAGCGACGACAGTGGTATGAACTCACGCCCCTGGATCGGATTAAAGCTTCCACAGGGTTGCGGCGACCCGGGCCATCCCCTGCGCGGCTTCCAATGGGTTACAGGAGACAACCAAACCAGTTACAGCAGGTGGGCGCGGCCCAGTGACCAGGCAGCTCCACTCTGTGGCCCGCTATGCGTCAGGATCTCAACCGCAACAGATGCTGCACCCGGAGAGCCGGCCTGGGAGGAGCAGCAGTGCGAAACCGAGGCCGACGGCTTCCTCTGCGAGTTCCACTTTACAACGTCCTGCAGGCCTCTGGCGGTGGATCCCCGAGATCTCGAGGCTGCCCACATTTCTAGCACCTACAAGACCCCGTTCGGGGTCAGTGGTGCGGACTTTCAGACTCTGCCGGTAGGCAGCTCCGTTGAGGTGAAGCCCCTCGGCTTGGAGCTGGTGTGTAAGGCCCAGCCTGGAACTTCGGAGGGACACTGGTCTCTGGAAGAGACAGGAGCCTGGAACTGCAACGTGGAGAATGGTGGCTGCGAGTACTTGTGCAACCAGAGCACGGGAGAGCCCAGATGCCACTGCCCCATGGACACCAACCTGCAGGCTGATGGTCGTTCATGCATAAAACCCGTGGCGAAACCGTGCAATGAGGTCTGTGAGCATTTTTGCGTCAACCACAACCCCAGCAAACCAGACGAGTTCACCTGTATGTGCGAAACGGGCTACAAGTTGGCGGCCGACCAGCACACGTGCGAGGATGTAGATGACTGTGCGCAGGAGCCCAATCCATGCCCGCAGATCTGTGTCAACACCAAGGGCGGCTTTGAATGTCACTGCTTTGATGGATATGAGTTGATAGATGGAGAGTGCGCGGAGCCTTTGGATCCGTGCTATGGATCTGACTGCGAATATCAGTGCCAGCCAGTGAATGCCACCGAGTACCGTTGTATCTGTGCGGAGGGCTTCGCACCCAAAGCCGAGGATCCGCACAGGTGTGAAATGTTCTGCAATGCTAGTTCCTGTCCGGCAGACTGTGACCCTAACGCCCCTGACTTTTGCCTTTGCCCTGAAGGTTTCATCCTGGACGAAGGCTACATATGCGTGGACATTGACGAGTGCAGTCAAGGCGAATGCCTCCACAACGAGTGTCGAAATCTTCCCGGCTCCTATGAGTGCATCTGTGGGCCCAACACGGCCCTTGCTGGTCAGATTAGCAAGGACTGTGACCCCCGCACGCCTGTTAATGAATTGGAGGAGGGCGGCTCTGGGGAATCCCCGGTCAGTCCGACACCAGGTTCTCCAACAGGTCCGCCGTCCACAAAGCCAGTGCATTCTGGCGTGCTCATTGGCATCTCAATCGCCAGCTTATCCCTGGTGGTGGCGCTTTTGGCGCTTCTCTGTCACCTGCGCAAGAAGCAGGGAGCTGCGCGAGCAGAGCTGGAGTACAAGTGCGCATCACCAGCCAAGGAGGTAGTACTGCAGCATGTGAGAACTGATCGGACGCTGCAGAAGTTCTGAGGGACTTCGCCCCAGAGACCCAGGTTGCCTTATTCTTTCTTGGTTCAGTACCTCTTCTCTCTCAGGCCTCTTAGCTGTGCTCTCTGGCAACTTAAAAGCATCCTGGCTGACATGATAACCTGAGAAGACTCTGCCCCATTCTCATGAGAAGCAGGGGTGGCGAGCATTTGAAGCGGGAGAGCCCAGCTTCTTCCAAGTTGATACTGAACAACTGGGCAGAGGTGGAAAATACACAGTGACATCAGACTGCAGAGAGCTCCAGCCCTCACCTTAGGGTGCAGGATGTGTAGGGGCTGCTAATCTTAAGCCTTTAGGCAAACCTTGACCCCACCGGCTGGAGATGACCCAGATATTTATTTTTTTTAAGCATTTTCTTCCCTTCAGCTTTTCCCTGCCTGGAACTCTCCAGTCTTTCTGATCCTCCATCCCTTCCCCTCCCCTTCACACTTTCCCCTTTTCCCTTTTCTCCTCCCCCAAACCAGATCTTACTTTGTTTTTATCCTTCTTTACAGACAAAATTCTTATGTGAAACAGAAAAGAAACACTAAAAGCAGGAAGTTTTTCCCCCACTGGCTTTGGAAATTTAATCGGAAAATTTAGGTTTCCAGAGCAAAATAATTTTAATGAAAGTTAAAATGCTATAGCTAAACATTAGTTAGTATGCTCAAATGTCACAGAAAGCAAACTCAAGGAGGTATTTTTCTTTTAAATTTCATCTTTGTTGTTGAAACAGTGAGCTTGTTTTTTTTTATTGTTGCTGTTGTTTTGATTTAGAATGACAAAAGGTAATTATCGTTTAAGTTTTTTTACACAGTTTCTATAGTGTTACTAATTTTTGACAGTGTTGAAAATGTTCAGAGGAGTTTTGGTCCAACGTTTTGATGATGCAATAGGTCACTGCCACCTTCACATGTACTGGACCACATTCATAGCTGTCCTGGGATGTATGTGATCCTTAGGCTAGATATATCTGAGATTGACAGACGGAAGCATCTTCCAGCAAAGTTTTGAGTTATATGCTTTGTGCCTACTTGTCTCTTAACTGCTCTTGCCACTTAAGGTCCCAGATAAAAGCAGTGGTTGCTTAGGGAGACAAGAGAGCTTAGGTATGCAGCCTAAAGGGTGCCTAGATAGGGCCTGTTTAATGAGGCCCTTGGACGATATCTTCTACTAAAAAGGGACCTTCTATCCCTGGCCACTAGCCTGTGCACAAGGATTGGGACCTCCCTAGGGATCTGGCTAGAACTGCAAAATCCTAAGCACCCCACCCCACCCCCCTTTACAAGAAGCTGCATTTTAACAACGGTTTCCAACTTTCTGGAGAACATTAAATGTCAGTTAATAATAAGTAGCAGGTCATGCTAGGCCATTTATTATCAAGAAACTGAGGAATTTTTCACTGCATAGCTTTGCTTTCTGGCTTAAAAAAAATGACTAGGTACACACCTCTAGATATTGCCACACAGGGTCCACAAGGGTTTTGATTTAACTAAGCTAGGAACAAAGGCATATGTCAGTGTAAGGAACAAATGTATCATATGTGTATCTTTTGTAAGGAAAGGTTTTTCTTTACTGTCTTGTAAGCTCAGCACATTTGTACATAGTTATTTATTTATTGGAGTTTAGCTAGAACACAGGCAAAGCCTTTGCTCATGTCACATGTACAAAATAAACAGATTACAATGGGCTTTTGGGTGTCTCTTGTCCTTCCTTCCTCTCCCCCAGGTCCCTCATTTTATGCCTTATTTTATGCACACAAACAATGCAGACTCCAGGAGGTGTACGAGAGGCTGGACTGCACCCTGTCACCTGCTCGCGGCACAGTCTCTGACTTTAAATATCGTCCAAAAGCAAGTTATTGCCCATGTAGAAGGGGTTGATGTTATCTCTGTAAGGCGGATATTCATTTTTTATTTGTGTAGCTGCAACAATTTTATACAGGATGTCTCATGTCTGTGTTCTAGACACTCTAGGCTCTGAGGCGTCTTTAGCTTCCCAGCTGAGTGTTTTTCTGCGCATGCTTCCACTTTGCCTGTTTGGTTCTCTGACATGGAAAACTCGAGATTATCATGAGGGAGCTATGGTGCGAATTCACGAATGGCTTCTGATTGCCAAGGTCATTTCTTCTGCTATGAAACGATCTTTGTCACTGGTCACTGTTGGTAATGGCAGGTTGTGTTTGTGACACTGATCTCTAGGGCCCTTTTCGTGGAAAGGTGTAGCTATCTGAATTTCACATGCTGGAATAGGAAATTTTTCCATGAGGCAAACACGAGAGAAAAAAACAGATAAGTAAGACATTCAGATAATTTTTGACATCCAGGTTGGACAGAGATTCTCGGTTTTGACCTGTGCTGTTACTGTGGGAAGGCAATGTGTGTGTGTGTGTGTGTGTGTGTTTGTGTGTGTGTTGGGGGTATGGCTGCATGCATATGTATATATTCACCCCTGTAGGCACTTGTACAGGTCAGAAGTCAACATCAGGATGTCTTCCTAAATTGCCTGTATTTTATTTACTCATTTTTATTAAGACAGGACCTGTCATTGAATCTGGATCTCCCTGACTTCGGGTAGATGACTCCCTCAGGATCTCCATTGCTCTCCGGGGCTGGGTTGCAGGTGAATACCACCATGTCAGATTTTGATGTCGGTTTGGGGGACTCTTAACTCAGTTCTTCACACTTGAGCAACAAAGCCCTTCACTGTGACCCCACAGGTGGGGTGTTCATCATGCAGCCCAGTGATCTGTGAGAATGGAGGTGAGATCAGACAGGTGTAGCTGAATGATGCTGGGAGTCCAGAGGAAAGAGCCTTAGTGCTGCAGGGCACTCGGAGATTTTTTTTTTCTTTAATCAGGAACTTGCTCTGTTTGGAAATTGTTCAGAAAGAGAATAGAAACTTCTAGACTCTCATAAAAAAGAGAGAGAAATGTGCAGTTTGTCCTGTAAGCAGCCAACAGAGCTAATATAGGATGGGACTATCACAGACACCTTGATCTCACACCAGCCTGATATTTGAGCTTACTCGACAATCTCACAGGCACCCTCCAAAGTTTGAAAATAAGAGCCAGAAGTGCTACCTTGATATGGTTGCATGAGGAGTAAAAAGATGAGCAAGCAGTTTCTGGCCCAGAATACATGCTTAATAGCTTACAAGAGCATGAGCCCTTGGGTTAATAGATGCTTACATGAATAAAGAAGAGGTAACACTGCAATGGGGAACACCATGGAGGCAAATTCAGGACAGTGGAAGAATGAACTTTAAGGATATATAGCCACTTTGCCTATCAGTCCTGGAGAAACCGAGGCTGTGAATTGGGGCCTTGGTTACAGTTTAAGGGGGGACCTGTTTGCAAGGCGAAAGTGACCCTATAGTAGCTGGGAAATCCAAGCTTTCAAGAGCTCTGGCTTACTTCCTACTTCTAAATCTCAGCAACGTGGAGGGGTCCAGAGACTTCTGTCACTGTTGTAATATCACAGGGAGGAGAGGAAATGCTCTCAGATGACTGAAGGAGGAACTACCTCCAGTCTAGATGGTTCTGGCCTCCTGTGTAGGTGACACTGGGAGCAATGCTGTGCTGTGGACAAGGCCAGGATCTCGGATGCTACTTCTGTTCTGGGGCTGACCAGTCGTGGATACTGCAACATCAGGAAAATGGGGTTTACAAAGAACACAAAACACAGCATGGTGATTAGGCTCTGAGAAGGTGGTACCCAGCAGCAGCTCCTGACCTTTGCCTGAAGTTCAGAGAATGACACAGGTCACACCAGATTTGATCTTTTTCTTTTCCAGAATGAATGCCTGGCTCAGCACTAACTTTTTGCTTCAAGTGGGTTCTTCCTCCTTTTTCTCTTGGTCAGCAGGTTCAGACATAAGCAAACAATTGATTTCCTCACTTATGAAAGACTAAATATTGTTTTAACATCATATTCTAACAGAATCAGACTCCTTTTCAGCCTGTTTTGAAAGTGTAATTGCAAAACAGAGAAGAGCCCATGGAATGTGTTCCCTCAAGTCATACCTACTTGAAAAGGGGTCGGGGACGGAGGGCTTCAGGGATCCAGGGGAAAGCCCCGGCATTCAAAGCTAGGCTTGTGATAGTTGTGTCCCTCAGAGACACAGGCGGAGGGTGTCTGTCTTTAAACCTCTGCCAGAAAGTCATCTGCTGTGAGAGGAAGTTACAGGGTGGTAGCAGAACCGTCTGCACCTCCTTCAGAGGCCTCATTGCACCAGGATGGCCTTAGCACCTGTCTCTCAGGCCTCAATTGAAAAACCACTTGACTGGGGAAACAGGGTGAGCTTGTTTGGGTTGAGAGAGAGAGAGAGAGAGAGAGAGAGAGAGAGAGAGAGAGAGAGAGAGAGAGAGAGAGGAAGTGAGCAACTTTGCAGCAGCAACCCTCATTCTTCTACCTCTGCTTGGGTTTAGTTTACCTTTAGAACCAAGTCTCACCTTCCATAGACCTAGGCACTATAAGTCTCATACCAGTAGCCCCTGGCTTTCCACTTTAAGACACTTGTTGATGTTATCAGAAGACATAGGAACCCACTGGGACATTCAGGTTCTTGTGGCTCCGAATGAGAAACTTGACTAGGACACACAGACAGTGGTAGAAGCAGAACAAGTTTATTAAGGAAGAAAGCACTTCCAGGGGAGGAAGTGGGCCAGGGCTGGGAGAAAGGTCAGTAGCTCAAGGGTACCCATGTCCTGTCTCACAGATTGGAAGGGACCTTATAGAAGCCACCCTCCTTTGTGTATTGCACAGGCTCTGTTTGTTACACCTCAGCTTTGGTGGGAAGAGGTCGCTAGTCTTCCCTTCAGCCCTCTAGCCTCTTTCACATGCGAATTTGACCCCAGTCTCTGTCCTTCTCTCCTGCTGCAAGTTGAAAATGCTGGTCCACAGGTATAAGCCGCAAACACAAACATCCCAGATTCTTTGCAGATGTTTAACTGCCATCTGGGTTTTCCCTCTCCTCCTAAAAGGTGGTTCTGCAGCAATCCAGCACTGGCAGCAAGAGAAACTGAAGCCTGGTCAGATGGGATAGAGCGAGACTGCCACAATACCTTCACTGTTCTTCCAGGAAGGGAGCATGGGTTCCTGGCCTGGAAGGAACCACATTCCTTCTCCAGTGTTCCAAAGGTTACAAGGTACATAGGGAATCCTCAGCTTTGCCCAGGAACGTGTGTATTCAACATCCCTGTTTCTGCAAAAGCTTTCTGAAATTCACAACACATCTTCCAGGTTTAGGACTAAAGGGCAGGCTGCAGCTGCCTGAGTCTCTGGGCTGAGTTCTCCTTGGTTATAGGAGGGGCCCAGAGCTGGCATAATGGGGGCAGCACCCAAGATTTAGGGAGAGCCTCATTGTAATTTTGCATGCTTCTTGACTTCCCTGTGGTCCACCTCGGTAGGCTACAGATCACAAAGACAGCAGTGAGGAAGGGATCTGTGTCTCTCTTGATTGCGGTGTCAACTTCGAAACTCTAACTGTGCATCAGCAGTCATAGAACAGCACACCTGGGAAGGGTGAATTTTCCCTTCGGCAAATGATGTTCTCATCAGAAGAGCAGAAGAGAAATCACTGCCTGCACAAAATGACTCAAGAAAGTCTAATTTGAATAATAACACACAGAGAAGCCTCCATACCACCCTAGTCCCTCCTCCTCACTGTCCCAGGAATACCTGCTACAAGAGCAGGGCCGACTCTATTGTTTAGCTCAGGGGAGCCAAATTCCTTCTTTGAATAGTTTGTGTGTGTGTGTGTGTGTGCATCTCTTTGTGTGTGTGTTGCTAGGAATGAAACCAGAGCCTCGCACATGCTAGGCAAACAGTCCATCATTAAGATGCATCTCTAGCCATGGCATGATTCTTATTTTAGCTTAGAATTCAATTATCCTTTAATTTATATTATTACTTGGTTAATGCTCGTCTTTGCCAATCATTTCCAAGTTCCACACCAGGCTGACTCACCATGTTGCCTGGAAGCTGCTTGCATCACCGAGAGACACCCTCAGCACACTGTCACTGAAGACATCTCCCTGCACATGGACCCACAGAGCCGAGTTTTGGGGTGTGGTGCTGACTAACCCAGCAGCGTTGTTTCAGCAAACACAGACTCAGAATTCTGATATCTGTGCTCACAGAACTTAAGCCTGTACTGTCATTCAGGATAAGAGTGTGCGAAATGGGGGTGAGTTTGCCACTTACAATCTACCAGGCAACTGTCACCAGGTCCCGATTTGCTGGGATTAATGTCTAGATTCTGCGGTAGCACAGACAAAACAGAAGAGCTTAGAATGCAAATCTTTCTTTTGTACATATATGAAGAGGGGGAAGCAGGCTGGAGAGCAGGAAGTCCTGCTCATGAGCTAGCTAAAGCTGATGCTTTCTTTCTGTTATCATTGGCGACTCTCCAGCTTGAAGGTATTGGCCCCTCAGTCACCATTAATCCCTGTTAAGAGCTTGCATTAAAAAAATGGAATTAGTCTTTTTCCAGGCAAACAAGCATGTCTTAGGGCCCATGTGGGTTTTTAGAAGGCTGAAAAAAGGAACTCCAGACCCACTCAAACTAGGCAAATTTTGTTACAGTAAAAATTTCCCACTAGGTGATCCTTGCAGTGATGTTCAAGCATATTTATCAGGTGTCCCCTCTGCCAGGCATCAGGGACAGAGAAAGAAACAATTTCATCTAACAACTTGCAAGAAGTTGCTGTGACTTATGATGCAAGACCCACAGACTGACTGACTTGTTCTGCATGCCCAAGGTGACTGCAGGAAGTAATGACCAGTTAGGAATGGTATGCGCATGTGTGTAAACATGTGTGTATCCATGCTAGTGGAACCAAAGGGGTTGGTGCACTAGTTAGAGATTTCCAATCCACAGTCGTGGCCTCGGGTATGGAGAAGAGGTCTGGCAATGCAGTTCTTCTACGGGTAAGTGAAGCTACCTGGTTAGCAGATCCTGTTGGCTTTCACATACTCCTACACAACCCTCTGATACACCTGCAATCAGCATTGTCATTCTTAGGCCATCTAGCTAACTGCATTTGGAGAAGAATCCTACAGTTACATATCCAAACACTTAACATAGGCTTCTATCATTTCTATTGTTAGTGAAGAAGTTGGAATTTCTAGCCAATAAAAAAGAAAAAAAAAGAAAAGGTTAAGGTTAGCCCTGTAAAGGTCACCATGTAGGGCTGAGATTGTAGCTCAGTGATGGAGTGTCTGCTTACACAGGGTGAGGCTCTGAGTTCTATCCCTAACACTGTATATAAAATGGACAGGGGGTTGCACACTGTACTCCCAACACCCAGGGTGTAGAAGTCAGAGGATCAGAAGTTCAAGGTCATCCTTAGCTACTATGTAGTGAATTCATGGCTAGCTGATGTCACCTTATGTGAGATCTTGTCTCAAACAACAGCAACAGAACAAACGACAACAATGACAAAATAACAGAAATACAGCATCAACAAAAGAGTCTTCACACTACAAGGACCTGTTGACATTTCCAGATAAGAGAATTCTGAAGACCTGGCCTGGGTGCGTCGCTTGGGTCATAAGACATTTGTGCCTGGAACCAGAATTCAGCTCTCTTGTCCATTTCCCACATACCAGGCACTGCTACTGTCACACAAGTCATGGCTCTGGGCAAGCAGCCCAGAAAAGGTCTCCTCCTGTTTCTCCCAGGCTCTCAGAGATGCACTTGTAACCCACATGGTGGCAAGGCATTTCCTTAGGCCTTACCCTGCCTCTTGGGCCAGCCTGGATTCCCATTAGCTTCCCAACAGAACTCACGCTGACTGCCCTAGAACACACAGAGATATCTTTTCCAGGATAGTAGGTGTTTTTCTTTTAAAGCCCACCCTTCTCTGCCAGGCAGCTGTAGAAACTGCCCAGTTGACTACCCTGGTCTTCCTCCTGCCCCTCTTGACTTATTATTCAAGTACCACCAGCATGGGGTCAGGGGAACTCAGCAAGATCTTCCGCTGTACAGATCTGGCCTGCAATCAACCAGTCCTCACTCAGACACAGCATCTGCCTGGCTTCTACCACTCCTGGAGCAGAAGTAAAGCTCTCATAGGCTGTGAATCCTCCTCAGGGGAAAGATCACTGGAGCTGTGGTTAACTTACCAGGCTCACGGGGAACGGCCTTTCCCTGTGGTCAGCATCTGGTGTCAAAACACAGTCTGTTTCCCCTCCACCCTAGTTCGCTGGTCTTTTCCTGACACCCCCCTCCCCCACAGCATAACTTGGGCTTTAATGAGGCTTCCTATTCCTGTAGCCAGGGAAGGAGGTGGGGAAAAAGTTGCAGCAGATGAGATTTTTATCCTTTCTGCCTTTTAATTCCTGACCAGAAGTTTTACGCGCTGCAACAACCCCCACATCGTATTTCTATAAACCCTTTGCACTCGCAGGAAGTCTGCTACTGGCCTCTTGACAACCGGGAGACACTTGGAGGGTGACAAAGCAAGTACACTCAGCTGTTGCATAGACCTCTCACTTAGCAACAAGAGTCTCAAACAGACACAGAGGGAAAGCTCTTGGAGGTGTCTTATCATCTCCTGCCTCGCCATGTGCACTCCCCTACTCCCATAAGGCAAAGCGCTTGCAGGGAGAAGGGGCCTTCCTACCTCACCCTCCCAGGGCTCTTCCAAGCAGTCACTGTCACAAGTCACGCAAGGGTAGACATTCCTTTCTGGCTACCTCTGTTTCTCACCCCTGAAAAAACTGCCAGAGGTTTAGGAATGGCTGGTACTCTAACCCGATTCCCATAGGAGTCCTACCCCCATGCAAGTGTCCTTAAAGCCAGTTTTTGGAGAGGGCCTAGCAGGAGTCCTGGGGCTCCTGGAGACAGCACAGACTGCTGCAAAGGGCTGGCTTAGTGAAAACAGGAGTTCTTAAAGTTGCTGGGCTGAGAGGGAGGCCAGGACCAGCTTGCAGGTGAGCTGAGGGAGGGTGCAAACGGTCTTCAGAAAGTAGTAGTCTTGGTGAAAGGGACTTGCTTGCAGCCAGGTTCTGTTTGCAAGGGCTCCTGCTGGCAGGGCAGTGGAGGGCATATGCATCCTGCACCCCCTCTGCTTTTGAGAGCAGTGGCATAATAGTCCAGGGGCTCTTCCTCGGCACCTCCAGTGGTTTCCAGGAGACAGCAGCGCAGGCACAGAACCCGCTGGAAAGAGCGCCGGAAGTTGTCAGAGAGGAAGCCATAGAGAATGGGGTTGGCACAGCTGTTGGCATAGCTGAGGATGAGGGACACATGGTTGACTGTGGCATCGAGGCTCGTGACAAACAGATTCAGAAGCTGCACAACATAAAAGGGCATCCAGCACAACACAAAGACAGTCACTACCATCAGCACAAGCCTCGTAATCTTCTTCTCTGAACGCCTCCGTTGCTGCCAGCCAGCCCGCAAGGCCACCGCACGCATCTTGCCCACAATAAGCAGATAGCATAGACCGATGGCCAGAACCGGGAGTAGGAAGCCCAACAAAAAAGTATAGATCACGAAGACTGCAGACCAGGCTGGGTGAGGCCAGTGCAGGTTGCAAGCCACGGCCTCGCCCCCGCGAGCAGGCCTGGTGTCAGCGAAGACTGCAATGGGCAGGGTGACCAACAAGGATGCTAGCCACACTCCCAGGTTGATTAGCTTGGCCACGCTGGGCCGCCGGTAGGTGGCGGCGCGCAAAGGGTGCACTACAGCCACATAGCGGTCCACGCTGAGCACGGTGAGGCAGAAGACACTGGTGAACATGTTTAGGCCGTCCACGCTAAGCACTGCGCGGCACAGCACCGCCCCGAAGGGCCAGTGGCGCAGGGCGGCCGCCGACGCCACGAATGGCACGCTCAGCATGAAGAGTTCGTCGGCGACCGCCAGGTTGAGCAGGTAGATGTTTGTGGCTGTCTTCATCTTGGCATAGCGTAGGATCACGAAGATGACCAGGGCGTTGCCCACCATACCCACCAGGCACACGAGCGCATATATGCACTGGATGGTAACCATGCCCGCTGTCCCTGTACCGTCGGACCGCACCGCATCTCCCTCGTCGTCCGGAGCGCTGCTGGCGTTGGTCCCAGGGGTCCAGGTGATGTCCTCGACCCCGGGGGGCAGTGTTGAGGGCACGTTCATGCTTTGGGGGTACTTACCCCAGGCGCCGGAACGCGGTGGAGCAGCTGAGCGGTGCGCCAAGGACCAAGCAGCGGGTTGGGGTCGCGCGCACAAGCTCTGCTCCACCGCTCCGCCTAAGTAGCGCGCAGGGCCCGCGAGCGCCCTCCAATCCCCGAGCTGCCGCGCGCCCCCCGGCCGCGGGAGCTCCGTTCGCCCTTCGCATGCCCCTCCCTCCACGAGCCGGGCTTCAGGTGCGGTCTGTTCTGCCAGCAGAGCTGTAGGCTCTATTCAACCTTCCCCTACCCGCAATCTCCTGCCACGCTGCCAGCTTTGCCCTCACGCCAAAACTCTGCTGTGTCCCTAGATCACATCCCTCCCCTCAGCCATTCAGATCCTCTCCCCTTGGGATCTTGGTTCTCCACGACCACGACCTGTTAGCTACCAGCAGTTCTTTGGATACCCAAGCATCCTGAGTCGTCCCAGATTGTCCAAGCGTGCAGAGGCATCATCCTAGCACCTGAGTTACCTCCCCTGGCCCTTCAATTTTCAAAGAAGTTCCGTATCCTCCTTAAACTCACTCTAGGGATGAAGGAAACTGAAGCTCCCTGGTGATTTCCAGGTCTGTCAGAGGCTCTCAGCTGTGTGTAAGGGCTATGTTTATCTTGGTTCTCTCTTTCTGTCTCTTTCTATCTCAGTCTCCGTTCTCTCTCTCTCTCTCTCTCTCTCTCTCTCTCTCTCTCTCTCTCTCTCCCTCTCCCTCTTCCCCTCCCTCCCTCCTCCTCCTCCTCTTCCTCCTCCTCCTCCTCCTCTCTCTCTCTCTCTCTCTCTCTCTCTCTCTCTCTCTCTCTCTCCTCTCTCCTTGGCAATTACGATACTGCCCCCCCCCCAACCTTTTAAGTTGAATCTGTGCAGAATTAGGTCCTCAGGAAATGGAGAGGTATTCGGAGAGCAAAAGATGACCCCCAAAGAAAACTAACTTTGGGCAGGTGAGATGACTCAGGGATAAAAGTGCTTGTGCCCAAGTCTGAAGACCCGAATCCCATCCCTGGGACCCATGAGTAGAGAAATTTCACTTTCACTTCCCATTGTGGCATGCATGAACCTGCCTCCCATAAATAAATAAATAAATAAATAAATAAATAAATAAATAAATATTTTTAGGAAAAGAAAGTAACTTCTGTCTCTCGGGTTCTTAGAGAGCAGGTAGAGTCCACTAGTAGAGAGGCCTGATGGCCACCTCTTTGCACTGATTTGTGGAGGTCTGCCATATCACCAGTCACAATGTCCATAGAGAGGAGGGTGGTCAGGAAAGATGGCTTCCCAGCCTGGGTTTCCCCTGCCTCCAAACTCTAGAGCAATCTCACCGCTAGCCTGTCAGCAGGTAGCCCTCCATTTCAGTCCTGGATAAACTGCTCATACAGAACCTCAGAGGAGGGCTGGTCCTAAAGAGCATGACTTCCTTTATCTCCTCTTCACAGATCAGGATGTAAAGTGACGCCCTAACTGCCTGGGAAGTGGGGAGCTCCCAGGTCCTCTGCTATGTGGCTGAGACAGTTGTTGAGGAGATGGAGCTATTTTAAATGCTTCAGGACCACTAGCCACTGGGGTCCTTAGTGGGAGGGTTGGAGACTGTCGCCGTGATCCATTTAGGTGTGGGCTAGGGGCACAGGTATGGTTAGTTCTGGGCAACAGAAGAGCTGGCCTCCAAATTTGTCTCTGGCTTTGCTCACCCGAATGGACTGATATGTGGCCACACAGTCCTTCACCCCTTTTGTGACCACTTGTTTAAGGCGTCTTTCTTTTCCTTTGGTCCCAATCCTACCATTGTCTCCGTGGGACAAAGAAGTGGGACCTGATCCCTCAGAAAGCGAAGCAGTGGAGCAAATGTAGGAGAAGGAGTTGCTGTGCTCTCTCTATAACTCTGGACTCCAGAGAGACTTTCAAAGACTTCTGCCGATCACTTCTGGTCCCCGGTCAAGGAGGTTGGATGACTGTCCCACCACCCTGGACTCCCCTCCTCTGCTGTCCTCTCACCATCGAACATTCAACACCCTCTTTTCCTGGAAACGTCTTTCCTGTTGTCTTCCAGTGAACTTTTGGAATCTTTTCAATTCTTCTCCAAAGGTTCTCTCCTGGCACTTCCTACCCCTTTGAATGTGGATCAAGAGTGAAGTTCAGTGACTACAGGGACCGTCTTGGCTTTTAAAAGTTACCCCCCTGAAATGAAGTTTACTTGATGTCAAGAGGCCCCGCCTATAGTACAGCACTGTAGCAATGGTCAAATATCCTGTGGATATGAAACAGGAAGTTGGGAAACATGACTCTTTTGTGGTTTGAGTGTGAAATATCCCTTGGTGGTGGCACTACTTTGTAGGCAGTAGAAACTTTGGGAGGCAGAACCTAGTTTAAGAAAATAGGTTCCTGTGAGCATACCTTTAATTTTTTAAAATTTTGTTGTTTCATGCTTATAAGTGTTTGGTTGCACATGTATGTGTTACATGCATGCCTGGTGCCTTTCAAAAGCCAGAAGAGAAGCCGGGTGGTGGTGGCGCACACCTTTAATCCCAGCACTTGGGAGGCAGAGGCAGGCGGATCTCTGGGAGTTCGAGGCCAGCCTGGTCTACAAGAGCTAGTTCCAGGACAGGCACCAAAAAAAAAAAAAAAGCTAGAAGAGAGTGTCAGATCCCTGGGAACTGGAGTTTCAAATGGTTGTGAGCTGCCATGTGGGTGCTAAGAATAAAGGTCCTCTGGAAAAGAAGCCAATGTTCTTTTTTTTTTTTTTTAAATTTTATTTATTTATTATTTATACAGTGTTCTGTCTGCATGCCAGAAGAGGGAACCAGATCAAATTACAGATGGTTGTGAGCCACCATATGGTTGCTGGGAATTGAACTCAGGACCTCTGGAAGAGCAGCCAGTGCTCTTAACCTCTGAGCCATCTCTCCAGCCCCAAGAAGCCAATGTTCTTAACCAGCGAGCCATCTCTCTAGCCCAGCTAGTGTTGGGTGTGTCTTTGACGGTCATAACTGGATTCCTGTCTTTTCCTGTCCCTTTGCTTTCTGTCTGTTATGGAGTGAGTAGCACTAACCAGCTGCCATGACATTCTGCCTCCACACAGAATCAATGGAACAAGAACTGTGGACTAAAATTCCTCAAATCAATTAAAAATAAATCTTTCGCAGTGTAACTTGTTATGGCAGTCATTTGGTCGCAAGAAATGAATATGAGGTCTGGTATGGTCTTTGTTCCTTAAGTCCAGAAACAAATCCCGAGATTGAAGTTCTGATTCCGCTGATAGTTCTGAGTGAGAAGTGAAGTCTGTTCAAATTCTGGGTGTTTCTAGAACATATATGTCATTATATTACTCCAAGTTCTGGCTTCACTGTGCACCAGTCAATCATCTTGGGCAGGTCATCGACTTGTCTGAGCATGTCACCATCCTACATAAATGGGAATCATCCTAGCCCTCTCTCCAAGTGCTGCTGCTTGGTCCAAGCAGGTTGACATGCTGGAACTGTTAGAAGTGTCTGACATTGTGGGCATGGTGACACATATCTGTAATTCCAGTGTTTGGAAGGTAGAGACAGGAGGATCAAGGGTTCAAGGCCAACCTGTACTGCATAGTGATTTCAAGACCAACTGAGTACATGAGGCCATATACTACAAGAGAAACAACATAAAAATATAACAATTACAACAAGAAAAGTGTCTGGCACTGAGAAACTATGAATTCGTGCCATTAGTATTTGGTATGTTCAGCACACTAGACACCATGTTACTAAGCTTTTTGTTAATTATGACAATTACTCCAGGTAAACAGTTTTTGAAGAAACATGGTTCATGTTAGAGCCTCCACCACATTGGTTGAGTACCTGGAAGGGGGATTGGCCTGTTACAGCAGGAGAGGAGGCCTAGAGGAATATTCATGATGAAGATCAGGAGGGGGTTGGGTTTCAGGAGGAGAAAAGGCTCCCTAAGGCACAGTGTTATTTTTTTTTGGCTGCTCCAAGTATCCAGGTGCCCAGGATTAGATGGGGAAAGAGGATAGCACTCCCTACGGAGTTCCTTGTTAGAGAGACTTCACCTTCCCTCCCCTTCATTTCAATGTGGCTCTGGAGTATGAAGAATTGAGGAGTGGAGAGTCCTCATTTCACAGCCCCTGGATGCTTAAGACTCCCTTTTCAGATAACAGTACCCAGGAAGGCTTCACAGGCTCTTGAGAGCTTCTTCTGTCACTCGCTGATGAGTAAAAACCTTTGGAAGTGCTCTCTTCTGCTCAGCTTTGCTGCCAGGGCTCAGATGCTGCTCAGGTCAAGAGCCTGGTCTACTCAGCTCCAAGTCCTGGGATCTTGAAGTGCTTCATAGTCACTTCCACCAGCAGATGGGGAGAACACCTTCTAATGTCATATGTCCTGGAGAGAAGAATAGCACAGTACCACCAAAGGCTCAGTGCTCACACCAAGGGCCTTTCTTAGCCCCCTATCACAGAATAAGTATCCCTAACCCCAAATGTGACATCTGAAATGCTCTAAAACCTGGAACTTTAAAGCACTGACATAATAGAAGTAGGAAATTCCACAGAATTGATACTGTTTCATGAGCAAAATTCATTTGAAAATTACATAATATTCCCTTCAAGCTGTATGTATGAGGTATATATGAAGCAAATGAGCTTTGCGTTTAGATTTGGTCCTATATCATTATGTACATTTAAATATTTCCAAATCTGAGAAAAAAAAATCCTTGAAAAGAGATAGCAGGCCTCAACTTACTGGCTTCCTTTTTGAAATTCTAGGCAATGAAAAGTCCGTGACATGAGGTTTGCTACAGGGTTCTGTAGACTCTGCCATCCCTCCCCGGGAGCCAGGCTGCAGCCCCTCCCGACATGTGAGCACCATGCCAGAGGCCTTGCTGATCACCTCTGCCGCAGCTTGTCCTCGGGACTTCTTGCAGAGAGTAGACTAATTGGCAGGCAGAAGCAGTGGTCTCGGTTCTGAGCACAGTTACCGGAAGTCTGGACTGAACTTGGAGATCTCTTTTGTTGTCCTTGCTGTTTTGAACAATCCCTTGCCGTGTAGTCTAGGCTAACCTCAAACTTGTAATACTGCTATCAGAGCCTCGCGAGTTCCAAGATTACACGCGTGGGCGACCACACCCCTGAGAGGAATGACTCTCGAAGAGTGGCCCTGGGCCAGTCCATTCATAGCCTATTCACCACCCTACCCGCAAATCTGAGAGTGTTAAAAAGGGTATAGCAGGACATGACTGAAATTCTCCCCCTTGGCAGGCTGAGGTAGGAGCATTGGCAAAATCTGGAGGCCAGACTTTGCCAGATTGTGAGATTTTTGACTGAAAAACAATAACAGACCAACAAATAAATAACACCCAAATGTCCCTTTTGAGCTTTGTTTTCCCTAGCTGGGTCACTTCCTGGACATGAGCAGTGGAAAGAACATCTCCATAGACTCATCTGAAACCTCTGGGTCAGCTTTGGTCACATAGGTTATAAGAACTCAAGTATGAATGTCAGGTGCCAAGGTTCTCTGCCAGATACACATAGGATTCAGGGCTTAGGACAGCAAACAAACAAACAGCAACAAAAACGATGAATGTGTCTTAGTCTTTAAAAAATATTGGTTACATTTGAAGTGATAATATTTTGGGTACAGAGGTAAATAAGTTACATTATATCATAAATTTTACCTGTTTCTCTTTAAAATTTTGGAGTTTTATTTTATTTTTAATTATGTGTCTGTGTCTGGCGGTGTGGAAGTGGATATGGGCACATTAGGTGCCTAAGAAAACCAGAAGAGGGTAGCAAGTTCCCTGGAATTGGAGTTCCAGTTGTGAGCTGCCCAGTGTGGGTGCTGGAAAATGAATTAGTGTCCTCTGCAAGAATGGTACTCATTCTTAACTATGGAACCGTCTCTCTGGCGTCTCTTTAAATTTTTATGATGTAGATAATAGAAATTGAAATTTTAATAGCATTGAACACTGTATTTCACATTATAGACCCATAGGCTATTTCTACTCCTACAGCGATGTTGATTAAATCAGTGATCCACGTCAACACGGCAGCTAAGAGTCCCAGGTAGCATTTTGAATTTAAGTGAAAGCTGGAAAACATTTTAGATTGAACCCTCAGCATTTTAGTTATGTCACTTGCTCAGTCAATCTTGTGGCTTGTGGCTAAAGTGCCAGGCTAGTTCACAATGCAACATGCCCCTCCTGAGGGCAGTGGGGACCTTGCAGTTATGGGTAGAGCTTTTACTGTTGAAATAGTTGAGTGGACAAAGAAAACAAGGTCCGTATGCTTTGAGGAGTCTTACCCAGCCATAAAGAAGGAAATTGTCAGCTGCAGGAAAACAAATGGAATCATGGTCATTGTGTTAAGTGAATTAAGTCAGGCTCAGAAAAACAAGCAGGATGTGTTTTCTGTTTGATGTGGAATCTGGATTTTAAAAGAAAGAGAAAGATCTGAAAGCAGCAGAGGGGCTGTTTGGGAAGATGGTGAGCAGTTTGCAGAGGGAGGGACAAGAGCAGGAAATGAAGGAGTGATATGATCAAAGTACATTACAGATGAATATGAAAATGCACGGAGAAGCCCACTCCTCTGTACAGTTATTACTCCCCAAACCTAAAAATACTAGACCGCCAAATTCCATGAGTTATACCTTTCGAAACCCACCGCCTCCTTTTCTTTGCCAGCTGACCTTTGACTTTTTTAACTTGTCAACTTACATGTGCATAGTCTTAAACTGGCTTCCTTCCTGGGACTCTGGATGGATGGCGGGGAAGGTGGAGGTTCAGCCCCGACCAAGGAGCCAAGAGGGGCAGTTATCCATAGGGGCAACTTCCAGGAAAGGTTTGGCCTTTGTCTCATAGAGCTATGATGCTTGGAGTTGCTGTAGCTGTCTGTGACTGTGACCTCTGAGACAGCCAGTGTCCTGAGGATGGAGGGCTGGAGAAGAACAAGCGTGCTTGATAACGGTGAGACCTCATAGCTAACTTAGCTGTGGCCATTGACTTCTTTTTTGGTAATTGGTGATCATTCTTATTTCACTGTGTTTAGTTGTGGTTTTGGTTGCATGACATCTAAAGCGTTCTGGCCTATCACTGACCTCTTAAAGTTCAATTTCATCCTAAGAGCACCAGAGAGCTTATCTTGTCAAATTAGACAATATGATAATAATAACGGAAACACTTGTGTCATATTTGTGTGGTCCACCCCGTTTAGAAGAGTCAAGTCACGTAGCACACACAAAATGTGTCACACAAAATTCAGAACCTGTGTCGTCTCAAACTCACATTTGCCAGTCTAGGCTGTGGATTCAGAGGGAAACCATGCTTTGAGATCGTCACAGCAAAGAGTGTGTGTGTGTGTGTGTGTCTATGTGTCTCTGTGTATGTGTGTGTATCTCTGTGTGTCTATGCTTGTGTGACTCTGTGTATGTGTGTGTGTCTGTGTGTGTGCGTGCATGTATGTGTGTCTGTGCATGTGTGTCTCTGTGTGTCTGTGTATGTGTCTCTGTGTATGTGTGTGTGGGGGCACGTACATGTGTGTGTTGGGAGGTATGCTTTCCCATCATCCTCCCACAATCCCAGGAAGAAAATTATAGGGATGTGTGAAGAATGATTTCAGCCCTACGTGAGTTTTGAAATTCAGATTCTCCCACAGTCGGATGATGTCGGAGGCAGTACATGGAACACTATGCCTTCTCAGTGTTCAGGATGCAATGATCATATTTAAAAATAGATTCAGTAAAGTTCCTGCAGCTCTGCCTGGGAGCTGGAGGAGATCAGAAATGGAAGTTTTGCTTTGGAGTGCCCAACCCTACCATCCTCTCTCCCCTGTTTAACAGTTCAATCAGTAGTCTTACTTCTTGCAGCATCTGTGAAAGGCTGACTGCTTACCCTCCAGGGAAGCTAACTGCTTAGGTCACCCCAGTTTCCCAGGAGCTGGGAGAAGCCGGGTCAGAACAGGGTCTACATTACTCAGGGAAGAACTGACCTCCTGGGCATCTCCATGTTTCCTTCTCCCCAACCCCTATAGCTCACAAAGGCTCTGGAGGATTGCTGGGCATTAACGTTGAGTAATCTCTGAGTTTGAGAAATCTTTAACTTCTAAGTGGAAAATAGCAAGCCTGATCAACCTTTGCCCTAGATAATAGACGTTATCTTCATTATCCTTCTCTAAAAGCAAATTATCCTTTTGACCCCCAGAGATCTTTTATCTCTGTTTCTTAGAGTCCTTGCTATGCAGCTGTCTCTCAAAAGATAGTTCAGTGCAAAGGTTGTGGGTAGCTCAGCTCCCAGAGGTGCATTGGCTTCAGATCATTGCCCCACAGGGTATCCTAGGGTGGAGTTTCCACTGTAAAATAGGAGAAAATTTTGTACATCATGTCCTAGCTCCCTGGGGTGGAAGGAGCCCCATATCTCCTGTCAAATGGTAGACACTTCTGAGCATCTTATCCCAGCCCCTTGGAGTGGAGGGAAGCTCCATCCCCACTGTCAAATGGTAGAAGCCTCTGCGGTTCTTGTTTCAGTCTCTTGAAGTAGGGAGGCCTCTCATTCAGACTGTCCTGCTCACCTCCACTGTGCTGTCTTATGTATTATTAACGTGGGAAGAGAGAACTGTGATTGAGAAAATGCTCCCACCAAATTGGTCTGTAGGCAAGTCTGTAGGGCACTTTCTTGACTGATAATTGATGCATACTCTGAGTATTGTAAAGGGGTTGGACCTCGATGCTGGGCGCTCTGAGAGCAGGGCTAGACAGCTCCTTTCCTTGCTGATGACTTGCTGGCTCTGTGTTCTTTGCAAGACGCCAGCGGTGGTTACCTTGTCAGCGAAATGTGTGCTGTTTGTGTAAATGCAACTCAGAAAAACAGAAAAGAAATTGTTCAACTAATCCAGCATCTAAGAAAGAAAGAAATAAGGAAGAAAGACAGGGATGAAGGAAAGAAAGAAGGAAGGAAGGAAGAAAGGTAGGCAGACAAGCAAGCAACGTAAAAGAGCATTTTTGGTAGATCTTTCTATTGTGACATTCTGTCAGAATAATTTTTTTTTTCTCAACAGGGCCGTGTGATGCCTGACCGGGGTGAGGGTGAGGCTCTGGGAGAGGCCTGGCTCTGTCACATGTGAGTGGAGGGGTTGGAAGTGGCAAGCTGGTCCTCCCTCCTCATGGCCTCCTTTGCATCTTGTTTCCTGGGAGACTTGTTTTTTCATGGTTACCTGTAAAAGAAGCTTATGCTTGGGGACTGACTGGTCTCACCCTCTCTGAGGCCTCACAGATTTCCTGAAGTATAATTACTCTTTTGTAATGGGATGGAAGAGTCATGAGGCAGAGTTCTTTGGTAAAGACAAAACAGAAGGTACACGGATGTGGTGGCATGTACCAGCAATCCCAGCATTGGGAGTAGAGGCAGCAGGATCAGAAGCTCAAAGTCATTCTCAGCTACATGGAGAACTCAAGCCAAGCCTGGGTCACATGAGACCCTGTCTCAAAACAAAACAAAAACAAAACAAAACAAACCCCCAGAAAAACATAACCTAGCAACACAGAGAGCACACAGATGGACACCTGCAAACCCGTGGTCAGAAACCAGCATTTGATGGGGACGTTTGAGGTTATGGAGTCATGCCTACACTTTTTCTCCCTTGTAATTGTCCTGTTTTGCTTGCTATAGCAGTTATGCATCACAAACCCCTTTCCTTGGCTCCAGGGCTAGTTATCTTCAAGTTTTTTCAAGTGCTAGTCTGAGTCCCAGTCTTCTTTCTTTAAACATGCAGAGAACTGGCTTCTGGCTTTGTCTTCTGCTCGAGCCCTGAAAAGAACCTTTTTATCCCCTCTTCCATGTTGTTTCTGCTTACATCACCTTGATCTTCAGTCAGCAACCTTCTGCCTGTACCACCTATGCAGGATGGAGTTCTTGGCTCTTGGTTTATCTATTCATTCGTACATTAATTTATTTGTTAGCATTTTATAACTTAGTCTATAAATAGACTAAGCATTTATGAGAGATAAAGAATGAATCAAAATTCGGATGCTATGATTTAAATAAGAGGAGTGTCCTCAGTGGTCTCTGTGTCTTGGTCCCCAGGGAGATGATCTTGTAAAGTGCGGTGGACCTGCATGAGGGACCTGATGGGATGTTCGTTGGTGTTCGGGGTTGTGCCCTTGGAAAGGGTTGAGATATGCATTTCTCTTCTCTCCCTCTTCTGTGCTTCTCAGCCTAAAGTGGAACTGGTTCCTCAGACATGAGCTTTCCAACATGGCCATTAGCCACTTTTACCAGAGGCCAAATACATGGGACTTCCAGACCTTCCAAAAACGGTGGCTTTAATAAAATTTTTTCCTTCATAAAGTTGGCCAATTCAGGTATTTCATTATGGTAATAGGAAGTTGACTAGTACCTGGTTCCTTGTCTTAAGAGCTCACAACACACTGTGGAGACAGCCAGCCAAAGAATGAGCTCTCCCCTCACAGTAACAGTGAGAGAAAAGCTTGGGCCAGAGATGTGAGGAGCAGGGAAGAGGGATCACCTTCAACATGGAGCCCAAGAAGACTGCAAATCTCAGACTTCTCTCTGAGAATCTAAATGGAGTACTAATGACATTATGTGGGTAAATTACCATCCAAACACTTAAGTTCTGTGCTGGTTTGAACGAGAATCTTCTTCATAGGCTCATATATTTGAATGTTTGATTCCCAGTTGGTAAGCTGTTTCGAAAAGATTAGGAGGTATGGCCTTGTCAAAGGAGGTGTGTCACTGGGGTGGGATTTGCAATTTCAAAGGCTCATGCTAGGTCCAAACTCACACGCTTTCTGCCTGTGGGCCAGAATGTAAACTCTCAACTCCAGCTCCATACCTGCCCACCTGCTATTCCTTGCTCCCCACCGTGATGATCATGGACTTGCCCTCGGAAATTGTAAGCAAGCCTTTAGTTAAATGCTTTTGTTTTTAAGTTGTCTGGGTTATGATGTCTCTTCACAGCAAAAGAACAATAACTAGTTTACACTGACCCTTAGTTTCCTCCCCCGTGTCTTCCTGTCCCTGGAAGATCCTTACAAGAGATCGAGTTCTCTTCACTCTGGTGATAAACTAGGTTCTGGGTAGGAGCCCAGGCTGGAGAAGCGTGCGTGGCCTGTTAACATTGTACAGATAGTTCTGTATGCCTAAGAAATTGTTCACAGAAGCCAGGCATGGTTGTGCACAACTGTGAACCTAGTGCTTTGGTGGCTGAGGCTGGAGTTATGCGAGTTTGAGGCTCAGTCTTGGGTTACATAGCATGATGATCTCAAAAACAGAAGCTACAGCCTGCTTACAACACTGTTTGGAGCAGAGGACAGGGTGCTCAAAGCTTGTATCCACTCTGTCTTCTCTGTGGGCCTTCTAGAAGGGAGGTTGAGGCTAAGGGGTGAGCACCTTCAAAGGCAGCCTGCGGCGCAGCCCTGGGAGATGTTTTCAGAGCACTCAAAGCCATTGTACCCACAGGTTTGAACCCTTGTTTTAATAACAAAATGCATGGTTAGAAACAAATATTTTCTGAGTGGTTGACTTGACACTTTTCTTTTAGAGGCTCTAGAATGGAGCAATCAATTTTCCTGTACAGCAACATTTCTCAGAAACATCAAGGGGACTTGGTGAAATACGGAGCCTGCTGCTGATCTCTGGGTTTAAATGTGTGGCTCTACGGCCCTGAGATCTAGACTTTCAACAAATTTCCTAGCTGGTTCCAGGACAAACGAGACTTGAGGAACTTGTCTGGAAAATGAGAAACAGGATCTTATTTTAAAAGCGATTATGGAAGGGGGAGGGTGGCCGGTGATGGCGGAAATATACTCACAGTACATTATCTACTTGCATCGTCATCCTGGCTTCCAGAAGGCCCAGAAGACGGAGCTCCGGAGTTTTCATATCTTCTAAAAATTACAGTGTTTATTAGGTGGAAGGGATGTGCTAACCCAAAGGGTTGTTGATGTTGTTAAAGTCTTCCTTTCCTGTGTTTCCAGGAAAGTGTAGGCGCACCAAAATCCTGCCTAGCCATTGGCCAATCATCTCTTTATTGACTAATGAGAGCAGCACATCTTCACAGTGTACAAATGGATTATTCCACAGCAGCAGAGCATTTGAAAACGGGGCTTGTAGGAGGTCTCTAGATTATTAAAACATCCTCTGTGGGGACTGTGGGCCTGGTCCCTACTCCTTTTCAAATCCTTGGCTGTAAAGGAAGCCATTTTGTTCTGCCATTGTGATGCACTGTCTTACTGTGCACCCAAAGCACAGAGAACAATTCTTTAGGATCTGGAACGTCACAAACTATGAAATCTTTCTCCTCACTAGTTGGTTGTCTCATGTATTTTGTTACGGTGATGGGAAAACTGACAAACACAGAGTGGATTTTGAGGTGTGTGGCTAATGAATTGTAGTGTCTTAATATCACAACCAAAAAAAAAAAAAAACAAGCAAACACATCAAGAAAACCTTCTGTGCTCTGTAGCCATAGATGATGGGGCTCACCTGTAACCTCGGCACAGGGAAGGTGAAGCAGAAGGATTGCAAGTCCAAGGTGAGCCTGAGTTACATAGTGAATTTGAAGCCTACTTGAGCTATAGATCAAGACCCTGTCTCAAAAATTAAAAGAAATGCAAACTTGAGCTCTGTGATTTGAATGGGGTCATTTTTAATAGACCTCTCCTTACTTCATATCCACAGTGGTCGCTGTATTCACAGAAATCAGGGGTTCACCTGGAGTTTTGTCATTCTCCCTTTCTGCTGGAGGAAAGAGGTCACATTTTTTGTTGTTGTTAGATTTGGAATTGCTTAGAGACAGAAACACACAAGAACCATCTAAACTGCCTCAGAGCAATATACAGCTGTTCCCTAGAATCCATGGGTGACTGATTTTGAGATCTGATCTGTATTTGACACCCACAGACGCTCAAGCCCCTCCCACAAAAGAATAAGTGGTGTTTTCATATGACATCCTCCCAATTTCCTCCTGCACACACTAAGGAACCAGGTGTTATGCACTCCTGCAATCCCAGCACTTGGGGAATTGCACGTTTGAGAAACAGCCTGGATTAGGTAGTGAAATGAGAGTATCTTAAAGCAAAAACAAAAACAAAACTCCAGATTGCTTACAACGTTATAGATAGTTGTCATATTATATTATTTAGGGAAATTGATAAGGAAAAGGTCAAAGTCTCTGTATGTTCCCTACTTCCTAGATATTTTCCATCTGGAGATTAAGATGGAAACCTGAGGATTCTAAACCCATGACTACAAAGGGCCAACTGTTCTCAGATGGTGGAAGAAGGGGGATTTAATGTGTTGTACTCAACCTTCCAGGAGCCTGCTGGCTGCTAGTGCCCCTTTGCATACCATCTTGGGTGTTCTGTTTCTCGGGGACTCCAGTTTGTTCATAGTGTCTATGTCACAACTAGAACTAGCCTGCCTCTTACAGAGCAACACCATTCAAAGCACCTGCATTGTCCTTTCGTGCCATGGGTGAAGCAGTGGGGATGCTGGGGAGGCACCACATTCCCTTCCTTTCTGCTTCCTGTCTTGCTAAGGGTGTCCACCGCATCATGGAGATAGCTATGTTTTCCCAGCATTTTAGTATTGTTACTGTGTGTAGACCTGGACAATACGTTGCAGATGCCAAATGCTTAAGATAACGGCTGTTATTCTAAGGATCTTCCTCTGCTATGGAGGTGGCTGCTAACATGACACGTACAGATTGTGCAGAGCCAAATACAATGAAACAAGACTGAATATACAAACTCTGCAGTGTCCTGAAGTCTCTGGATACACCCAGAGGGCTGCTGAGGACATCAGATGGGCAGATCTCTGCCAGGGTCTCTCTTCCAAACAATAGGTAGTGAACAAGAGGAAGTGTCTCCAAAAAAGCCTGCTGTTCAGGGACAATGCCCTCTTCTGTTTTAAAGGGCAGTGTGGTGGGGGGAGGGCTCTCCACTGTCACACTTTGGTTTTGCTTTGTTTTGTTTT
Organism: Chionomys nivalis; assembly: GCF_950005125.1. Classification (NCBI taxonomy): domain Eukaryota; kingdom Metazoa; phylum Chordata; class Mammalia; order Rodentia; family Cricetidae; genus Chionomys; species Chionomys nivalis. The sequence continues at coordinate 28,276,857 of NC_080094.1, forward strand.
TCAAGACAGGGTTTCTTTGTATACCTTTGGAGCCTGTCCCAGACTTGCTCTTGTAGACCAGGCTGGTCTCGAACTCCCAGAGATCCACCTGCCTCTCCCTCCCAAGTGCTGGGACTACAGGCGTGCACCACCACCTCCTGGCCACTGTCACACTTTGAAACCAAGGGGAACCCTGGGAAGACCCCTATGTTCACTCGTTTCTAGGATTTTTGTTTTTGTCTTGTTTTGCCCTTTTCATCAGTGTTGGAAGTCTGCTAGTCAACAGACTCTCAACATGTGCGTAACACCTGCCGGGTCAGTTTCCCAGGGTGTTTCCTAGGAACTTCATGCCATTCATGTGGGACTTACAGACATGGATGAATGATCTCTGATGTCAGAGGACTCCAACTTCTCCTTCCAAGCAGAACACCCTCTATCTTTTCAACACGTCCCGTTAGGAGACATGAAGCTTGACCACGCGTTCCAAGTCCACTGATGACCATCACTTCCTTGTATTCTTCGGTCTTATTCTGCTCTGTTTGATTCTTTCATAAGTCACTCCAAACCCTGTCCTTAAGAGGATGAGCCAAGATTTAGGGTTTCTGTCTTATCATGCTTATCTGCCTTATTGGGAAATAAATAAACTCTTATTGGGAAAATTTGACAGCTGGCAAAACAGGCTTCCTTTGGTAGCAAGTAGACATCTGCGATGCATATTCCTTTAAGTGTTTTTTCTTTTGGAGATGTGTTTATCACTCGCTTGAAATATGTGGCACACACACACAGCAGGATGTTAGTCAGCTGTGAAATAGTGAAATTTGTAGGAACATGGGCAGATCTGGAAAGTATTACACTAAGCTAGGTAACTCAGACACTGAAGGACTCTTACATTTGGGTCCTAGCTTACAGTGCAGAAATGGGGGAGAGTGTGATTATAGGCTATGAAACCAGAAGGGAGACAGTGAGAAGGGGAGCAGGAAGGAGGTGCTGAGGAAGGGAAGGAGGACATCAGGACAGAACAGGCACCTAAGCAGAAGACGACTAGGATAGGGGACTGTCGTGAGAAAGAAACGGGAGGACAGTCAGCAAACACAGTTCGTGAAAAAGCCATCATGAAACCCAATACTGTGTATGTTAATTTAAAAATATTTTAAATGAAAAAAATAAAAACTCGGCTGAGCTAGTTTTCAGAGCTCTGTGACCATACTCAGTAGAAGCCTCTGGAAAGGGAAAGTTATTCAACACACTATGTTTCCGCGATTGTTTCTTATACCTCCCCTAAATAATATAGCAATCTATATAAGGTCTGGAAGAATGTTATGTGAGCTGAGTCATCATTGTAGGAAGGAGGAATACATACGTACAGTGGCTTGAAGCATGGCCCTGCACTGCTAGATACAGTAAGTGTGAGCGTATGCACATAGAAATGTGTGCATATATTTGGATATAAATATTTGACACGTATGCACACGAACACGTGCGTATGTGTATCTATATTCCCAGTCACATAATTGCATATGCACACCCGCACAGAAACACATGTAGCTTTTTGCTTCCTCCCGCAGGCTTTGACTATTCACCCCACATTACCAGATAGGAAGGTGAGGCTCTGGTTGGGTCTATGACTTACAGGTAAGACTGAGGGAGCAGAATTGCCATTCATTTAGTCTGGCTGCCTCCCAACCCATGGCCTGCTGCCTCTGCTCACTCTCTCCTCTCTGAACAGAATAAGGTATCTTTTTCTGCTTCTTGGCACTTCCTTAGAAGTGTGTGCATGCAGCGTGTGCTCCCGTCATGACTGTTGTGTCACAGGTCACCTGTTCTGGCAAATCTCACAGTTGGTGACCTGTGTCTTTCTCCATCTTCCTGCTGTGACAACAGGTCAGCTTCTATCCTTCCTGCTTCAGTTTTCTTATTTCCAAAGTAGAGTGATTGTAGCGAGGGCTTGTAGCAAACGCCAATACACGCCCGTGTCTTATGTCCTTGTGCCTGGGGGAGCAATATGTGAGTTGTCATGTGGACACCAGTATTGATGCTCCAAGTGTTGCTGAGACGATAAACTGCTTTCAGGAACAAGTAGGCTCATCCCTTAGATGCTGCCCAAGTCTTTCCTTTAGACACACTGTGGACACAGCGTGGACCCCAGAATACACAGATAAGATCTGTGGATACTTAGTAATCTGGATATGGGCATCTAGCTGTCTGACTGTCATGACAGGTCAAGGGTTGTTCCTCTTTCTATGTGGTTAATTATCAGGATAATTTATCTTTGGTTTGTCTGGTGTGTTGAGTAAGTTTCCAGACCTGTTTTTCTGATGTGATTTTGAGAGACCCATTGTATTGGTTTGTTTCTGATTTAGTCTGGTGGGGTTAGAGGCAGAAGGATTTTGTTTGACTCTTATTATTTGTTATGGGTAGAGTGTGGTTGTGCATTTGCACAAGCCTCATGTGTGTGTTCAAAATGGACCAAATAATGATTTTGTAAAATGGAGTCATTCAGGGCAATGCCCAGCTTGGAAACTATTGCTGTATACAGTGCAGAGTAATTTCGAGTGGCCTGGTCTATGAACCTTAGCTAAGACGGGCAAGGGAATGCTTCATTTGTTTCCTGGAGTGACCTATTCTGATGCCATTTGCGCCCCTGAAGCTTCTCTTCTCTTAAGTGTCCCATCTTTCTCTCTAGCTCTCTGTTCTCTCTGCCCTTCTCCCCGCCCCCCCAACTCTCCCTCTACTCCTAGATGAATTGCAATGATCCTAGGCATTTTTTAGTTAACTTAACCTCCAGACTGCCATTAGAGAGACTGACTTCACAAGCACAGCTCCCTTCCAGGGGTGGGAGAAGCCTGGAGTGCCAGGAGCAGCAATCAGGGAACACTCCCAGCCCCCAGAGGCTGCCTGCCAATGGATTTAGGCACCAGATCAGTTCTATGTTACACATAGACAGTGAATGAGGCTCTAATACAAATATGTAAGCCCTCAGTATTTCACAGGACATACTAAAATTGAAAAGTCACTTATTAGTTTAAAGTATAACTTGGAATCCTGAAGTTAGATGTAGTTCTTGTGCTTCTGAGTCCCTGTTGAGTCTGATTTGATTTGATGGGTGGGGAACTTGGGAAAGCATTCTTCATTTGCCCTTCCCTTCTTAGTCCTTTGGCAAGGCTACCTTTAGCATGCCAAATTCCACAGAGAAACCCTGCCCAAGCAGTGAAGAAGGTGAAGAAGATGAAGCTTTAGATACTTAGAACTCAGAATCTCTAATGGTCCTTGAGTTCTATCACCTAAAACTAAGCATGCAACTTACCATAACTGCATTTCTAGGGCAGAGAAAAGGAAAGGAGACAGCCATTGGATGAGAAGACCCCAGCCTTAAAGGAATACATGTGTAGAGTCCAGCTGGTCTAGGTTTGATTCCAAGGATGAACCATTTGCCAGCTATTGCTTTGATCTTGAAATCATAATTTGCCCTTTCTAAGCTATGTTTCATCTTCAGGAAATGATTATTCAGGAGGCCCCATCCTGGCAGGGTGCCAGAGGGCTCAGACAAAGGTCGTATTGAAAACGCTAGCCACGTCCATCCAGAGGAAGGACTTGGCTTGTTCCACAAGAGGGGTAAGGCTCCACGTCATGGTTTGCTTTCAACTTGGTTTGAAAAACCAGATGTCAAAGTTCAGAGTGATTGCATTTACTTAGGAAAGGTGAAGTCTGAGAAGGGTTTCCAGGAAATGTCCTGGCTCTGTGTGTAAGCCTGGTTAGAACCATATTCACTGATGCTGAGGTGTTGCTGTGACTACGCTCCACGTCACAAAGGCAAATGTGCTCGTGACAATGGAAAATGCAGACTTTCTAGTGGAGAAGTGAAAACAGTAAGAGATAGAAGCTGTAGAAATGATACAATGTCTGGAACAAAGTACTTAGTGTAATGGCAGGCACTCAGCAAACCAGGCAGATATTAAAGCAATATAGAATAAAAAGAGACGTTCAATTTTTATCAAGACTGAACTCTAGCAACTAAGAGTACATACCCAGACACAAATGAAAGCTATTCACATGTCTGTGGTTATGGAGAAAACATTTTTTTTTTTTTTGAGGCTGTATTCTCCCTGTATTATCTTTGGAAGAACATCTGCATTATTTTTGGAAGAACACTCAGCAACTGATCATATCACTCTGCAGGTAAAGCCTGCAGCCTGATGAGGGATGGGGCCGGTGGAGATAGAATGTCATCAATCAGCTCAAAGGAGAGAGAGAGGGGGGTGGGGGAGGTGTGTGTACTGAAATCCCAACCTGCTTAAAGGTTTTATTTTTCAGCACTTGGTATCGAATCCAAGCCCTCCTGTACGCTAGGCATGTGCTCTGCTGCCAACAGCCCCAGCTCTCAAGGCAGGGATTTAACAGAAGAGGCATTCCAGCAATGAGTCTGTCCTGTGAGGATGGCACTCCCTCCACTGTCTGTGGGATTGAAACAGAATTCCCTGGATATCTCAGATGCTTTTGTGATGTCCCTGGAGTTTGTGATGTCCTCATAGGGGCTCAAAGTGCCTCTGTTGTGGGTAGCCTGGGGGCTTCTCTTTTAGAAGTAGTTTGGAGTGGGCACCCCGGTGGGTCCTGTCCTGAGCAGTGTGTTTGGTGGCTAAACATGTGAGGCCTGGATAGAGAGACCAAGGGCAAGGTCTCGTATAAGATGGACATTCAGATAAGCAGATGGGGACAGGCTATGGCCTGGGTAACAGAACCTCAGAAAGTGTAGAGTGACTGTGGGTTCTGAGGCCATAGGCACAGACGTTTCAGAAGACAGGGTCTGTCTTGGCTCCTCCAAGGTTTGCAGGTTTGGCCATACTCCTATATTCCTGAAGCCCCCACCCCAACAGTGTTGGCTATGATGAAGTGCTGCCCCCTTGTGGCTAGTGGAGCAAGGACCCATGGAGGGTAACTTCTCCAAGTTCCCTAGGTTACTGATGCAAGCTAGCTTTTGCTGTAACTTAAGGCTGAAAACAAGATATTTAATATTTGGCTCCATCTGCTTACCAAACAGGTTACAAAATGTCTCTCCTAAGTGAAGAACCCTTTGGGCTCCCCAAGACTCTGACTCTTACTGGACCTGCACAACCTTGCTTTGGCTAGTTGAATCCTTGGTAACTGTAGCCTAAACTTCCTGAACAGTTGAAGGATCTGCTAGTCAAGCCATCCCTCTGCTACCACAGGGCCTTTGCATATGTCGCATCAGACGCTTTACTTTCTTAAGCTCACACCCACATGCTACTTTCAACTGCCGTTTCCTGCTGGCTTACAAGCATCCGTGCATCTCCCAGATGAGGCTGGACTCACCTTCTGGTCCTTTCGTTAGGATGATTCAACACTCACTCACTATCTGTGTGATCGTGCGTGTTTAAGGACCTTGACTGTGGCAGCAGGAAGCGTGGTGGTCATTGTTCTTCCCCCTGGGGTGAGTGTAGAGTAGACAGGCATCAAACACATGCTAGAGAGGAGAGCAGCATCCAGCTTTTAATGAGCACATCAGCATCTTAACTTATCGGGCCTTCTAACAGCCCTGCTAGGGAGAAGTTTGGGAGCCTAAGGGATGTGTCATGAGGGCTATATGAATGGTATTCAGCTGAGTCATTTTGCAGGTTTTTTTTTAAATAAAGTATCTTTTATAGATTTATTGGTTCATTGCTTTAAGTGAGGTAAAGATTTTCTTTTACTTTACAAGCTAATAGTTTATCAAGCAATACAAATTTTTTGTTTACCTCAAAATGTAATACTAATTCCATAGTAAACAACAAACAGAATTTCTTACACACAGATACATGAAAAATCAAAGTGGACAAGAACCTCGTGCCAGCATAAAAAAATACAACAAAACATGTCTGGTTCTGTAACAAAGAGCAAGGTGACATTCTTTTTCGGTAGTTTCATGAGACAAAGACTTAGTTCTGTAAATAAATCACTTTCTTGTCAACACATATTCCGTCAAGCACTTATGTTCACAACTTTTGTTTTGGTTTAATGGCAGCACGGAGAGAACCAGCACACCAGGGTGGACTCCATACCTCAGAAGCCTGTTTCTTTCTCTGGAAGTTTTAAACACAAAGAACAATTTCTTAAAAAGTCCAAATATTTGTTTTCATTCCCCTTGAAGAGTTAGAATGAGAGTTAGGTTTGCTGGCAGTTTGGTTCATAAGAGTCTGTCAGATGTAGGCTGTCTCTCTGTGCATTCCTGACACGGGCATGAAGGGAACAGGCACACGGAAATACAAAGAGCAGGGATTCTGAGGGAGCCCAGCCCTGCATGGCCTAGGTGGGCACTGCTGACTGGAAGAGACGCTGGCTTGTACTGCTTTGTTCCTGGATGAAGGCCCAATGGACACAGCTCCCCCTCCTTCCCTCCAGCATTGTTCCTGGCAGAGTGCCAGTCTGAGGCTGTGGCCCAGCCTGACAATAGCAGTGTGCACAGGTGTTAGCTGCTCTGACCTGGACTGTGGAAAGCCCAGAATCACCCAATACTTGGCTGTACATTTGAACCCTTCAACACTGGCTTTAGTAGTGAGTGAGTTGGCAGAATAGGTATGCTATTTGGCATTTTAAGCTTTGGAGAATTTCTATCCCAGTGTGCTCTGGGACCACTCTGAAGAGGCAAGGCAAGCCTCTCATGCTGCCATAATCTGGAGGGTTCTCTGAAGCTATGCAATTTGTCACTGTTGATAATGTCGGTATCCTCCACACCCCAACGAGGCCAAAGCACACTAAACTTGTCTTTCTCCCTCAAAAACATCAAAACGGGCTGTGCTCCCTGTTTCTTGACATTATTTTCAAATACTATTTGCCAACAGAAATATTTAGTCTTGCTTCCCAAAAGGCCACCTTCCTTCTGTGACCTATACCTCTGGCTTGTGACTTTAAGAGGACTGAAGATGGCCCATAATAAGTTTCCAGATCAACTGCTTCTACACGTAAAACTCTTTCTGTGCAAACACTTTAAAACACTAGGAAGGCAATTAGTGGGTATTGACAACTGTTTAAGAACTACACACTATGCAGCTGCTTTTCAACAATGACCTGAAAAAGAACCTTTCTAACTGCTGGATTTATGGCAACTTGAAAAGTTTCAAATGAAGACTTTAAGCACAGCCAGCAGTCTCCAGATTTGGGCAGCAAATGGAGATTTTCACATATCTGGAAACAAAGAGCATGCTGTCACTCTCCTCATCTCTGAGCGCCCTGCAGATGCTTTTGTCCTGACCACAGAATTCTGAGTGTTAAGCACTCATGTAGAACATTCATACTGAATTTACAAACTGGGGACAGTCATGACAATGCGACATACCAGCCCTCACTGCAAGGTTGCCCGCATATTCAATGGGCATGACAGGAAGTATTAAACCAGACATTTTTGGTGAAGTAAAGGCAAATTGCATAAAGCAGACACTGGGACTGGGGCTTGGCACACAGGAGAGTCACTGACCATAAAATAGCAGCTGTTTCCTAAGAGGTCTAAGAGCAACCTCGACAATGGTTAAACAAGCAAAACAAGCACATTGACACCTTCACAAAGAAAAATGCACCCTTTTTAGTCAATTCACACCGAAAAGCTTCTCATCTATAGCACTGCGGTGCCAGAAACAAGATCCAGGAGCTTTCCCTTCAGCTTCCTGAGGCATGGCATAAGGACGAGGACGCTGGCTCAAGCACTGGTGCACACGGACACTGATTTAAATGGACCCATGTGAACCAGAAACAAGTCAAAAGATGCCACTCATGATGAGCAGGCAGTAGGCCACAGTCACTGTAAATTAAGGACTTTCCAAGAAGGTACCTAACCTCCCATGCTGGGACAGGTCAATGCCCTCAGGGGTAAAGTACAGAACCACATGCTCTCCACAGCAAGCCACAGCTGCCTTCTTCATGACTCCTGTGTCCCTGAAAAGCAGGGTTCATGTTCTGTCTCACAAATCAATTGGGATGTCCCCAAAGTGATGTCACATGTCATCTGGGGGCTGTTCTGTCCCTTAGTTTCAAGTCTTCCTAGTGTTCCATTTAGGAGGTTCCTTCACAATATGGAGGTATGCTTCTGTTGAGAGATGATTACAGACTCACAGACTCCACCAAGGAATAAATACTAAACTAAAAAACAACTGTGGGGGGAGGGGAGGAGAGGGGAGGGAGAAAGTACACAAACGGGAGGTGTTGTTGTGCTGTGTTCTCATGGCCACCTCTCCGGCACTGCAGGGACACTCTGGTTCAGGGTGCCATGCCCTGTGGAGGCAGAAGAGTCTCTGTCCCAAGAACAGATCTACTTGGTCTCTTGTTTTTCTTGCGGTAGTGGAATAATTGACTCCCACGCCATGAGGCACTTCTCATAATACTGGATATTCTTGTCAGCCAAGCCCACGAGCAGCTGCCAGAAGCCATGTCGCTTGTTGCCCTGCCACCTCTCCATGTCAGCCTTAAGGTCAGCATTGAAGCACTCCATCCTATCCTGGCACTTCTCCACATCTGCTGGCACCTTGGGACGATCTTCCTTTCTCAGAGCCACGGCTTCCAATTTGGCTTCGTACTCAGCCTGAACTTGGTCCCTCTTCTTCAATACATTCTTCATGGAGTCTCAGTACAGGATGTATTCCCTGAGCGCTGGTAGGAACTCCTCTGTGACAGCATCGGTCAGCTCTTCCAAGGCCGTGGAGCAGTTCCCAGTGCAGGCCCGACACACCTTCCAGGGGCTCCGACAGTTCACCTTCCAAGGCGCTCCGCGTGGAATACACAGGCCCATATTCCCTCAGCTCTTCGAGGTACTCTATTTCTTCTTTGATGATCCGCTGGGCTATCTGGTCAGTGGTTCCCAGTTTGAGCACAAAAGTGTCTAAGTAGCCGCCAACGACTGCAAACTCCAGAGGCCGACTCCTCAGCTTATAGCCGCCGTGACTGCTTGACTGACTCCCCCACTCTGCTCAGCAGTGCCATCCCCTGCTTCTTGTAGGCATTCAGGTCCTTAGCAGTGAGGAATCCATTGAAGTGTTCATTGAAAGAGAGCACAGGGTGATCGGTAATCCTTTTTAGGAATTTATCCAGATTTTTTTTTTCTGGTCTCCACAAACTCTTCTGAGAAACGATCCATGACCCCTTCCACCACAAACTTCTCAGGAAGTGGGGAATGAGATGAGTGGACTGTGATTCTTCCAGTTTGTTTCTCAACCAGTCAAAATCCTGGTATCTTCTTCGAGCAGAATATTCTGGCAAGTCAAACTCCACCCGAGTACTTTTGGTAGTGATCCTGCATGTGATGTAGGTCTCCACTCTACAGACATGCTTTTTAGGATCATCAACCGTGACAAAGAGATCTCGAGTTCACCATCAATGTCACCATCAAGCTGGAGTCTGTTCAGAAGGGAAGATGATGACGCTGGGCTCGAAGTGCCTGCTGGAGTACCACCATTGGGCAAAATGAGATCCAGGGAGATTCTAGCCTACGTCCATCTTGGGTCGGAGCTTCATCGCATCTGCCCCAGAGAGCAGAGGCATCGCGTCTTCATTTTGCAGTTTTGAACAAGATATTGTAGTTTAGTAAATTCAGATTTTTCTGGTGGGGCTCTCCAAGGTATAGACCTGAAATCCCAGTTACTCAGGAGGTTGGGGATGGAAGGATCATAAGTTTGGATTGACTGGTGTACTCAGCTCAAGACCAGTCTGAGCAGAGTCAGATTTTTTTGTTTTTTTGCCTCCAAATAAAAAGTGAGAGAAAGGGGCTGAGGGTATGGAAGGTAAAGAGCCTTCCTAGCATGTGGCAGGCCCTAGAGTCAATCCCTAGAACTCAAATAAAGGAATAAATTCAGATTTTCCTTCTGAAACATTTTTTTTTTTTTTGCTTCACATTTGAGTTCATGAACTGGAACTCTCCACTGAGCGCATGTGGAACCACATCAATAGCAGCATCATTAAGACAAAGAGACAAAGCAGATGTGTATTGGGGATCAACTGAGTCGTGACTTGGGGGCACTGTAGGGTCTCCATGCATCTTTGGATCACAAATGGCCACAGTAATAGGTGGGTGTTGTGGAAGAAATGAGTGAATGGGGCTGGGGAGGTGCTTAGTTAATAAAGCGCTTGCTGTACACGCCAAGAGGACCTGTGTTTGGGGCCTCGAGGACCTTGTAAAAGTGCTAGGCAGGGTTTTGGGAGTAGAGACAGGGGGATCCTCAGGACTTCTTGGCCTGTTAGACTAGCTGAACTGATGAGCTCCGGGTTCAGTGAGAGACTGTCTTAAACTAGAAGGGGGAGAACTATTGAGGTACACATGTGGTATTGACCTCCAACTCTCCTGTGCACTAGTTCACGTGCGTACACACACACACACACACACACACACACACGATATAAAAATAAAAGCTCTGGGTAAAACTGATGAAGTCTGAAATGTTTAATAGTCTTCGAACATGCTTTTCTACAAACACGATGCGACCCCCAGGTCTGAATGGTCAGTGATAGCTGCAGGTAAGACCACTGAGATCGACTATTTATTCTAGTTAGTATCATATATAATACATCAACTTGAAATCTTTGTGGCTTAAGGCAGTTCATTGCTGTTCATGATGCTGCAGATTGGCTGGGCTCAGTTGGGTGGTATGCCTGCTCTTCCTGGCACTGGAACAGCATGAAGATTTGAGTCAGTGGGTGAGCCTCCCAAAGCCTCCTACTAGCAGATAGCTGAGCACACAGGGCTGAGGGAATGACATTTCTTATCAGTGACAAAAGCCATTCATGTCACTAGGAGAGCCAACACCTCCCCTAACAGCCTCTTAAAACCTTGTCATCCATCATCACCTCACTCCCAGCTTTTGCTGATCTTGTCCATGGACATGGGTGGGAGTTGGGGAGGGGTCTGAGGAAGGCTTTTGTACATTTATGTCTTAAAATGTTTATCTTGCAGTAATGAAATGGCAAGTGTTAGATAAAACTTTGTTTATGTAACATAAGCATGAGAGGCAGACAGATGACTCAACTGGGAATGTTGGCCAGCTTCAGTTATCCTCAGGGTACCACTGTCTTGACTGAGGACACTGAAGACTCTCTTAACACAAACGTCAGGTTTTTCCTTTGAGAGCAAACCAATGGAAAGATTCTTCTAAATCCAAATGTGTGCTAGGCCAGTCTCCGAGTGACACATAAGAAAGTTATAGGTCACAAATCAAGTGACTGCAGACATGATAGAATTAATCTTCAATGGGTATCAGAGATGGGCACACTTAATTCTCAAGCAGAGAACCTAGGAGGGATGGATTGGCATGAAGGGCAGTAAGAGCATTGTTTCTTTGCGTTTTCTCTCTGTTCCAGCATCTCTTGGAATCTCTTGGAAGACTCCAGCATTGGCTTGCGAATATAGGTGTGTCCCCCCAGCCTCTGGTGTGTAGCAGTGGAAACACAAGACAGTCAAGTATTGGAAGAAAAGACTCCAGGTTACAAACATTTACTAGAAGGTGGCGGAAGTTAGATAACCCTTTTCTTCCCAGACATGATCTGTTTGCAATTGCAAACACCATTTCTGGCATCATCTTCATCAGCCTCCCCACTGCTTTACAAAATATCATAGAGAATTATTTCATCTCTTTTCAGAGAGGTTAAGTATTTTCTGGAAGAATCTCCTAGCTATGCCATGGTAAAGGCTGGTTTTGGGATTTCTGGACTTCAGTAGACTAGCAGTGACAGTCTCAAATTCCCATTGGCATCAGGCAATGACACATGAGTGACGTAGCAACAGAGTGGGGCACTGGCAGCGTGGGAATCTTAGCTAATGGGTAGCTGCTCTCTTTCTAAAGGAAGGACTGCTTTTCTGCCCTGACTGTAGCCTTGTGTTGATGATCTGGCCTCATTTTGCCAGATCTTTTCAATTTTATAAAAATTCTTGTTTGATGAGAATTCTTTTTTGGCAATACTTTGAAAAGTGTTCATGGTAAACAAATCATTTTTTTTTTCAGGGGTAATGCATCTCATGGGATATATTATATTTGTTTTTCCATCATGTGTCTTTGTAGAAGGGAGGGCTGGGCTAACGTGATGATGAGGGAGGAGTAGCTGTCAGTGGCCTGTGCCCTGTCTTCTCAGTTCTGTAGGGTCTGAGACAGCTCCCATCAATTTCTTTTAAAGGGAAAACACGGTGACAGTGGATCCCATTAACCTGGAGGACTGAAGCTTGGCGGCCCACTAGCCCCTTCCTCCAGCCCAGCTCCCACAAAGGTTTGTCACAGGGCACTCACTCTGTCAGCTCATTTTGGAAGTTCATGGCCAAGTTCATGCTTTCCTTAGAGAGGGATGCAGTTTCTATCTAATCTCTGCTTTCCTCAGCCCGCCTGTGTTCTGTCACATTTTTCTCCTGTAAAGATGGGACGACAGTTGAAGCTTTAATCTTATCTGCAGCTGTCATCTTTGAGTAGTTAAACTAGTGTCTTCATTGTTCAGGAGGTCCCAAATGGTGACCGAGGCCTCCCCAAGCCCTGTTCATCATTCCCAGTGACTTCATCCATCTGCTTCCCTATAGACAAGAGAGAGGCCTCCTTACAGCTTTCTTACTGAGAAACTCCGCCTTCCCCTCATACAAGACATCTTTGGTGCCCCCTAGATGTGCCTAAGAGGCCTCAAACAGAGTTGTGTTCAAAGGTACTGTTTCTTCCACAAGAATTGATACAGCCCCCAAACACCAGACCAAATAGTACACACATCTGTCCTCAAGCCATCCCGTTGGTCATGCCTGTCCGCCCTGCCCTGCTTTGAGACTGGTCCACATGGAGGATGAGGAAGGGCACCCGTTAGGCATGTACAAATTCTCTTATGACCATTGCTAGATCTTTCTGGGAGCATCTCCTGTCTAAGGAACAAAGCAAAAACCAACAAATAAGACCAAGGCAGCCTGGCCAATAGTCAAAGGCAGTGCTTAGAAGACCCCAGACAGGACTCATCCCACTTGTGCAAACACTTAGAGGGAACAAAGGAAGGATTCACACCCCATCTTATTTGACAAGACTGAATATACAGAGGCTATCCAACTTCTGCTAAAATAGCTCTTGAAAAGATGTGGGCAGCTGAAGGGATTTATAGTTCACATACTCTGTCTCCTATGCAAGAATTTTATCTCAAGCTACTGAAATTGACATCCTTGCAACACAAAAGCCCTGCTCCCCAGCTAAATTCCTGTGAGCTGTTACTCTTCCTTTCACCGGGGGCCCTTTCCGTCAGGCCTCCTGACAGACGAGTCAATGCATTTGAGTTCTGTTGTTAGACCCCTCATTTATAGCTTTTCAGGTCTTGTCACCTTCCAGTGTGTCCGTGTCTCTAATCTTGTCTCATTGCCAGGGCTCTGAAGTCTATAGTTCCTGACCTTCCCAACCGGTCCATGGTGGCAACCTTCGTGCTGTCCCCTCCAGAAGACAGCACTTGGTGTCATCGCCAAATGATTTTAGTTTTTAGAAAACACAACCAGACAACTCCATTCTCCTGCAGACGCATTTTCTTCCTCTGCGGTAGCCTCCTCTGGTGTGAGAAAATGTCGAACTTCTCTAATGTGTTAGGGGGAATCAAGAGAAAGAAATATCAGCTGAAATAGAAGAACCAATAGTTCCACACCATAGCTCTGGGCTGTACTCAACCAGTGACACTAATGATCAGTGATAATTGAATGACCAGCATAGATTGAGGATGTGAAATTGGAAGATTCTGCAGCTTGGAATCTTATATTACTGTAAGCACTGAAGAATATTCTGGCTCTAGGAAAAAACTCCTATGTCAAGTCAAAGTTTTTCTGTCATTGCCAGCACAATGGGACCAAAGGAGACCAAATCCTTCTATCGTGGGGTGATACATTAAAGGACATGGAATACCTGGTTGGGCTGGGAGCCAGGCCCTTTCCTATGTCAAGGTCCTTGTCTGGGCTTAAAGGATGTGTAGACAGGGCATCTTGAGGTCTCAGGTTCCTAGTTTCCATGTATTGATGGGGTGACATCCAGGGACTTTCTTGTGCATACTTGATAGGCACTCTACTGCTGAGTTATAACACTAGTGCAGGTTCCTTGCCTGAGGGAAGAAGGGTCACACACAGGAGGTCATGTTAGGGCCCTTGGCACTGGCTAATATCCAGAGATAGAGGGGACTGCTACTGCCCAGCCACTTAGATAACTTTCAATGTTGCCCAAGTTACTCAGACCCACAGAATGTTATTTCTAACTGTGGCTTTTCCTGTGCACAGTCATTTCTTTCCTGTCTGTTTCTTCATAAGCCAGAAGACTGTTTTTAAATGTTGCATTCAGAAACTAAGGTCTCTAGGTGACTTGAGTTTCCTCTTTGCCTAGAGCTGTAGTTTGGATTTGGAGTGCCTCCTAAGGCACATGTGCTACAGCTTAGCCCTCAAGCTGTGACTCTACAGGGAGTTGGTGAAACCGTTAGGAGGAGGGGCCTGGAGAGAGGAGGTTACATCATCGAGAGCAGGTCTTGGAAGAGGAGATCAGGATCAGGACCGTGGTCCCTCCTTTGCCTTTCTCTTTTTCTGGACACCATGAGGTGAGAAGCCTTTTAATATCACCATCTTTCACTCCTACCCTGGCATTCTGTCTTTCTCAAAAGTAACAGAGTCAAGTGACCAAAGTTGAAACCTCTGTGAAACCATGTGTAAAAGCGCGAGCTTGCCCACACTTGTGGGGCAAGTGCTTTACGCACTGAGCCGTCTCCCCAGCCTCTGCCTCAGATGTGAACGACAGCACAGGAGTTCTGCAATGTGTGGACACTTCCCGTCCCATTTAATTACATCTCTTGTAACACATACTTAGGCGTCATCTTCTACGTTAAGCATTTACACACCCTGCTGATTGTTCATTATTTCCAGATGTGTGGTTTTAGAAATAGTTTTTTTTAATTTCTGATTCTTCATTTTTCTTTCCATTTCATCATGTTTCCTTTCCTAAAACATCAGGCATGCACACATATTAGCTGCAAGTAAGTCATTTTGTAATTTTTTTGTAAACTATAGAGACTAAAACAAATTAAGTATTTTTGTCCCCATGTGATCCTTGTTGTGCAGAATGAAGCTGAATTTCTTTTCTATGACTCACGCTCAGACTTTGTTGCCAGTCACTTTAAATCTGGTATGAATGTGCCCTGGAAATTTATGGACTCTCCTAGGGGGCTTCATGTTCAGTTTGTCTTCCGAGAAGACACAAGGCAGGAATCTGGATTCGCTGGTGTCATATCATATCCTCTGTGGTACAGCCAAGCAACTTTGTGCATGCACCAGTCAGTGTTCTTGTTTTTAAGAGAGCCTATTATCAATCTTCTGCTTTGAGATTGCTGCTGATGTGCTGTTTTTGAGAATGATATACACAAGCACATAGAAACCAGTCTCTCATTTTCCTAAAGAGCTTTATCACCCTGCCATTCACACCCAACCTCGCATCTCTCTATAATGCCATCTTCTCTGTATGATGTGAAGGTCAAGGTTCATTTCTTTTCTACAGAGATGATCAATTGACCAAATACCTTGCTGAGTAGACCCTCACTTGCACTCTGCCTTTCAGGAAGATTCCCTTTGCTGTGAATGAGGCGGTGGTCTTGTCTGTATCTGGGCTGTTTTAAGGGCACATATACGGTATCTGTAAGGAACGCTTACAGGAGACAGGCAAATAAAAATGGACTAGTGGATTTCTTTCTTTTTTGTGTTTTTGGAGTTTTCGAGACAGGGTTTCTCCGTAGCTTTTTTGGTTCCTGTTCTGGAACCAGCTCTTTTAGACCAGGCTGGCCTCGAACTCACAGAGATCCGCCTGCCTCTGCCTTCCGAGTGCTGGGATTAAAGGCGTGCGCCACCACGGCCCGGCGACTTGTGGATTTCATAGAAACTCAAGCCCATCCTCATCCTATGCTCACAATAGCTGATTTGCCATGTATATACTGAGTGCCTGCTGCTTAGCATTCGGATAAAGACATATTTATAGAATGTGTCCCACTGACCACATAAGTAGTCCCCATTTGGCTGAGTATTTAGGTCATTTCCATTTTCTTCTATACTGTGCCATCTCATTGACTACTCATGTAAGTCTAACCCTACATGTTTCTAGATTACAGAAATCTTTTTTTTTTTTTTGGCTTGTTTTTTGAGACAGTATTTTTCTGTGTAGCTTTGGAGGCTGTCCTGGCACTAGCTCTAAAGACCAGGCTGACCTTGAACTCACAGAGATCCAACTGCTTCTGCCTGCTGAATGCTGGGATTAAAGGCGTGCGCCACCACTGCCTGGTTGATTGTAGAAATCTTACAGTTTCAGTCCATTTATTTCACATAGAGCATCACCTATGTGTGTTTACTTTTCTGGTTAATGGTTCATAACTAGGCAGAGAGGCAAAAGTCTAAGGAATTTGAAAGTTCAGGGCCTGGGTCAAACAGAAGTTATGGGAAGACTACATTAGGATCCAGAATGGATTTGAAAGTCAGCAGTACATGAATGGCATGAGGCTGACAGACTGATAGGTGATATTTATGTTAGGAATTAGGAGAAGTCCAATATAGACGCTAATAGGTATGAAACCAAATGATCAAAGCATTTCTAAAAGCAAAGGGACAAAGAGTCCCCAATGCTTGGATATGTCTCTGGAAAAAGTAGGGTGCAGAAGGTCCAAGAAAACAAGAAAGATGAAAGAAAGGCAAAGAAGCTTGACCGGCAAGCAACTTTTCCTGATAACAAAGGATTTGGGAAAGTTTGGGGCAATGCAGCACTCACCCCACTGTGACCGCTGCAATGGGCAAGACACGGGCTCACCATTGCTATATTCTTAGGGATTCAGGGATGATTACTGCCAACCCTGTCACAGGACTTCAACATCAAGGACATCACACCATTGTGTTTAAGATGAGGAAGAAAAGTGTGTTTTTCCACTTACAGCACGGACTAGCCAGAAGGAAGGAGTGAGTAGAAGGTCTGGCTTTATTGGTGTCTGAAAGGTGTGTGTGTGTGTGTGTGTGTGTGTGTGTATGGCCAGAAGTCAATATCAACATCTTTCTCTTTTTTTCTACCTTGTTGTTTTTGAGACATGGTCTCTTACTGAGCCTGGATCAAGCCATTTTGGAATTAGCAGCAAGGCCCCGAAGAATCCAAGCATCTCACAGAAATGCCAGGGCTTTCAGACATCCTGGATCAGAGCAAAAATGTGTCCATTTTGTGGTATGACATTTAGTGATTTAGCAGGAACACTTCACTTTGATCACAAGACTTAGGTTACTACCAACAAAGTTTCTGGAAGGATCTTGACACAGAATCTTACAGTTGTGAGAACTGTGTTCTCACAGTGTGATAAGTGGGAAGATGTCTTCTTCCTTTTCAGGTGGCAATGTTAGTCTCCAAGGACTTGGGCAGTGTGCGGTCTTCTCAGTGGTGGTAAACGGAGCCAGCTTCAACAGTCACAAGTGGGGCTGGAGAGATGGCTCAGTGGTTAAGAGCATTGCATGCTCTTCCAAAGGACCCGAGTTCGATTCCCAGCAACCACGTGGTGGCTCACAACCATCTGTAATGAGGTCTGATGTCCTCTTCTAGCAGGCATATATGCAAACAGAATATTGTATCGATAATAAATAAATATAAAAACAAAACAAAACAAAAAACAATCACAAGTGTCCTGTGGGTGTGGCGGGTTCTTGCTTTTATGATATTGAAATATGTCTCCTTGTTTTGCATGCTCAGACAAAACCAGTCTTGACGCAGCACTTGCTGAAGGCACTCTTCAGGGCTTCCTGGAGACCGCAGACACATACTGTGAGGAAGATGGACTGAGCTGAAGTCTCGAATCCATCCTCCAGAGTTGGTTGGGGACATTCCTTCCTCCCCAAAAGAAAGGCTTCTTTATCAGATAAACAAGGCAAGATAAATGCCTCACACACTGAAAAGGAAATTTCTGCTTTACAATAAAAGAGATCCAAAGTCCATCAGTGGTTCTGTTTAATTAGGTGGTTATGAATGACAATGTTTTTTGGAGGGATCAAGCATTACTTTGATTAAATATGGGTTTGCTTGATTTTATATGAAAAACATTATTAAATGTCAGTTGGACAACAAATATTTACATTAATCCCTGAGGTTAGAAAATATAGAAGAAAAAAAAAACTAGTATGTTAGAAGAAGGGTTCAAGGGCTGAAATATAGCTCAGTGGCTAGATACTTTCCTAGCATGTTCAAGGCCCTAAGTTCGATTCCCCGCACAGGAAAGAAAAGAAAAAGAAAAAAAAGATAGAGTTTGTCAAATAATCATTAGTCTATGAGTCTGCAAGACAACTAATTATTAGAGACAGCTAATCAAATTGAACGCACCGACACACTTCAGCTTCATTAAAGACGGCACAGGAAGCCTTGCTGCCGATGAGGAAAGGGACTTTTGGCAGATCCCCTTCAATAGGGTGGTCAGGCGCTGGCTTCAGCAGCCCTGGGCCACCTAATGCAACTTCTCAGGATTCCTACTAGTCAAGCGCATCTATAATACAGTCTTTTGTTTCAAAGAGAGTTCAGCTTCCTGGGAGTGGTGTATTAAAAAACATCTGGACAGAAGTGCTTGTGGGCACAGCACAAAGACTTGAAACCCATGTGTACAGGCACGGCCGGCCTCCTCCTCGTAGCATTCCCGTTATCCAGTGTCCCCACAGCTGTCTTTAGAGTACTTGTGCATCTGTCTCTAACCTGGATGTATGACTAGGCAGCACTTAAAATAAAACTGCTCAGCTTTGACATGGAAGGCAGGCAGGGAGGGAGCGGCTGCCTTACGTCTTAAGATCATGTCCTTCCATGCTTATTGCAATCACTTTCCTGAGACCTGGGCACGAGCCGAGGGAGGGAAACGTGAAAGGCTCACAATATCCTGCAAGGTTCTTCAGTCGTTTGTGAATGCAATTTGCTTTTATGAGAAACACCAGTCACTCTTTCCGTGTGCATCTGTTTGTTGGACTCCCGCTTGATCCTCGTAATGGGCCAGGTGGGATGGGTAAGGGGTGTGCTGTGGTTTGTGTTTGTGTCCCCCAAGAATCACGTGTTGAAATTCTGTCCCCAAGATGGTGGTGTTTCCGAGCAGGGCTTTGTGGAGATGATTAGGTCGTGATGGCAGAGTTCCTGTGACTACAATTAGTGACCGCGTAGAGATCTAGTCTCTTCTGCTATGAGAGAACACAGCAAAAAGATGTGATGTGTGAGCCAGGACTGACCTTTCTGTCTCCAACCTTGCCAGCTCTGTGACCTTGAGCTTCCAGATTTGAGCAGCATCAGCAGTATATTTCTGTGGTTTAGAAGTTGTTCCGTTTATGACTGCTTGCTGCCGCTCAGAAGGGTCCATACCAGGTTTCAGTTACTTTATCCCAATGTTATAGGAGCAAGTGGCTCAGGATGGGTAGACACCCACCCACACAGCCTGAAAGAACAGACTGGGTCCAGGACTGTCAGCAACTAGACACTGCCAGCCACAAGATCCACTTCAAAGAGAAGCCAGAAAGGCTGTGGGACCGCGCTGCTGCTCCTCTCTAGACTTTCCACTCTGGGACGATCCCAGCTGAGTATGAGGAGGGAGCGCACGAAAGGCAGCAGAGACTCTGTTGGAAACTTCGTGAAGTGCACGTTAGAGCCTTCCCCTAATTACTGAGGGTGTCTTGGGAAAAACTTCTGGCTCAACTCAGGCAAAAATAGATTCAATTGTCTCGAGCTGAGATAACATCAGTGTTAGGCTTTGTCCAAAACACTTCCCCGCCCGTAAAACTCTCTGGCTCCGTGAATGGGATGTGTTGAGAGGGACGTTTAAAAAGCACGGAACAGTCAGCCCCTTGCCCGATGCGTGTGCACGGGGTTGAGGGGCGGCTGGAGAGTTTCAGGCACTTGATTGCAGGGCATGTATCTCTCATAAAATTGTCTTCATACCTTTCCGGCCTCGACTGGCTGAGCAGCCTTTTTGCATTTGTGGAGTGGCAGCTACCAGAAGCCCTCATCTGTCCCATCTCTGGACTCACATTTCTTTCTTCTGCTGCTCCTCTTCATGCCTCTACTGTTGGAGGTCCTTGTCCTTGATGTTAGGGACAGAGTTAAGTGCACACGAGCACCTCCCTGTCTGTGTATCTACTACATAGAGCTACCATCTTTCCTGAGTGGGACATGATGGTGCAAGTGTGAAAAAAACCTGGGACTTATCAATAACTTTGAGAGCTTATGGTTTGAAATTATTCGTTAAAATTATAGCATAATTAAAAAATAAATTATTTTATTTTTAACTAAAATATAGTTATATCATTCCTCCCTCTCCCTTAAATTCTTCTTATGTTTTGACTCTTGAAGTCATGGCCTTTTTTTCCTTTTATTATTATGGTTACATATAAATGTAACCTGCTGTATCCATTTAGTGTTACTAGTATCTCTGTTTTAGAGCTGACCACTTAGTATTATGTAAACAATTAGGAGACTCATTCCTGGAGAATACTAACTCTCCCTCTCTCAACAGTCATTTTTGTCCATAGCTCTTCATCTAGGAATGGGGACCTGTGAGATATTTCCCCCATCTGTTTCTAGGAATGGGGTCCCGTGAGATTTCCCCCATCTGTTTTGGTATGTCAACTAGCCTTGTCACGTTCAGGCCTTATTTAGATAGCCATATCGTTGAGATTTCCCTGGTGCATGGCCTCCTGTACTATTTTGAAAAGCTTATTTCTAACATCCTGTGAAGAAGCAGCAAAGGCTTTGCAGTTCAAAGAGTGTGTGCCTTAGGCCCTAGGAGGCTTCCCCCAACCCTAGTGCTGAACCCATTCTCTCACAGACCTGACACCCTTACGTGACAGAACTGTCATCCCGTGACTGTGGAGCCCAGGGCTGTAAGCAATCTGCTGCAATTAAGATTTTGTCATTTTAGCTATCATAACATCTTATTTTTTGTCCCTTAGGGCATCAAGACAATAAGGTGTCAGGACAACCAAAGCAGTACATCCTCATGAAAACACCTAAAGCCCCGTCCACCCCACCCCTGTGTAGACAGGGCCTCTGTCCTCACTTCTTGGGTTATAGGATGGTTCTTCTTTCAGCTTTGTCAAACTAGTCAACACTCAATTACTCTATAAACTATCCCAAGGACATCCAGAAATAGTCAAAACCACAGGGATACTTGGGTAACACCACAGGGCCTTGACTTCTAACCTCTGCACACTTTTCTAGACGGCTTTCAGTTTTATTCACACACAATTTCTTTGTAAGAGAATCTCCCTGTAGCTTGTGAGATTTTACAGTGAAGAACAGTGAGATGTTTTTGTATATGTCCACTTCACCTCCTGGAGGCCCCAGGTCCAAGGGCCTGTGATATCACAGGAGAGCTCAGGCTGTTCAGGAAGTTCTTATGCTGTAAATACGACTGACCTTCTTCCCTGAGTTCTCATACCTGAGCCATTATTCACATTCCACGAAGCTTCCGTCTGAAGGATTATTGTGAGATCAGAATATCCCGGTCTCAAGGAGCATCAGCCCTCAGCTCAGTGGTTCTAGGGAGGGTTCTTTCACCATGGCCTGACCACAGCATGCCACATGAAGGGTCCCACATTCAGGACCTGCCTTTTAAGTTAGTACTTTCTTCCAATGCTACGACTGGACATCTTAGTATAGTGTATCCCACAGCACAGGCTCACATTGCTCACTGGTTCCATGAAGAAATCAACCTAAATTCCAGTATGTATGGCTTCAACTTCCAGCAAGGCCATTCTATGTGGACTTGAGAATGAGCTGCTGCCTGGTAGTTCCCACTGGAGATTAATTCATGAGCAGCAAGACCTGGGCATATTGTAGGTTCAGTTTCTGACGTCATTCAGGAGATCAGGAATCTGCAATGCCGTGCCGGAAACAGCCGAAGTATTGTTATAGCAATACAAACCAAAACACTCCTTCAACCCTCAAAACATTGTCTCTGTTTCTGTTTTTCTCTCTTTGTATCTGTCTCCTTTTCTGCCCTCCTTTTCCTCCACACCATACAACTTATGCTTTTGTTGTTTTGTTTGCTGAGACAGTCTTCCTAAATGAACCAGGCTGGCCTGAAACTATGTATCCCAGTCTGGCTTCAAATTTTCAACACGTTTACCTCTGTATCTTGGGTACTTGGGCTACAGGCATGCCCCACAGTATCTGGCTACAGACTTGTGTCTTCTTATATTTTAAAATGTGTGTGTGTGTGTGTGTGTGTGTGTGTGTGAGAGAGAGAGAGAGAGAGAGAGAGAGAGAGAGAGAGAGAGAGATTGAGAATATATTGCATGGAGTAGAGGTCCTAGAATCACTTGTGGGAGCTTCTCACTCCACTTGTGAGTTCCAGTGTTTTAACTCAGGTCATTAGATCCACTTGGCTGTAAGTGCCTCTACTCACTGAGCCATCTTGCCCACTTCAGACACAATTTCACATTTTAAAAGTCAATTGGATATAGCTCTTTTGTGGGAAAAAGAACGAGACTTATTTCTAGAACATTAAACCCGAAAGGGCATCCAAATCCCTCGTGAGCACTCAGATGGGTGGTTCTGGATCGGGCTGGGTTAGGGGTAGCCCTATAATAGAGCTTCTGAAATGTTCCTGGGGGATCCTACACCTTCCATCCTATCAGAGCCAACGAACGTCCACCAGCATGAAGCCTCATAGTATGGCACCTTCCCTCCCCAAGATACCAAAGGACTTGTTAGGAATTTAGGGGCATGGGCTTGACCTTGAGAGACTCAAACTCCATTTCTGAGTTTCCAGCTTGAACTAATAGAAACTTGTTTTTATATACAGGAGCAAAGTAGCCCTCTGCAGAGCCAGCACCTGAAGTACGTAAGGCTCAAGTCTCTCTTAGTTGAGCACATGGGAGAGAGCTGTGATACAGAAGCAAGGGAGACGGGTCATAGATCTGCTCCTCAGTTACGGGTTTTATGTTTCTGGAAATAACTGGCCAACATCCTTTATAAGCAGGGTGGAATATCAAGAGACCCGTGACCTACCTCAGTTAACACCTCTGCCATGCCAAGCCGCAGTAAAACGATTTCTTAGCTTTCCAAGTTTGGAAACAGCCAGAAATGCCATTTGGATTCATGTTTACTTGGGAGTTGGCTAAAACTGGCTATGGTTTTAAATGCCTTAGGATAAACATCATAGCATTGACATTCAGATACACACTCCCTAACTTAGATTCAAAAAGGCCATTTCAAGGACATGGAAAAAAAATTCGTTTAAGACTTAATCCTCAAATAGATTTAGACATGGCATTTTTACCTCTCTTCCATATTCAATGTCAATCAAACTAAATGTCTACATTTTGTTGGAATTACATTCCAATTTATTGTATTCTTCAGTTACTAATTCAATTAGCATTTTTGTGGGAATTCTAGCATTGTGCATCGATTAAAGCACAGGCTATTTAGAGTGATGCTGTGATACTCTGTGAGAAGTGTCAGAAATTCCATGTTTCAAAACACATTTTGGTGCTAAAATTGACTTCATTTATCTGTAATCTTTCCTTGTACAGAGTATGTTTCAGAGCAAGCATAAATGAGCTTATTCTCTACTGCAGCTTGATTCTCAAGGTTGTACAGTTGTGATATCTAAAAGTCTATTAGCATATACTTAAAACAGAGCTTTAGAACTGATGTAACATCTGGAAACAGCAACAACAGCAAACATTGTCCTATTTACAGCCCTGGAATTTATCTGACTCTTGCACTGTTAACTGTGACTTCAAGGAGAGAAATTTCCTGAGCAGATTCTGGCTCTGTTTCTGTATGGGCTTCTTCTTTTGTGTGGTTGTGAAGAGAGGGACCCACACTGGGGAGAGGTTGTGGCCCTCCAAGTTCTTTTTTTTGTTTTGTTTTGTTTTTCAAGACAGGATTTCTCTGTGTAACAGCCCTAGCTGTCCTGGAACTAGCTCTTGTAGGTCAGGCTGATCTCGAACTCACAGAGATCCACCTACCTCTGCCTCCTGAGTGCTGGAATCAAAAGGCATACACCACCACCACCACCACCAGGTACCATCCAGATTCTTGAGAGCTGAGCAATGGGTTAAAAGTGAAGGACTGAATGGCTCTGGCTAACATTTCCCACAAAGAAGACTGTGGAGGCTTCTGGAAAACTTTTCTTTACTGTTACAGAGTTGTAAAAGATGCTGGATATTGAATGCACAGATTCTGTTGCTGGAACTGCGGCAGTCAGCTCATAGGTACAAGGGGAAAAATGGAGTCCATGGAAGAGGGGTCAGTACAGAGAGAGGAGAGCCTACATCCTGGATAGCTAAGGCTGCTCAACTACTAGGTCCTGACATCTTTATACCGGGTGCAATAAAAGGCCTTCTTGTCTGTGGGAAATGCCTTCCTTGCCTGTTGTGAAGACCTCTCAGCTGAAACAAATCAAGCTGGAAAATTGGGAATTTCGTGGAACCAATGCCTCGTTAGCTTCGGTTCATTTGCGCAGCACATCCTTGAAACAAGCCCTCCATTGAATCATTGTTAGAAAGATCTACTGTGTTAGAACAGCTCTAATCAATATGATCAAAGTTCATATAAAACCATAGAGACCAAGGCAGTATGCACAGGGCCAGCATCCTTAGACTTTATCTTAGGACTTCCAGTTTGGTGTTTTAATGGGATTCCTGAGTGTGAGAACAAATGGGTCTCTGATTCCTGTGCCTTCTCTTGGGCTCTTTTTCTTCTGTTTGCCTTGCCAACTCCAATGAGATAGTTCTTATTTTGTCTTTTTGTGTTTTATTTTGTTATAGTTTATAACCCTTTAGAAGCCTGTTCTTTTCTAATGAGAGGCAGAAAGGGAGTGGATCCCAATGAAAGGAACAGTGGAAAGGAACTTGGAGAAGTAGAGGGGGGATAAACTGTAATCAGGATATATTAAAAACAGCTCTCACCCATGAGTCTGTCTAGATTGAAAGATATGCAGTTACCCAATTTTCCCCAAAATGGGCCACATACCATTTGCTTAATTGAATATCTAGTTCTGGCGATCTCTTTTCCAATTTACCTCATATTTCTCCAAAGTGTTTTTTTTTTGTTGTTTTTGTTTTTTTTTTTTTTTTTAAAGTATCAGAGGACTAACACAGTAAAGTCACTTCTTAGTATATTTTCGATTCATTTGCTTGGATGGTTTGTGATGATTGAGACCAAGTGTTTTTCAAACTCTTTTAAATTTTGTGACATAATCATGCTTCTTACTCAGCCAGAAAACTTGCCTAGTCTTAGCCTGGGGGATGGAGCACTCTTGGAACTGGACACATGTCCCAAGCCATTCCTTTTGATCTCTGTGTCCATCCTTTGCCTGTTTACACGGAACATGATCTCATTAACCCCAGATATTTTCCCATGCCTTGTTCCCATCATAACAACCCACTTTAATGTCTGTGTAGAGGAACCATCCCCACAGGGGCGAGAAGAAGCTCCTTATCCTTATTAGTGTTGGTTCATTAATTGTGATTTCACAACACTAATAAATGCTCAGGGGTACTGGTATACAGGTGGTAGCCTCCCAATTTAAGGTTTCTGTCAGAGTAGGGATGGGAACTTAGCTCATGAGGAATAAGGAGGGCCTCTCTGTTCTTGAAAGTGGAGGCCTAAATCCCTAAGATTACTGTCTATCTCAACCTCTCCACTCAGAGAAAGGAATCTTGACTGTTGAAGACATTCTATCTCTGAATTTGTCAGCACTACCATCTTTCTAATATTACTATGTTTAATCGAAGTGAGTGAACATTCACAGTTTGCCAGGACCAAAATGAAGCTAGTCAAAATTTAGAGTGTGCAATTAAACAAGGGCATCAAGGGTTTGATAATCAACAGTCACATGAATGTGGACACTAGAAATAGCCTTCTCCACACTTCTTTTGAAAGTAGGCTGATATGATGAGAGCAAGCCATTGGAAAAACATCTGGAGGCAAATGAGATCCATCTTTCATGCCCTGTGGAAACAGAAGAAAGGCTCAATGAGCAAATGGAATAGCGTGGCACATGCATCAATAACGTGCCAGCCCCCAGGCTAAAAAACACTGCCCTAAAATGAATCACACGCTTGTTCTTGAACCTGTGCCTGCAAGGGGAATCACCACAAGAGTCAGGGATGGAAAATTGTCCCCATGGGCTCAGTTAGGTCCTCATTTCTCTCAGTAGTGCTCTCAACAGACAAGGGTAAACAGAGTGGCGGCAAGGCCATCGAATGCCATCTCTTTTGTGTGGATCCAGTCTGTGCCATATGGGCAAGACGCTCTTTTTGTCTTCTAAAATAATATTCACAACTATAAATTCAGGAAGATCAGTGTGTTATTTATGGTTCTGCATTATCCTTCCCTTGGCCAAACACATTGCCCCAGTCCTCTATCTCTTGACGTTCCCAGCATCGGGGATTTCTCAGAACAAAAACAAGCCTACAAATGTACTTCTCATGCACCAAAGAAACACGAGACACAGAAGTCAACACTACAGAATCTAGTTAAACCATGAAGGACAGAGGAGAACCATGAAGACACATATACATGAAGACAATAGGTCAGAACAAATGGGAAATAACCACGTCATAGTTTGAATATGAACTGTTTCCCACCGGTTCCTATGGCTGAACACTTGTGTTTGAGGAGTTAGATCAAGAATAGAATAGATCTAATTCATAAAAGAAGAAGTAAGCCAAGGTGGACTTTTTCTCATCCACCACCAACACCCAGCTGTGATGTTGCTTCTGTCAGCTGGTGCCAGCTGTCTAGACCATGAAGAATGGTACTGAGTAAACCAGAGAGAAGGTCTGGGTAGTGGAATAGCAACCAGAGGATGACTTAGGAGTAGCTAGATTATTCTATTTTTCTCTTCTGATAGTCCACACTTGCTGTTTCTCTCTTTATCAGCCTTTTCATAGACACTGCAGGAAAAGTCAGACATTCTCTGGGGTGTTTTTCTGTCTCCTTTTGCAGTGTCCTGAATCCTTACAGCCCAAAACTTTACAGCCCAGACTGCATGGTGGTGTGCACAGATCTCAGAGGGCCTGGGGCCCCTTCACCACTGCAATCAGACATTTGCAGCTGGCTTCTGTTTCATAAATACTGCCTCCCACACGTAGTCACTGCTTTTCAGCTCATTTTCTTAGGAAAATACACTCAGGTATAGGATTAATGATATAGATCATGATTTAAAGGCATCTATTTGAAGAACTCTGAGCCTCAGAAAAAAAAGTTTGAGTTGATCCCTAAGCTGGAAATTCACTAGACTAGATGTTCAGTGTTTATGTTATCACTTAAACTCAACACACTTATTGAAACGAATGCTTTTAAGAAATATGTATACAGCTTTTGGAGTAATCATACTTTGTTCTTTATTATCCATGCTGATCCTACCTCCTTTCAGAGGATGGAGCAAAGTGTAGAGTAATCCCAGTTCATTCCACTTTGTGGTGGGAATTATACCACCATGTATACACACACACACACACAAACACACGCAGAGACAGAGAGACTCACACCATGGATGCCTATTGACATAGCTCTTCACTCTCATGTTTCCTAGGGTTACCAGAAAAATGCAGATCCAGAATAGCCACCCATATTGGACTTTGGATCCACAACGAAAATTATTTTAGTTCACATTCGTCCCATGCAGCATTTGTAATATTTATAAGCAGCATTTGGAAGCTTGAATATGGTAAGATATAATTTATTCTTTACTGTGAATTTAAATTTAACTGGATATCCTAGACTTTCGTAAGCTACTTGTGGTGCATTGAGAATTCACACATCATACATATGCTTGTTTCCACATACTGACATGGATTCCTGCACACTTACACACATGCTTATACACATATGCACCTCTTTCCTGGCTTCTACATTGCTTATTTGTTATCCTATAAGTGAATTTCAGAAACACTTAAGTAAAAAACAAATCACTGGCAAGTATTTTAAGGAAACATATGCTTTAAATAGTAAAAGAACGAGTATCCCCAACTTAAAGTGGCCACTGATATAACTCAATGTTCTCCCTTGGAATTTTGAGAAAACTCCTTTAAGCTCAATTGTCTGACCACTCAGTGGGATTTAGGCCTATGTAGGCATCTTAGGATAGTTTTCTAATATTTTAAGATACAAAGTGTTTGTGTGTGTGCACACATGTACGTGTTCATGTGTGTGCATTTATGCTTTTAGAAATCAGTCCCAGTGTGTCTGATTTTTTCATTTTATTGAAAATAGATGTTTTTCTCACAAAACATATCCTAATTATGGTTTTCCCTCCCTCGACTCCTCCCAGTTCCTCCCTACCTGATCTCCCATCCGGATCCACTCCCTTTGTGTCTCTTATTAGAAAACAACCCGGCTTCTGAGGGATAACAATAAAATATGATGCAATATCAAAATATAAAACAAAAAACTAACACATTAGAATTGGCAAAACAAATGAACAGAAGGAAAAGAATCTAAGAGAAAGCACAAAAAAAGAGACCCATTCCTTTTCCACTCAGGAATCCCATAAAAGCACTAACCTGGAAGTCATGATATATATGCAGAGAACCTGGTGCAGACCCGTGAAGGCCCTGTGTATGCTGCCTCAGGCTCTGTGAGTTCATATGAGCGTTGATCATGTTGATTTAGGGCCCATTTTCTTGGTGTCTTCTATTCTCCCTGACTTTTACACTCTTTCTGCCTCCTCTTCCACAGGATTCCCTGATCCCTGGGGAGGGGGATTTTATAGAAACCTCCCATTTAAGGCTACGTGTCCCACAAGTCTCTCTGCATCTATGACTGTGAGTCTCTGTATTTGTTGCTCTCTGATGCAGGAGACAGCTTCTCTGATGATGGCCGAGGAAGATACTGATCTCACTGGTATAGCAGAATGCCATTAGGATTCATTTTATCACTCCCACTTTTAATTTCTTCTTCTCTCATACAATACCTCCTGGTTGCTGTTTCCTCTCCTTCCCCTCCTCCCAGTTTCCTGTCATATGCACTTCCCCTCTCCTCCAGATCCACTCCTCCGCTCTTTCCTGTCAGAAAAGAGCAGGCTTCCCAGGGTTATCAACCAAATACTGTCATGGAATATTTGTTTAACAGTGGAAAGATGTGTTGCAGAATATTTGTTTAGCGATGTAAAAATGTGTTGCATTTGTTTAATGATGTAAAGATGTGTTGTTTTACCTTGCCTGACTAAAGCATCTGGTTGATCTACTGAAAGCTGAATGGCCTATAGCGAGGGAGGTGGTATAGACAGAACTTCGGGGCAGGGAGAGTAAGTAGGAAGAGGGATTTAGGTTCAAAAAAGAGACAGCCAGACTGACAGGGAGAAAGCAGGGAAGTAGGACACAGAATGAAAGAAAGGTAAAAAGCCCCAAGGCAAAACACAGATGAATAGAAACACAGATGAATAGGAGCTAGTGGGACAACCCTAAGCTAAGCCAATGCATTCATAATTAATAATAAGTCTCCTTGTCTTTATTTGGGAACTGGTTGACTACCCAGTTCCAACTATAAAATATGGCATAATGAGATACAATAAGACTAGTTACAGACCTCATATCAGGGCTGAACAAGGCAAGAGTTGTTTGGGGATTCCCATGGGATCACTTTGACCAAAAATTCAATTAGATGTAATCAAATCCTGGTACTTAAAGCTTCATTTGGTGAACTGAGATGGCCATCTGGGACTCTGTCTCCCCTATTATTTGGCAATTTCAGTTATATCAACTTTACACACACACACACACACACACACACACTTAGATATTTTAGGAAGCTTCTTATATATTAGGTTTCTATACTACCCTTGAAATAACCCTTACTTTTAGCTGCCTTTTCTCATATTCCCTCCTTTCTGCCCCTCCCTACTAGATCCTCCTGTCCCACCTACCCCCAACCATCCGTAACTACCTATTCCAGTTCCTTTTCCTATGTCCAAGATGAGATCCAATGGTTGGCAACACTGTGGCTTTCACAAGGGTAATGAGGCACAGATAGCCCATGGTTCTGAAGGCCCAGTCACTGCCAGGAAGCTTCTCATCTCCTTGTAAACACTTCCCTTTGCACTTCCTAAGATCTGGGTGTGTGTATGTTACAGAAGAGGTTCTCAGCCCATCTGGGATTTGTTTGGAAGGGATTGCTTCTCTACTTTCTTTATAAAAATAACCCTTGCCTTTATGTGACTGGGCTGGCCATCAGTTTGTCAGGCAGGCCTCACCTTTTCCTGGGTGTGTTCTTGGAAACCATGATGCCTGGGGGTTAACCATTCGTGTGTTCCAGCTCCAGTTTGGTCTCCTGTAGCATACAGTGCCACAGCACTGGCTGGCTGTTCCATCTTTTTTCCCAGTATCTTTGGGTGTTTGGAGCAAACAGGCATGACTGTCTTGTTCTCATGAACGAGGGAGGAGGGAAATGGATGAACCAACTGGATTGCTGCCTTGTCTGATGTGTTTGTCACTTACAACTGTCTACAGAGAAGCACCATCCTTAGCAGCCAAACTCATGGGTCCACCCTGACCAGAGTATTGAAGAAAAAGCTTGGACTTACAAATAATTCCAAGACTGGCTTAGGAAGTTTCCACCTGCTCTTCTTGACTAGAAACTGGAGCTATATGGAAGCAAAGTGGCAAGGACACCACCCCCTTGTATGCAAGGGCTCACTTAGACCAAAGGAAGGAAACGGAAAGAAAAGGACAACAGCCTGATAAGGCTAGAGACCGGAAAGAGGGACTGGGAAATGCAGTGAAGGGTCAGAGGGGGCGATGCAGTGAAGGGTCAGACTGGGCGATGCGGTGAAGGGTCAGACTGGGCGATGTGGTGAAGGGTCAGAGTGGGCAATGTGGTGAAGGGTCAGACTGGGCCATGCGGTTAAGGGTCAGACTGGGCAATGTGGTGAAGGGTCAGACTGGGCAATGTGGTGAAGGGTCACAGTGGGCAATGTGGTGAAGGGTCAGACTGGGCAATGCGGTGAAGGGTCAGAGTTGGCTATGTGGTAAAGGGTCATACTGGGCAATGCGGTGAAGGGTCAGACTGGGCCATGCAGTTAAGGGTTAGTGTGCTCTTTGAAGCTGATTCAGTTAGGACTTGCACCCATGCTGTGTAGCGCTAGAGGAAAAATGATCCCTTTAGCAGAGTGCACCACTCCACTGTCCTTCAGAGGAATGGAGCAGACACAGAGTGATCTTCTGTAGTCAGGGGCTTTTTCCTTGCTCTAAGGAGTTGGCAGAACTCTCCCCACACTTCATTGGTCCCCTGAAGGGCCTGGTGAGACAGAGATGTGTACAGAAATATTATCCATATCATATGTAATATTGAAAACAGATTATCCAGGACACAAGGGAGCAAGGAAGAGGGAGCAGGAGCCGGCGCTTGGGTCCCCATGTACTGACTCAGATCGCCAATGTGCTCTTTCTGAACTTTTAATGACAGAATTGTGGACTTGGTTCAAAGCAATGCATGCCAATGCGTAATAACTTCCTTAAACCCATATCTAAGTATAAACGTGATTATTTTGACTGTCAGGAGACCTTCTAACAAGGGCCTGCCTGCTTGCAGAAAGAACCTATTGTCATGCAGTCATAGACTTCATTTCTGAGAAAGGACAACAATTGTTATATCGCGGGAGGAAGGATGTTGGCAGGGAACAGGGGACCATTTGACTTTCATCTTTGATTACTGATATGTTTCCACATACGTACAGAGTAACATGCACTCATCTGTGGGCAGGCTTCATGAACTGGAGCCATCTTGATATCCTTAATTTTGGAAAAAACAAGACAGGAACTGGATCATCAAAGGGGGAACTAACTCTTCCCCTTGAGTGTGACTGTACCTGATGACTTACTTCCAAGGAGTAGAATAAGGGAAGAGAGAAGAGCAGCTTTGGGTGTGAAGAGCAAGAGCATGTGGTGCTTTGAGTAGGTTCCCACAGTGCACAGCTTGAAAGCGTAATGCCCAGATTCATATGCTGATGGCTTTTGAGTTAGGGTCTTTAGGAAGACATTAAGTTCACATGAAGTCATGAGGATATAGTCTCAGGATGGCATTGACGATTTTATAAGAACCGAGTGGTACACTTCTATAATCCCATCCCTGGAGGTAGAGGCAGGGGGTGGCATTTTGGGTCAAGCCTGGGCTGTATAGCATGAGTCTGTTTCAAAGGAACAAAATAAAACAAATAAAGTCAACATGCTAGACAACAACCAAAATGAAAGGAAAAGAGAACTGTGGTGTATTCTTGCTCCCCCCTTGACAGGTGATGAGGTATCAGAAGGCCTTCCAATATGAATCAGATCTCAGTTCCTTGATTGTAGGCTTCTCAGCATCCAGAACCTTGTGCCAAATAGCAGATATTTTTCCTTAGTATAAACACTGGACATAATGTTAAGATGAGGATACTTTTTTTTATAAGTTCCACCCCTTCTAATTTTAGCTTTCCCAGGAGAAAAGCTAAGGGTTATTCTGTAAAACATTGGGCCAGGGCTTCTTGAGGCTACAAAGGTCATTAAGGCTAAGCAAAGTCTGAGAAACCAAGTAAATCAGTAGAAACCAAAGAAACATGGTCAAGAGATTCATTTGGTAGGAAGGTTTCTAAAACTGATAAAAGTAAATGAGGGAAATGCTTGTGATATCCCAATATAGTGTGGATCTAACAATTATAGACAAATGGATATTGGTCCCATGGGTGTTATAGACATACCTTGAAATGGAAGCTGAGAATATCTAGAGAAACTGGGAAGTTTCTGTGCTATCTTGTCTATAGGTCTAAAGTTATTTTAAAACAAAAGGCTATTTAAATGGAAATAATAATAACAAGGGGGTGGTTCTGGTTAAAGGGTTAGAAGATAGATGAACTTACAAGGTAGGTTCAGAATTTGACATGAAATTAAAGCTCTAGAGATTTTCCTGATTTGCAATAGGCTAAAGGATTTTGATGGAAGTTGGAAATAAAATAATGAAAAATTCAACATAAAAAAATAGTTGCCAAGAAATATAAATACAAAACACCAAAAATTTGGAATCATATCCCATTGCATTTGTTGTGGAAGCCTGAAGCAAAGGCCATTTTTAGCATTTGGGAGATGAGGCTACGGAACCCCAAAGGTCACTGTGAAACTTGTGCTTAAACATGGTTTGACCACAAGCCATTGTCTTCACTCTTTTCCCAGATCACTAACATTATAGTCAAGTAGGGAGAGAGATAGCAATCTCATCAAGATGAAGAAAACGAAGGAGACCTTCACTGGGTGATGTTTTAAGGGAGTCATGACTAATAGCGAACATGAAGCAGTCTACTTTCTTTCTCTAAGGTAGACTGAATTGGTAGTAGCATTTCAGATGAGGGGAATGTGGAGGTCAAGTCTTCATGGAAGTACCAACATTAGGAAGTCAGACTGTGCTCTTGCAGAGAGCAATAGGCATTCTGTGTGAGCATTCGAGCGCCCAGGTAAAACTTGGAGGACAGAACAGAGGAGAAAGATAAAGACACCTTCCTTTACCCAGGGCATATTTATGCTTTCCCTTCAGGAGTAAATCATCATCTTCTCTTCCAAACTAAGAGAGGATTTGGACTCTCCGTGGAGGGGGAAGAGCAGCTGTAGAAATAGTGACGGGGGCTTCATTAGGATTCTTCATTTTTAATAATGGTCCAACATAAACCTTCAACCATGGATGAGAGGGTTATTTTGAGAAAATAGATTCTGGGGTGCTCATTATAGCCACCTAAACGTACCCAAGATGGATTCTCATGACTTAATCCTGCCCCCAAATTCACAGAGCCTCTGAATATGATGTAGAATAAGAGACAGGGTCTCAAAGAGGTAATGAATTCAAATGATGCTGTTGGTGTGGGGGTTATATATCACATGACTGATGATCTTACCAGAAGAGGAAATCTAAATACAGATAGATCAACTGTATACACATAAAGGGACTGTCATGAAAGACACGGGCATGAGACACTACTTACAAGCCAAAGAAGACGTCAAGCCTGCTGGGGCCTTGCACCTGGACATTTGCATCTAGGACTGTGAGAATTTAAATGTCCCTGGAGCTTTGTGGTGGGAACTCTGGCAGACTGATATGAATATGTGCAGATGTAGTACAACAGCAAGGCCAATGATAATGACCTGAAGTCCATCATTGCCAAGCCTTGTCCTGAACCTGAATTTGCCAGTGACCAGGACCTCTGTATGAAAGACAGATGGAACATTAAAAAGAGGGACTGGAGAATTGTTTAGCAAAGGATCTATTTCATGAGGAGAGGGTGTGGCTAATAAAAACTAACAAGATAGTGAAGTCTCTGGAAAAGCATGGAGAAAAGGTTCCTAGAGCTCAGGGAAAAACTGTTAGAGAGGGGTGACTTTTGGGGGCAATAACTTCAAAGGAGTATACAGTTACTGCTCAGTCTGGAATGTTTTCTCTGCCTGATATCTCACTTCTTACCAATGCTACCCATTGGTCACTTCCAACAGAGGCCAGAGTATAAAGGTGAATGGTAAGCATGGCACATTG
Source organism: Chionomys nivalis (assembly GCF_950005125.1). Classification (NCBI taxonomy): domain Eukaryota; kingdom Metazoa; phylum Chordata; class Mammalia; order Rodentia; family Cricetidae; genus Chionomys; species Chionomys nivalis. The sequence goes on from NC_080094.1 coordinate 28,311,311, forward strand.
ATCAGCCTCCAGGACAGAGTACAATATGATGAGAGTGGATTCCGGGGGGCAAATGAGAGATCTGAAGTTGTCTTTCCCACCAGCTTCTCCATCACTTGGCTAAATGTGAACAGGCTGTTAAAGGTCCCAGATAGGTGAACTCCTTCAACATGAAAGAGATCAAAACCAGACAGATAAACAAGCCCCAAACAAGTCAAGGGAAATCAGAGGGAGCAGATTATGTGGTAAAGAAAAATTTTAAAAAGGAATTCAGAGGACACATGGAGCAAACAAAAAACAAAACTGACATCCAAAGATAAACTATGTTTTTCCAAAAATATGCCAAAAGGGGAAATCAGATAATATGAAAGAAATATTAGAGACTAAAAGTGTTATAGGATAAAATACTTCTTTTTGTTTGGGTTGCTATAACAAAATATCAACAACTAACTTTCTTATAAACCAAAAAATTCATTTTTCATAGATATGGAGGCTGGAAGTTCAAGAGAAAGACACAAATAGATTGTCTGGGGAGGTCTTGCTTCCTGGTATGTAGTTAGAAACTTCTTTAATTACCTATAGAGATCCTTTAATTATTCCTTACAGTTCTATCTCCTTCAGGTTCTGGTGTCTTTGGTCTCTTTTAGAAGGCACTAATTGCATTAATAAATTCTTTGCTTTCATGTTAGAATCATTTCAAATGTCCCACCTCCACATATCATCATTTTAATTGTTAAGATTTCAAGATAAGAATCTGGGGCTGCTAATAAACATGAAAATCACAGCACTATTATAGAAAAGGATCATCTTGGGAAGTAGAATCAGTAGACGAGAAGGAGGAGGAGACTCGGAATCTACAAATAAGATACAACATCTCTCTCTCCAAATTCCCAGGAAGGGTGACTAGATTATGAAGAATTTACACAATACAACCCAGAATAACTGTCTTCCTCTAAGTCATGAAGTCACCAGACTCCTTAGCTTGCAGAGCAGCCAGAGTATTGTTGTACAGCATACACACCAAGGACGACCCTGTGAGCTTTCAGAATTCTAGAATAGTAATCCAGAAAATAACTCAAAGGAAAACAGGGAGAATGAGAGGGAAGGAAGACCCCATCCTAAGGAAGCTAATGCAGAAGTCGGTGTGGGAAGAGTCCACACTGCCACAGCAAAGCCTTGGGACTCTGGTAGAATTCTGTATGTGGACAAATAATGAAGCATCAGTCGTATGCAGGAGGATGCCTTAAGTCCACAGATTCAGGGCTAGCCTGAACAACATAGCAGACAACATCCTCCAGGATGATAGGCAGTCTCTTAGTTCTTCCCACACTCTGAATCACAGCACAAGAAGGCTGAGAGGTCAAGAGAAGAAGGCAGATTGAGGCAGAGTGGCTGGTTACCTCAAGACCCAAGGAACAACACAGTATACATTCCAGGGCCTCCTTGTTGACTCAATTATCTCAACACTGGGATGAAGAAGTACCAAGAGGACTAGATGAGACAGGTCCCCAGAAAAGCCTACTGAGTTTGTATGAAGAATGAGGAACAGGGCAACTTTTCACAGTTATGGCTCTCTGTCTCTCTCTCTCTCTCTCTCTCTCTCTCTGTCTCTCTCTCTGTCTCTCTCTCTGTCTCTCTCTCTCTGTCTCTCTCTCTCTCTGTCTCTCTCTCTGTCTCTCTCTCTGTCTCTCTCTCTGTCTCTCTCTCTGTCTCTCTCTCTCTCTCTCTCTCTCTCTATATATATATATATATATATATATATATATATATATATATGTAACTGTGTATGTGGCCCAAACCTACACCAGTCAAGGCTCAGTGGGGACTCTAGATCCTCCCAATGAAAAGCTTGATTGTATCAAGGAGGTGAGGGAGAGAGCTCAGTAAGAAGCCAAGACTTTCATATCAGCCTATGACTAACAAGATTATAACTGTGTTGCCAGGGAGACAACAGAGAACCTGAAGTTTTGATAAACATTCTTCGTCAACTTAATGACATTTTCTTCTATTCCCTCCCCCACACACCCATTTATACACATGCATAAATATATCCATACATGTGTGTGCGTGTGCGTGTGTGTATGTGTGTGTTCTGTATATGGTATGTGTGTGTGGAGGCCAGAGATGGACATTGGACATCTTTCTCTACTACTCTCTGTATTATATTCTTGAGACAATGTCTCCTCCTATATCTAGATCCTGGCACTTTTTAGGCAGGAAAGAAAGTTCCACTTTCTATCAGTGCTGGGGTTCCAAGCACACATCATCATGGCTAGCTTTTGATGGGAATGTTGGAGATATGAACTCTGGTCCTCACTCTTGCAAGCATTTATATCCACTGAGCCATCTCACCATCTCATCTATTATGTTTCTGGGAATTTGATCACTTATTTTTTCATTAATGAGGGCTGAATACGCCTTTCCTCTTTGATTCAATGATGTGATCTTTCTTCTTTAATGTTAGTTAATATGGTATGTTACATAGATTCATTTCCAAGCAAGGAACCTTACAAGCCAGGAAAGCAAGGACTTGGCTGAAAGATATAATACTTTTATATATTGCTGAATCATGTGTGTGGAGGAGGGGGAGAAGGAGTAGAAAGAGGAGGAGGAGAAAGAAGAGGTGGTGGTAGTTTCACTATGTTGTCCAGGCTGGCTCTGAATCTGTGGGCTTAAGGCATCCTCCTGCATCAGCTGTTACTACAGATGGCACTGCACCTGGCTGCTAAGGCCCTGTAAGAACTACTGTATGCCTGTTTATGGTATATGTTTGTTTATTTCCTTTCTAGGGTGTCTGTCTGGTTTGGGCATGAGGGTAAAGCTATCTTCATAAATTCACTGGCCCACCATCCTCTCTACTGTGTTCTTTTAGTCAAACAGTCCCACAGCCCCCGTTTAAGCTGGAGGAAACAGCCTTGCCTGGCATCAACAAAAGAGCAAAGATCTTGGGGGCCAAACTTTAAAGCCTGGCAAGGTTTAGTATCTGAGTTTCAAGGTAAAATACATTATCTCAGGAACAACTTAGTCATGATATAGTACTGCTTTGCAAACGTCAGACTAAATACTTTTAGGGTGGACTTGGGTGGAGGGAGGAGAAAGAAGGGAGGAGGTCACCTCCCCTTTCTGCCTTATCGCTATTGTTTCTATGGGAAATGTGTTCTGAGTTCCTAGAACAAACAGACTTTTGTAACCCAGCGCTTTCTTTGTGTGCCACCTTGTACTTTTTAATTCAGAAATCTAAAAGGCCAGTAGTGTTAATCCATAACTGGTGCCTGGTGGGAAGACCTGACCCTAAAAATGAATCAGATAAGAAAATAGTGATGATGGTTTCCTTGGGCATTAAAAAGTGCCTGAGATGTTTTCCTGCATACCCGGACTGCTTTGTGTTGGATCAGTGCCATTCTTAGACAAGGGACAGCTGACCCAGGGTGTGTGCTTCCTCCCAAGCCCACAGGCCATACCGGAGTGTTTCCTTGACTGTGTGTGGTTTCCTGGGGAGCCTCCGTCCTCAATTCTTTCTTAGCCTGGTCAGCAGAAGAGAAACCTGGTGCTTTCCCATGAGCTGAGCACCTCAGGTTCACACATGCACACAACTTTATGACAGTTCCTTTTGCTCTTAATTCCACTGTGTCAGTAAAGCTCTCATACAGCATTCCCTTATACGTAGAATGGTCCTGGGGGAACAGTGGTTTCCAAGGGTTGGATGCTCCTTTAGAGAATGTCTTGATCCTGAAAGGAACCATCCCGAGGGTTCTTTCTTATTTTGATGGTTAGTGTTACCTTGAAATCCTTATTTGTCTAAACTTTCTCGTGTCCCAGTCTTCCTCAGGGTCTCCCTGTCACATGGGCCCAGAGTTCCAAGTTCTCCTCCAGGAAGGTGGCTAATGTTTGTTTAAGTATCATCATCCACCTGACCATTGACAGCCTCCTGTCATTGACTTCCAATTGTCTCCTATATGTTTTTAATATTTACTCTGTCTTTTTTGGTCCCTCAAAAGGATCTCACAAGCTTGTACTTCTACCATCCCAGTGGACCGTGGAAGAATATATTCCACACTACCTCCTGGATACGGCAATGTGAGATGCTGGTCCCCAATGTGACTGGGGTGGTAGAGACAGATTTTGACACTTGGGATTGTAGAGAAAACTGAAGTGAAGTCTATGCTGATGAAGAAGTTAATGCAAGTAGCTCCTCCTTTACCTGTTCAGCTTAAAGGCTACAATGTGTCTTCGATTTGTGACTGACAGTGGACTGCAGTTGTGCTATTTTTGATAAATTAAAAACATTTTTGAGAATTTCATACATGAGGAATGTACTTATCACACTTCCACACATCCTTCTCCCTCTCCAACTTCTGGGCTTGACCTCTGATGTGGAATGTCCTTCTGTATGTGTGTTGCTTTTATTAGCTGATGAATAAAGCTTTGGCCAATGACTTAGCTGAGTAAAGTTAGACAACCAGACAAGAAATCAGAACAGATATATAGATAGAGAGTAGGCAAAGTCAGGGAGATGCCATGTAGCTGCCAAAGAAGTACCCTGACCCTTACCAGTAAACCATAGCCTCGTGGAGCTACACAGATTATTAGAAATGGGTTAATTTAAGATATAAGAGCAACTTTGAAAGACACCTAAGCCACCAGCCAAACAGTGTTATAATTAATATAGTTTATGTGTGATTATTTGGGTCTGGGTGGCTGGGAAACAAACAAGCAGTCTCTGTTTATAAATGGTGCCTAGATTTTTGGCAATGTATGTCCCCACATAAAGCCTAAGAAAGCTTTAAAAAGGGGGGAGGGGCTTCTAGACCTACAAAAACAAGAGTCAATTGGAGTTTCTTGGTAGCCACATTTTTTTTTCAAATAGGCTCTGTTTGCTGGTGGCAAGCAGAGACACAGCTCCTTTAAGAGAAAGCTTCCTGACTCAGCAGTAGCAGCAAAACCTGTACAGCTTCTTTGAGAGACAGCTTTCTGGTTTGTGTTAGCAGCATGAATCACTCTGGCTTTTTTGGGAGGTCCTGATCTTAAGTGGGTTTGTTATTAGCATGCTACTAGTTGCTTAATAGTGACATAGACCCATAGTGTCCCTGGAGCTGGGGCAGTGAGCATGGCTAGCAGAGGCAGTGACCATACCTCCACCATGTTGGATGTGGTGAAGCCAACAAGCAGGGTTGTGGAGTTGGTCCTAGCCATACCCACTTAGTGCTTAAAAAAGGATGGGGGCTGTGATCTGAAAATGATTACAGATACATAATAAAGACAGATTCAGACAAAAACAAACCTCTGAATGGGTCACAGTGTGTTTAAAAAAATGTATGTAGGCTTGGGAGAGAGAGGAAACAATATAGACAAATATAGAACAGTACAAGTAATATAAAAAAGTACAGACAATCATAAATGAAAGGATTAAAGATAATAAGATAAATATTAAAAAGTAATAGAGTAAAAAAGCCATGTAAAGCTGGAAAATAGAAAAAGAGTCTGTATTATGTATATTATTGTGTTTTCTTTGAATTTTTTGACTGTGAATGAGCTAACTATAGAGAAAAATTTCATTGTATGGGCTGCTAAACTAAACCAGCATATATATTTTAACAGTATCTTAACTTCAAAAATTGAGTCTAAGAATATGTTACTTTGGAAAAGAGGTTCTGTTTTTGTTTACACGAAGAAGAGAACCTATGAATTCCTTCCAGGCTAATGTGGTTTGATGGAAGCCCCGAAAGGTTTCCCTAAACCCTAAAAATATTTTGCCCAACAAACAGTAGGAAGCAGTTTGGAGAAAAATACACTCAAATTCTCAAAATTATTGTTTATAAATGTTGGTTTAAATTTAAAGGAGGGCCGGGCGGTGGTGGCGCATGCCTTTAATCCCAGCACTTGGGAGGCAGAGGCAGGCGGATCTCTGTGAGTTCGAGACCAGCCTGGTCTACAAGAGCTAGTTCCAGGACAGGCTCCAAAACCACAGAGAAACCCTATCTCGAAAAACCAAAAATAAAATAAAATAAAATAAAATAAAAAATAAATTTAAAGGAGGTTGATTATAAATTGTTAACACAATCAAGGTTTTTCTTAAGTAAAAAGGGGGATATGATATAGAGATGAAATTTTGCATTTTTATGGACTTTGGTCTGTTGATACAAATTTAAGGTCAATTTTGTTACTCTGTATATGTTTTTCTACTCTTGTTTAAGATATTGTGTTTGTGCAGCTAGTTTAAAAATGTAATGTATAGTTAAGAAATACAGATTAACAGACAGCCATTTATAATCGTCAGACTTGTAGTCATGTTAGGTTTTCTAGATATACAGAGATACATTTCAGTTAGATAGGTAATCTTTAACACTTCAAATACCTACAGAATATGGCATTTAAAATATTTTAAAAACTTAGACTTTTTTGACAGTGAGACATGTCTGCTTCTGGCAACACCAATTACTTCAGAGAAGTTGATGGGCATTGAAGAAAATCATTATGGAATTTACCTTCAATGGGACAAAGCTAGCCATTTGGGCAAGAAACTGCTCTTTCCTGGACTGCTTGCTGGAATGTTGTATAAACTGGATATGCAGGACTCACAGAAACTTCTCAAAAGACAGGATGGTCCTTCAGGATTCCTGCTTCACAGAAGAAACTGACAAACATTCTGCAGGACACAGAAGAAAGCAACTGATGGAGTTTGCCATTACAAAACAGAACAGAACAGATCTTCTGCTTCCTGCTTCATGGAAAAGTCTGAGAGAAAATATGGGCCTCTAGGCTGAAGATGGGTGCCCTAAAATTACAGAAGAACTTTGGGTGACTATTCAGGCAGCGAGATGTCTCTGTCAATTCCAGAGTTTTGGAAGTTGCTTAGAATATGTTTCCTGTTTACTTAGGTAATATTATATCCTTCTGGGGTCTTTGTTGGAGTTGAAGACAGACAGTTATAATTATAGTTTTCCTTAGTAATGATAAAAGATAAATTAGATACAAAACTTTAGACTCACAAAGAAAGATTGTAGCTGTAACTCTTGCTTGATACCTGTTTTGATATATGCAATTTTACTATGTTAAAATTAAAACCTTCTTTTCAATTTAGACAGAAAATGGGAGATGATGTAGGATGTCCTTCTGTATATGTGTTGCTTTTATTGGTTGATGAATAAAGTTGTTTTGACCAATTGCTTAGCAGAGTAAAGCCAGGCAGGAGATCCAAACATATATATATGTTCTCTCTCTCTCTCTCTCTCTCTCTCTCTCGAGAGAGAGAGAGAGAGAGAGAGAGTAGGTGGAGTCAAGGAAATGCCATGTAACTACCAAAGAAGGAAGAAGGAAGAAGCTAGAACCTTACCTAGTAAACCACAGACTCGTAGCGATACACAGATGAATAGTAATGGGTTAATTTAAGATATAAGAATTTGCAAGGGAGGGTTGAAGGGGAGGGGAGAGATAGGGAGGGGAGCAGAGAAAAATGTAGAGCTCAATAAAAATAATAAAAAAAAGAAAAAAGAATTTGCAAGGAATATGCCTAAGCTATTGGTCAAACAGTGTTGTAATTAATATAGTTTCTGTGAGATTATTCAGGTCTGGGTGGTCTGGAAATGAACAAGCAGTCTCTGCTTACAGACTTCCACTGTATCTCAAATTCATGGCCTCTTCCTTTTTAATTAGTATTGGTGTGAGTGAATGTGTGTGTGGTGTGTGTGTGCACACGCATGTGCATGTGTGTGTGTCCAGCCTCCTATCCACAATGGTATGTGTACTATTGCTGTCACTAGAAGAGAACCTACTAGTACCATTTTCCTGAATGAATGTAATTCCTAACTCATTCTAAATGCTTATTCTTCTACCCAATTACGTGCTGCTCTCAGACCTCATCAAAGAAATATCTTCCCGCAGCAGGTGGAGGCTACCACAGAGATCCACAACTGGTCAAAAATGTGGCAAATAAGAGATCTTAGGGTGCCTAGCTCAATTGATGCATCTAAAGCCCTTAGGCCTGTGGCTTAGGGAAAAGCATGGTGGAGGGGGCAGGCAGATTTTAAGAGCCAGGACTTCTGTTGCTACACCATGCCCTCTAGATGGTGACAGGATAGCTGACGCCAAGAAATCTCAACAGTGAGGCTGCATTGCTCTCTTTCCAAGGCAGGTTGTGGTTATTCACGGGTCTGGGGTCTGCAGCTTTCTTTGGGCCGTACACTCCTTGGGCAGGCTGGCAAAACCTCTGGTCCCTTTCTCAGAGGAATGCTGTTAGAGACTTTAAATGAAAGCATTGAAAGGGAGTGAAGAAGCGCCCCTGAACACAATCACCCAGCTGTGTGTGTATAGGAATACGGGTGTGCTCTGTTAATCAACATGGGTTCTAGCTATTGGCTACCTCTGTGATTTCAAAGCAGAGGGATGTACAAATGCGTTTCAAGGTAGAGTTACACCCACCATCTGATACGAAAACATCTCTGATTTCTAATGGAGATACAGTATCAGATCCTGATAATAAAACCACAGCAGCTGCCTCGATTCATGATGCCAAATTTCAGCTACAGACTTATAAAAATAAAGGTTTAATTTCCACCATCTCGTGTGTTGCTCATTGTTATTGTTTGAGTCTGAAAACTCCCCCACAGGCTCCTGTGTTTGAACAGTTGGTCCCCAGCTGGCGGTGCTGTTTTGGGAGGCGGTGGAACCTTTAGGAGGTGCAGTCTAGCCAACAGACACAGGCTACTAGAGGCAACAGGTCTCGGAGGGTTATAGGACACCTCCCATTCTGATCTAGCTTCCTGTGTGCTGGCAACATGTGGTTAGATGTAAGCTCCCACCACCTTGGATCAAGCTGTTTCACTGCCTGTCTTCCCTTTATCGTGTGAATCTTTAGAGGACGCTAAAAAGCTAAACTACAGCATCCACAAGTATATCCCATTAAACACATACAGTGACATTAAGGCAAAGACTGCCTCTACTTTTTGCATGAGAATGTCATTTTGACTTGGCCAAGGTGGTCCCTGGGCTGTATAGGAGCCTAAGAATCGGGCAGCTAATCAGCATGATGCTTGGAGAGGTTATTTTTGTAGTCAGACGTTCCTGGTGGTTGGAAGCAGGGAAGATGCAGAGTGAATCCTTTGTCAGAGGAATTTGGAGATGGGTGGAGCCTCGAACTACCCTAGGAATACTGGGCCAGAAGGACTTGGGGTTAGGGAAATGAGGGTGTCTGCTTTGATGTAAGGTCTCATAATTTTGCTTATCATTCATCTTCTTTCAAAACTCTAGGCAAAGACCCCCTGTCACATATCAAAGAATGATGGAGAAAGGACGGTATCTGCATGTTAGAGGGTGGATCTGAATTGGTCCCCAAAGGCTCATGTGTTAAAGACTCAGTCCCCAGACTGGTATTATTGAGAGGTGTTGCGAACTCTAAAGATGATGCCTAATGCAGTTTTAGGTCACGGCGACCTGGCCTAACAGGGGCTTTTAGAGCTCTGGCCTCTTCTCTCTGCTCTGCACCATGTGCAGGCATGAAGTTAATAGCTTCGCTATTTGCTCCTGCTGTGATGTTCTGCCTTACCACGGGCTCACACAGAAGAAGCTGATGGACAGGAGCTAAAATCTCTAAAGCCGTGAGACAAATACACCTTTCTCCTTTTAAGTTGATTGCTTTGTGGTTTTCTGTTGTTGTTATAGCAACGGAAAGATGACGATATTTGGAGGAAAAGAGAGCTAGTGGCTCCTGGGGGAAGCAAAGAAAGGATGTCTAATGTGTCACACACACACACACACACACACACACACACACACACACACACACACATTTTAAAAAGGCGAAAAGGAAAACCAAATCTGCTTCGTGAGGCTGGCATAAAGTTCACGGACAGGTGCCTAATAGTCACCAGCACTGTGAAACAGAAACAAGCAAGGAATGAATAAATAAATCCAGTTTCCACATATTCTGGGAACCAGCCACCAAGCTCAGTGCAAGACTCTGTCCTGCTGTAAATCATCGGACATTTCAGCATAGCATCTAAAGGAGAATCAGGGCAGCAGAAGAATGATCGGTAGTCAGTTTTATTTTGAGGAGTCTTTCTATTACATGCAATTGACTAAAATCTTGAACTGGAAGTGGTAGCCTATTGACAGTAGATCACCCACCACCATAGGGCACAGCAGACACTAAGGTTCTTTGAACACAGAGTGTCGATGCTGAGGCCAGAATCCAGTGCCTAAGGTGTGCTAGGCAAGCCCCACTGACTCATACCCCAAGCCTGGGTGACGTCCAGGAGACCCATGAGCGTTCATGTGGTCTCTGTTCTCTCCTCGTTGTTATTACAGAGTGGCAGGCTCACAAAAGGATCTTATAGGAAACTACTTGTCAAAATGAACCATTTTAGAGAAAAGAGATTCTAGACCTCTGCCATGGGGAGTGTGGCATGATCAGACCTTGAAGCAGGCACCATGGGGAGTGTGGCATGATCAGACCTTGAAGCAGGAGAGCATTAGGAGAGTTGGAACATTGGACCAGAGGCAGCGTGGTGGGGCACTGGAGGAAGAGTGATGAATCTTTTTTTTTTTATACTGCTTGTCTCAATCACATCTACAGTCAAGAGTAGAGGGAAATGAATGCATGAATACCCACTTGCTTGCTTGCTTGTGGTCGGCTTGGTTTCCCCACTTTCCTACAGTTCAGAAGCCACTGCCTAGGGATGATACTGCCCACGGTGGAGGTTATATTCCCATATCAATTAACTAAACTTAGATCGTGACAAGCCCATAGACCAACCTGATCTAACCAATCCCTCACACGGACTTTTTTCCCAGGTGATTTCAGGTTGTGTCAAGTTTACAATTAAAATTAACCATCACTGCCAAGTGAAGTTATTTGTTGACAAATCGTTTTACTTAAACTTTTCCAGTTTTACGTTATTTCTTTCTCCCGTCTCTGTTTCTTTCTCTCTTGAGAGCAGGAGTCAAACCCAGTGTCTTAAACATGCTGGACGAGGGCTCTACCACTGAACCACACCCCAGCCAAAGCCGTGACTTTTGAAGGTAATTCATCCTTAGCCACAAAAGATGAAAATAATGACACAAAGCCCAGGGCTGAAGACATTTTAATGAAAAACCCACAAATCAGCGACCAACAACAGCCTTCAAACCTGATGTGCCATAACATTAGCTACCCTTGGTAGATGACCATCAAAGAGCATGAAAATTGTCCCTGTGTGTTTTCCTGGTTATGCTGCCATGAATTGCGATCAGGGTGTGTTTTCAGAAGCCTCATTCAAGCGTCCAATACTTGACATCATAGTCTGGAGAACAACTCCCTCCATCTCCCTGAAATAGGTGCAGCTGATTAAGGGGTGAGGCAAATTAATGGAGAGAGGGTTTATTTTGGCCCCTGGATAGAGGGAATACAGTCCATTGTGCTGGGAAGGCACAGCAGCAGGGCTGTGAGGCTGCTGGTTGCCCCGTGTCCACAATCAGAAAGCAGAGAATAGGCAGGAAGTGGGGTCAGTCTACAAAACTTCAAGGGCCACACAAGTGACTCACTTCTGCCAACAAGGTTTCACTCACTGCCCAAAAGGTCTAGAATCTTCCAAAACCAGTTGCAAACAAGATGTCATAACACATGATCCTATGGGAGGCGGTTCACATTTGAAGTCCAACAGCTCTCCACTGCTGCCTTGGGCCTGCTTACTAAGTCTCTTTATGGGGGCATCCCTCACATACAACCCCTCCTCTCAGGATTTTCTTCCAGAGCTTTAAGCTCAAGCATATCCCCTGCCCCCCAGCATCTACTCAAGAGCTGATTAACCTTGGATGCCCCAGTGACTTTCTAATTCTGCTAGGGGGGCTCTAAAAGATGAAATGAACTACGTGGTTGGGGTAGCATTAGTCTCTGCCCACTTTCTCCTGCTGTAAACATTGTTTAAGGAACTGCCAAAATAGGCGTGCTCCTCACACTCTGGAGTAGGAACTGAACCAAGCAGCACAGGACTGAATCCATTCGAGGCCTGTGGGGTCCAGATGCTCTTGATTCTTTGGTCTTCATTCTAGAAGGAGGCTCCCAACCTCTGCCCATCCCAGGTATCTGCCTCCCCCAGAGGCTCTGCTGAGACATCCTCTGTGATTCATTCCCAAGGGCAGCCTGGAAACAGGGGAACTGTTGCTGATGCAATGACCATGGCTGATACAGAATAAGATCCAGTTGACAACCCCTTTCTTCCTTGTCCTTGGCAGAGCAACTTTAAAGCTCCATAGGTTGATGCCCCATCACCCCACCCCGCTCTGATAATCTGCCTCCTCTTCTTTTTCCTCCTCCTGTCTCAGTTTGTCCCAGCTCCCAGGGTCCACAAGGTCATTTCCCAAGTACACCAGTGCAGGTGAGATAAACCGACTCTCCAACCAAGCCACCTGCCTCACATAACCTGGTTCAGATTTTGCTTTGAGAATGATCTCGGTTAGGACAATGACACCCTCTCTTTATTTCAAAGCACTGGGAAATTTTGATGTCCTGTTGTGGACATCGACTCTGTTGTTTCCCAGGAAAGCTGGAGAGTTTGGTTGGTGAGCAATGCTACAGAGCCTTCCCTTTTTATTAATTCAAAAAGTTCAACTCTTCTTTTTTAAGGAGTTTCAAAAGTTCAGCTCATTGTGGTTAGGAAACACCAGAAAAATTTTCCAAAACAAGTCATGGGAATAAATGTCCAACTCACGAAAACCAGGGACTTTGATTTCTTTCTTTCTTTCTTTCTTTCTTTCTTTCTTTCTTTCTTTCTTTCTTTCTTCTCTTCCTTTCTTTTTTCTTTCTTCTTTCTTTTTTTCTTTATTTTCTTCCTTCTGTTTCTTTCTTTTTTCTTCTCCCTTTATTACTTCTCTTCCTTTTTTCACTTTTTCCTCCCTCCCTTCCTTTTTTCTTTCCTTCCTTCCTTTCTTTTCTTTCTTCTTTCTTTTTTCTTCTTCCTTTATTCCTTCTCTTTCTTCATTTCTTTTCTTTCTTCCTTCCTTCCTTTCTTTTTTCTTTCTTCTCCTCCTTCTCTTCCTCCTCCTTTTTCTTCTCCTTCTTCTCCTTGTTTTCTTTTTCAAGTGTTTCCCTGTATAGGCCTGGTTGTCCTGGAACTCTCTCTGTAGACCAGGCTGGTCTCAATTTCAGAGATCTGCCTGCCTCTGCCTCGTGAATCTTGGGATTAAAGACATGGGCCTCCACCACCTGATTTACAGATCTTTTACTTGTAGAAAACATTTATTGAACACTGTGTACCAAGTACTGTACCACTTCACAGTTTAGCCCATTTACCCATCCTGAAGCAATGTTCTCTTAATAAGTCCCATCACCATTATAGAAATGAACAAATAATACAGAGAGATCAAGCAACTTCTCTGAGGTTGCACAAGTAATATGTGTGCAACCTCATATTAGGATTGGAATACGGGGAGTCTGGCCCTCAACCCGTTCCCTGAGCCACTTCCCCATATGTTCCCCTCAAAGGGGTTGCAGATGAACATTTGGGACATGTTTCCATAGTGACTTAGGCCAATTTTGATCTTCTTTGAGTATTGACAGTGGTCCTTTCTGCTCAAAGACCCAAGGTCTTCTCCTACTAGAAGAAATGCTTGCCAGATGTGTGTTCATCTTGCCTGCCTTGGTTGGTCATTTCCCTCTCTCTCAATCTTCACAGACATTCTGATTGCTCCCCTTTAGCATTTGCTCACCATGGGCTCACACCCCTGAAATGCCTCCGCCTTCTTGTAGCTTTGGTGGCAAACCGAAAGTATGCTGGGGTGATTTCTGTAACTCAGTATACACAATAATCGGCTTCATTAGATCATTTCATATGTTTACCATTGCACTTTGTTAAAATTCATCTCCTCAGTATTCTCTCTTGTCTATAGTGATACTTTATTTATGTTTTAATAAATAAAGCTTGCCTGAAAATCAGAAGGGCAAAGCCAAGCCATGTAAGGTCAGGCAGTGGTGCCACACACCTTTAATCCCAGGATTTGGGAGACAGAGGCAGATGGATCTCTGAGTTCAAGGCCATCTTGAGCTATGCAGAAACAAATCCAGGTGGTGGTGGCTCACACCTTTAATCCCAGTACTATGGAGTCACATGCCTTTAACCCTAGCACTACACAGAATATAAAATGGAAAGAGAGAGAGGCTCTGGATGCTTAGTCTGCAGTCGTCCAACCTTGCTAGAGGTAAGACTTCTCTAGTGGCTTGGTTGCTTTGCTTTTCTGGTCTTCCTGTTGAACTCCATTATCTGTCTCTAGGTTTTTGTTAGTCATGCTTCACTTGTCCACTTCACTCTTCCTGCTGGTCCCCTTCCTCTCCAAAGTCATCTGTACATCTTTGTCTCCAACTGGTGGGCATGATGTAAGCTCAGCTACCTTTCTAGCACCATGCGTACCTGTTGCCCTATTCACCATCACATTGTCTCCATCATTCTGGCTCTAAACTATGATCTAAACCTGTGGTGCTCAGGCTTGGGCTGGATCATCACTGGTCAAACACAAGTTCTAGGGCTCCAGTCCTAGGGGTATCAAGGCAGACTTGAGAAACTTCACTCTTGATAAGTCCTTAGGTACTGCTCCAGTTTCTGGTCTGGGGACATACTTGGAACTTAGGTACTCTAAATAGCAGCCTGCCTGGTCCCTCATTTTCTCTTTACTTTTTCCTTCAATCTCTTTCTTTTCTGTCATTCACCAAGACTGAGGGAAATAGGTATCCTTTCCACTTCTAATGGCAACTTCCACATGAGCCCCCTCCCCCTACCACCAAGCGAAACCTTTGCAAAAACATACCACATGATATGTTTTATTACCCGACTCTGTAACTTCATAAAATATATCTTTTCACCTTGAAGGCAATTAAAAAATATAAGGAGATGATCTAGCTACTAAGCTTCTCACTTCTTTGACTTTCTAATATGCGATCCTCTTGACTGTTTCAGCAATACCCTGTAGTAATTACGAAACAGCTCCATCATCTCAAAATTTCAGTTGTGATCATCCTATTCTAAAGTAGTAACATGTCTTCACAGTCCCGCTCATCCACACGGTTACCTCTATATGCAAGGACCCAAGTCATATATGCTTATAAGAAATGATAGGTCTTGTGAAGCATTTCCAAACAGCCCCAGAAATATCTTATATCCTATATAGCACAGTGTCACAGCCAGGACATGACACTGATATGATCCAATTCAGGAAAATTCTATTACCATAAGGATCCTTCCTGTTGCCTTCCTGTATCTCCAGCAACTTCCCTCCCACCCTATCATTTCCTTTCCATTCTTTAAACTTATCATTTCGGGAATATTACATGGGTGGAACCATGCTAAATTTCCATTTATTTTCCATCCCTGGACAGGTGTTTTTTTTTTCATGTAATTCTCCCATTTTATAATTGATTATTCAGTTCTTAGAGTTCTTTATTCTACATTCTGACCATTTGCTGCATGTGTTATTTACAAATATTTTCTTTCAGTCAACAAAGTGTCTTTGTGTGTGTTCATGTGTGTGAGTGTGGATGCTCACATGCCAAGGTGTCCGAAGACAGTCTTGGGTGTGGACCCAGGAGTGCAGGTGCACACCTGGCTTTACATAGACTCTGGAGATTCGAACTCAAGTCTTCACATGTGTGCGGCAAATGCGCTATCCACTGAGCAACACTACTAACCCAAGCCCAAGCATGTCTTTCACTCTCTTTAACAGAACAAAAGCTTTTTAGTTTTGGTGAAGTCAGATTTATCCAGTGTTTTTTCTTCTAATGTCAACTCCAGGAACTCTTTGCCTTGTCCTAGAACTTAAAAAATTCTCTTTCAAAAGATTTATAGTTTTACCTTTCATATTTAAACCTATAATACTTGTTAATTCTCTGAAAGGGAGTGAGATTATCATTTTGCCACTGGGTGCCTAATTACTCTAAAACTTTTATTTAAACCGTTTCTAACCTGTCGAGTTGATTTTGTGCCTTTCTTTATGTGTCTACTGTATTTGTTGATCTAAGTGTCTACTCCTTTGCCATTGACTTTGGTTATGTTGTAAAGTCATTCACATATATCATAGCTGGTCTTCACTGATGCAACTCTCATTTCATCACATCTCCTTGTGGTGTCTTTTCCTAGTCTCTAAGGATGATCATTTAGCATTTCTTGGTATCACTAAATGTCTAACATCCACTTTCTGCATTTTTACCCTCAGTCTATTTCCACCCTGCAAATTTCTCTGAGGAACTGCAACAGGTTCATAGAAATGGCTTTTGCTTGGGGTCTCCAGGGCAACCAAGAGCAGGGTAAAATTTTGCTGTCTATGCTTTCATGTTGTGTCTTTCATCTTTATTTTTGCTTAGATCCCTGTTTTATTCTCCACATAGAGATGTTAATCATTCAATAAGTGCTCTTCTAAATGCTGGTAATACCTAATCTGTCTTATCCCTGTTCAAGGCTGAAGGCACAAAGATAAGAGTAGCTTGGATATCTAACTGCCAGGGTTGTTTTTGTTTTTTACGATGTCTTGTTCTTGAAAAGATGCCTGTATGTCTTGTCTGTAATCATTGTCCTAAATCTACAGTTACCTTTGGTTCCAGGAACAGCAGAACCTGGAAGACATATCACCCTGTGGTGAGATCATGCCTAAACAGAAACAATTACCATATGGGAACCATATTGCCAACTTTCTTACTGAATTCTTACCTCTAACATTCAGAACTTTGTCCCTTCAATTCTTCCCTCTCCTTCTGGTGTACGAAATTTTCTCCTTCATTCCAAGCAGCAAAAACATCATAATAGCCCCATGAGCAACCATCACAAAATTTCTGCAGGAAAATTGTCCAGAACTTTGATATGGACCAAAACGTTTTGGACTCTTTTCTAAAGATTACAAGCATCATCAAAACACACCTTTCCTTTTTGTCTGGTTCTTCAAGGCTGTGGACCTTTTGTTGTCTTTAAGTTACTTGTCAACTAAGTTGTTGGTTACTGGTAGCACCAAGAAAGACACATCCATGACAGAAAAGGTGCAACCTCTGTCTTGGGTAAGAACATTGAAATTCCGTTCTCTGCAGAAAATGCCAGTTTGGTATTACGTGCAGTTTCATTTTTGCATGCCTGATTCAGCAACTTAAGCATGTTTGTTTGTGTTTGCCCCAGAATCTTTGAAAATGTCTTACTAGTTCCTTCACTGATTGAAGAGTTGAATAAAACCTTGGATACATGTTTATTTTCTACTTTTTAATTTGAACTTTTAAAAATACTAACCCTTAAAACATGTGGAAAACCATGTCGCCTTGAAGCCATAGTGCCACTCTTCCATCGCTCCTTCCCTGTCACTCTGCTGTGGTTGGTGCACACATTCTTCTCGGTTAAATGTAATGCAGGGCATCAGGAATCACTTCTCATATGCTAGAACTGCACAGTGCTTCTCCCATGCTATGCCTTTCTTATGTTGGTGGCATGGTTTGCTATAATCAACACCACCACAGAGCCTCACTATTGGGGTTTTATGGGCCACCTCAGATGATTTCTGGGGTACAGAAAATAGTAAAAAAAAAATGTGAGGAATCCTTTCAGCCATCCATATCCCTGGCAGACTGAGAGCTCTTGCTGTTTTCCATATGGCATTCTCTGGCATGGAAACAGTTTCAATCCTACCCAGATCACTCTAGAGAGGGTTTTGCAGCTTAGATCCTACCGAAAGTTTGGGCAGTGTGAATATTTACAGCAAGAGGCTGAGTGTATGGTATAGGATGCTCAGAAGTGTCTCTCTCTGATCTCTTCCCACTGGATGCCAGTGCCATCTACCCTTTCCAGTTATGACATCCAAAAATGTCTCCAGGCATTGTCAAACGTTCTTCAGAGGGAAAAAAATCATCAGTTGAGGACCCCTATCCCGGATCTCTAGATATGACTAGTTACTGTTGACTAACCTCCTCCGGATTATGCACAGAGCCAAAAAAAAAAAAAAAAACCTCATAGAAGTGGTTAGCCCCTCCCCTGAGGCCTTTCTCCCACGGGTTTATCACTCAGAAGGAGGTTATGCTCAGATTTTCTTGATTTGTCTTTTTCAAGTTTATGACATACTAAATTTAATCTGCTGAGCAGAAACAGAGAAATGGTAGGTTCCATTCCTGATTTTCGGTAGGACAACAGCAGACTCTGGGGATCTGGTCTCTCCCCTCTAAGAAGCATTTTCAAACCCTCTAGTGGAGTGTGTGTGTGTTCATGTTTGTGTGTTCTTTCTAAATACTTCAGTCACTGCGAGGTGCTTCCTTGATTGCACTACTCACAATGTTCTTTTCCAGATTCAAGTCAGGCTAGCAGGCTTACTTAGCATCTGGTTTCTGCTCTGAGATCGAGTTCACTCAGGGCACCCGAGGTCAGGTCTCTGCCATCTCGTTCTCTCTGGACTGACATAAAAACGCCATCATTTTCCTGATCCTGGTTAAATTCCCTTTTATTTATTGAATTTCCTGTGTGTTAAGGGAAAACAACAATCCTTGCAGTTGTGGGAATGGATTTGCTGAAGATGTTTATAGCATTTCCAGCAGAGTCGGGCTCTGAGGGGAAAGTGGTTTTCTTCCCCAATCAAGTGCAGATGTTCACACTGTGTGTGGTGGTGGCCTTTTCATGTGGTGATGTTTTCCCTTCCTGCCTGGGTTATGAGCTCCTTAAAAATGAGGCGTCTCATATCCTTCAGTGGCCTCATGGATTTCGCACACTGCCCTCAGGCAAATAGTTATTGATAGGCCAGCAATTACATAGTTAAGTTCTGGCCTGAATTGTATTTATTAAACAAGAGAGAACGAGTCATGGCCTCAGGGTCACTGCGAGATTTATTTTTCAAATACGTAATTTGCATTATCACATGACTCCATGGACCAGAAATATAGTGGGAGAAAGACAGAACTATACCTCGCTGTGCCTTGAGGAGGAGTAAACTTCTGGCTGACGCCACTCCTTAATCATGGCTTCCTGAGACTGAGATGAAGATTGATTTCACAAAGTCCTTTGTGGGATGAACTTAAAGGAGGCTAGGGCCAACCATAGGCTGTGTTGAGTCTATTCCCAGAGTGTGGTTTAATTGGAGCATAGTCTGGAGCTTTCTAGTGATTGCGTCAGAGGGTAGCCTTGGCTACAAGGTACAGCACAGCAAAGACAATCACAACCACATGCTATTTCCTTGACACGCAGCAGCAGGGGAATTCTGCACCAGGAGTCAGCATGACTCTGTTTTAACCAAATGTACCATGTAAACCCCACATCCCGCCACTGGCGCGGCTGTTTCCCCATCCAGGAAGTGGGCACAAGCTATCCCCATCCCTATCCAGAGAAGACACACAGGAGGAAATGGAGGCAGAAAAATCAGACAGTATGACATCAATGAGTACACTCAAATTTTCCTGTGGGTAAGAAACTCGCATTTCTTTCTATTTCTGTGTATAAACTTAGAATTAGGTCATCTTCTAAATATATTAAATAAAATATAAAATGGAGATTTAGCTTAGTAGAAGAGCACTTGACTAGCACACCCAAGGTTCAATCAGCAGTATGGGGCGGGGGAGGGGATGGCATTTTAGGAGAGAAGGAAACTGAACTTGATACAGAGACCTGACCTTGGGGAGAAACTGTGCCCTCAGTACACTTGGTCTCACGGCAGAAGCACAGATGCTAAGTCAGCCTGACAGCCTGACTGGAGTCTGGAAGAGAGCGTTTTGAGTTATGTAACTAAGGAGTACAGATTCTAACCAGGATATGACCAACACTAAAATTTAGGAAACGGGAGCATGGGTGTGTTGCACTGTCTGTCTTGTGAAGGTGGTACAGCAGAGCTTGGGAAGTGGACTGAGAACACCAGGCTCCTCAGAAGAAAGATGGTGCCTCTCTTCAGGAATGCATAAGCTACATTTCTCCTAATCTAGCTCACTTTATGCTGTGAAAAGGTTGATGACTCATTAGTTAAGACCTATTTTAAAAGATGCTGCGTTGATGGCTACTTAGTGCCTGTGCATTCTCTTTTTCCTATCGACTTTTGGGTTTTAATGAAGTTGAATCTGGCTATTCAAGAAATCCATTGAAAATCATGCTTAACTCACCTGCATCAAAACAATAGGAAAGCAGAGGTACGCCAGTGCCTGTCTGCAATTCAAGAACCTGGAAGGCTGAAACAGAGGACTTGTAAGTCTGAGGAAAATTAACCTTTCCAACCTCTCCCCCAAAACATACACAAAAGACCCCCAACCAAAAGGGAGTTTGAGTAATCAGGCCACAAAGATGAATAAGATGAACAGCTGAGATGGAGTGGGAAAATGGGTTCCCCCATGGGTTGCAGAAAGAGAAAAGAACCTCTGTGGAAGGCAACATGTGAACTTGCCAGAGTTCTTCACAGGAGCACAGCCAAGAGAATATACATAGCCAGAAGAGGGGATCCAGCAGCTGAGCTCACAGGACCTATTGCTGATGCCCGTAAGTTAAAGAGCAAGGGAAGTAGGAAGCTGCTCAGCTCAAGGAGCCTGAAGCCTTAGAAAAAGAAGGACACCTCTAAATCCCCAGTCTGATACTGAAGGCCTAGAAGTCACCTGGAGAGTCACTTGTGAAAGTTCATGTTCAAGGGCTGGATGAAGTATCTGGAGTGTATCATCCACTTCAGGGAAGTGTGAATATGCTCAAGGGATCTACCAGGTGGACACATCAGCTTTCTCATTTGCCTTCTGTAGACTATTGAATGATGTCATCTGTGTTTACAATGAAACTTCTCATTCAGTCTGCTAACCTACATGCCAGTCATCTCTAGAAAGATCCACATAGACATCCCCAAAAGTGGGATTTACCATTTTTTTAGACATCCATATAGCCAACACCCCAAAACTGACCATCATATAGTCCAGACCCTTCACCTCAGGAGTGTTTTAGGAAGGTGTAGAGCTGCTCAGGCAGGCTGTCCCTCTCACAAAGAAGTGAAACAGATACAAATAGAGGAAGGTTCTGGAACAATTACTCTCACAGTAACCCACTGCAGTTACTGTGCTGGCCAATTCTTTTGTCAGCCTGATACAATCTGGAGTCACATCTGAGAAGAGGGTCCCTTGGTTGAAAAAATGTCCTCATCAGATTGGCCTATAGGCAAGCCTAGGGGAAAGTTTGATGATTGATAGATGAGAATTGAGCCTACTGTGAGTGATTGCGACCCTGGACTGGTGGGCCTATAGTATATAAATTGAGCAAACCAATAATCATCATTTCTCTATGTTCTGTGCTTCAGTTCCTGTGTTTAGTTTCCTGCCTTGAGTTCCTGCTCTGACTTCCCATCATGATGGACTGTAACTATAAGCCAAAATAAACCCTTTGCTTCACAAGCTGATTTTATCACAATAGAAAGGAACCTGTGACAATTATTTTGAAACCCACAGGGATGAGCAGCTGTAGTAGTGAGGAAAGATTTCAGGTTAAACACTTTGCCACAAGATAGGGTAAAAAATCGTATGTAGTGGATACATTTTCTGTAAAGCCCTGTGTTCAGGCACATGTAGATAGATAAACTTGAAGAGATATCTAGAAAGGTATTTGTCCAGAATATGATAACAGTTCTCCCCAGACCAAGCATTTCCAAATGGCTTTTGATTACTTCTTTCAAGGTTGACTTTTCTAAATGAAACTGTGGAAAGTGCTTAGTACATTATTATAAGGAATTTTATTTCATTCATTTGAAAAGCATAAATGTACCCAGTAGTTAGTGATATAATAGTCAGGGTAGCTACTTCCCAATAAGTATATAGGCTGCAAATGTAGCTCAGTGGGAGAGTACTTGCCTAGCATATACAAGTTTCTGAATTCAGTCTCCGGCACTGCAGAAAAACGAAACAGAGCAGCAACCACAGTGAGTGTCATGGTAGCCAGAAATCTCTGGAGAAAGAAACCAGTAGGAGAGGAGATGGATATATATATATATATATATATATATATATATATATATATATATATTTGTTAAGGGATTTGCCCCACTTTGTTGTGGGGGCTGAGAAACCCTACAGTTTCTTCTAAAGAGGTGGGCAAGACCAAGAACAGCATTAATGTGAATCAGTCCAAGGTCAAAGACCTCAGAACCCAAGAAGTCAATGATGTTATTCTCGGGCTGAGAACTTTAAGAATGGGGGTAGGCATGGGTGCAAGTCCCCAGGTCAGAAGGTCATAGAATCTGTTCTGAAATCTAAGGGTAAGATGAAATTGGTGTCATGACTCTAGAAGACAGACATTGAGTCAAGATTTCCTCTATCACTTAGTTCTCCCATAGTTCTCAGCCAATTCAATGGTACCGCCCATGGCGAAGATGAATCTTCACCAACCAGTCTACCTTTCCTAGGACTTAGCTTCATAGATTCACCCAGAACTAATCCCATAATCTAGTTAAATTGACACTTAATAGACCAGTGCCTATTGACGGAGGATGTACTAGACCTTTGAAGAGAACATGTGATGGTTAGGAACTGAAGTTTTGCACTCTATAAATCTTTACATGGAAGCCCCAATCCCTAGCGTGATGATAATGGAGGTGAGGTCTCTGGGAAGTAGTTAGCATTAGAAAGGCTACAAAACTGCTGATATCTCAACCATGACAGCTTCATAAAAACAAGGACAGGTCTAAGCACATCCTCTCTGTCATGTGGGAAGGTAATGGGGATGTTGGGCCTTGTCATCTTGAAGAAAAGAATTCAGTCAAGAGATGCACACAGCTTATGCAGAAATTCATTTAGCAAAGCAAACACTCCAAAGACATATTGAGTGTGTTGTGTCAAAGGAGTGGGTAGTAGACCAGTGAGATCTGTGTTGTGTAGACTTTAAAATATTTCTGCATGGTGTGTCTCTAAATGTTTACATATAGTGTGTGGGCATGATGTGGATGTGTGTATGGATGCATGCTCATGAAGATGCATGAATACTACATGTGTAGAGATCAAAGAACAACCCCAGTTTCTGCCTCCCATCTTGTTTGTCATTGTGTATACCAGGGTAACTGGAGATTTCCCTTTCTCTGCCTCCTATATTCCTGCGGGAGAGTTGGGATTGCAGACGCCTGTGCTGCCGTGCTTGGTTTTTACATAGGTTCTAAGGATCTGAATACCAGTATCAGTAGCTGGGACTTGTGGGTCACAGCCAATCTCCTGGAAGATGAGACACCACTGAGCTAGGAGGTCTGGGCTGGAAGAGCGGAAACAAGGGATGCTGTGGTAGTACCACATCTCTCCTCTGCAGGAAGGAAGGGTTCAAAAGCACTCTAAAAGGGAACACTTTGTGCTCCTCTCTTCAACCCGACCTTGACGCAGAAATTGCCCAGTTACAACATCCAGACCTTCCATGAGAATCCATTTAATAATCTAATAAGATAATTGGATGCCTCATCTGAGATCAGAAAATGTCACCAGGGCCCAGTCAGCCCCCCCTCCTTTTTTTAAATAATAGAGTTTAAGTGGCTTTGCTACCTCAGCAAGAACACAAGACACCAGAAACACTCATTTTTATTTCCAAATTCGCTGACCTGCTGAGAAATGCAGGCTGGAGCAGAAATTTTCATTTTGGAAAAATGCTCTTTCCTTTCATCATACACATGTTCATAAACTCCAGATTCCTAAAGACTCCTTCCTGATTGCATTTTGAACGTGGTTTCAATATAAGTAATTTATTAGATTTTTTTTTTTTACTCTTTGCTTAAGCCATAAAATATCATTCTCCCTTCATAGATTCCACATTGGCATCCGTTCTAGGGAACCAGCTGGAAGAAACACGAGCCAGTGTTCTATGTTCCGCCTTCTCTCTTGGGGAGGAGGCAGGTAGAACAATATGTTTTAAAATGAAATCTGAGGAAGAAATTTCCTCTGTAAGTGAAGGAGCCTCTTCTTCAGTGTGTTCTGTTTTTTTCAAATACTTTATATGGAAAAAATCCATATGAATCTATTTTGCATTACTTCTTCCAAAAGCATACTGTTGCTGTGTAGATTTGCTCTCTGGTGCAGGGGCATAAGTCTGGAGGAAACCCATTCCTCCAGTGAAAACTTGGCCACATCCTGGAGGCATTAGCAAAACTTATAAAATTTTATTTTTCATCACCCAGGTATTTTTATGTCTCAGATATATAGAGTCATTCTTTATACTCATCAGCACTTCAAAATCATGGTCAGCCATGGTAAGGCCTTACTACTGAGGACACAACTTTACTTAAGTCTCTGAACATGGAGAAATTGAGCTGGTGTACAGCTAGACCTCTCATCATTACTGACTAGCAAACCTGTCACCATTACTGACTAGCGTTCATGGCACTAGAAGGCGCTTTGCATGCTGCTAGAGGAGAAAGGCAATCATCAATTTTTACCTAGCTGTAAACCCTATGACCTCCAACAGAGATTTCTCTGCCTACAAGATTTCCTGGTGAAATGGTGGCACAAATGTTATGGGATTAATTAAGCACTTCTTACAAACTAGATACAAGACACATGCCATGAGATGGAACCCATGCATTACACGTTTGAAGTAGCCAAGAGCCTGAGACTAGATTCGTCTGCTAAATGAACATAGCGATGAAATGACACCGAATGATAGGCTGCTATACCCATAGCTCAGTGCAGCACTGAGACCTCATCAGAGAAACTTCTTCTTGAAGTATTTGGTAATTAATCAGAGACACACAACTGGGCAATGTGCAGAGTGAGAGACTTTAGAACACTCTGCCCTAAATATGTTGCCTTCATCAACAACTTCCCCCACCCCCATCCAGATGCGAAGATCAATGTGGAAGAGGAGGTAGAAAGATTGTTAGGAGCTAAGGGTGATGGATGACCCTGAGGAGATGCTGTCTTCCAGACACAACAGAACTGACTCAATGTGAACTCACAGAGACTGTGGCAGCAAGTACAGACCTACACTGTTCAAACCAGACAAAATCCCAGCACTGAAAAGGAAGTGGACAAAAGTCCCACCCCAACCAAGATGCTATTTGCAATTGATACCTGCTTGAATAGGAAAAAATCAATTTTCTCCAATGGAGTGCCACTGGGCGTACCATAGTACAGGCAGGCCCTATGCCGAGAAACAGTTGGCCAGCACAAAACAGACTCCATGATGATGCTGTGTGAGTGTATGTGTGTATGCACACCTTAAATTTTAGTATTTTAATCTTACTTATTTTTTAATTAGATTGTTTTGATTTTCTTTTTTGTTTTGTTTTTCTTTCTGTTTTATTTTTGAGAGACAGGAGAAAGAACATTAAGTTAGATTGGTAGAGAGGTGGGGAATCTGGGAGAAGTTGGGGGAAAACTTGATCAAAATATAATGTATAAAAATCTAAACAAAATAAATTTAAAAATTGTAAATTTTACATCAAGCATTTCTTTTTTTCCATTTTTCTTCTTCTTTTGCCCTATTTAGTTGAACTCCAGTTTCTCCAAACTTACCTTTGATCCACCCCTGGCATTCAGGTTGTGATTTCTTTAAAATATTTTTCTATACAGTATAGTTTGATCATGCTTATCTCATGGCAATAAAATGGCTTCAGTTGCTCCAGCTCAATCTTTTTATATAACCCTAACCCAGAAAAAAACTCTTTTCTATTAGAACCTTATAAAGGAATCATGGAATCACTCTTACAGTAGAATAAAGGCCTGGCAGAAGGTCTAACACTGACCATATTTTAAAATTTTTAATTTTAGTTTTTATTTAAAAAGTTTTATATAATATGTTATGATCATATGCTCTTCATTGCCTCGTTTAAAAATGATTGGTGTATAAGTTTAATTAATTTTAAATATTTACTATTATTTATTAAACATTAAATATTAAAAACAAGCTGTATAAAATTTGATTTGAAAGATGAGTTTTTCTGCTCACAAACAAGCAAGCAAACAGAAAATGAACAGAACTTGAATGAAGAGAAATAGAAATTCTCACCAGGTAGTGGTGGCACACAACCTTTAATCCCAGCACTCAGGAGGCAGAGGCAGGCAGATCTTTGTGAGTTCAAGGCCAGCTTGGTCTACTACAGGAGATAGTTCCAGGACAGCTAGGGATGTTACACAGAGAAACTCTGTCTCAAATAAATAAATAAATAAATAAATAAATTAATTAATTAATTAATTAAAAAAATGAATTAGAAATTCTCAGGAAATTTTTTATTAAGAAATCATTAATTAAGAAATAATTAATTAAGTGACGGGCCTCCTCTCTCACTATTTCATTTTGAGGATGTGAATGTTTTTAACATGACACCCATTGACCTTGAGTCTCTTAAGATGTGATTCAGTGTACAAAAATCTCTGGAAATTCCCCCAAATTCTGAAGTTTTTCTAATATATGTGAAAGACTCAAGCAAGCCCTTCCCAAACACCCTTCACACTCATTTTCCAAAATCCAATATTTTCCCCATCCAAGCAAAGCTCAACTTCTCTCCTCAAAGTGTTACAGTTTATTCTTGAATGAAATATAAGTGGCCAGACTTATGCTGCCTGGAATATCATCTTCCAATGTAGATGGGGTTTCATGCAGTTTCTCTAACTACAGAACAAAAGATGGCAAGAAACCAGGGCATTTCCCAGATGTGCTGATGGGGACACCAGGCAGACTGACCTCAGCCAAGTGAGGAAATCTCAGCTATGGTCTTGTCTAATGGCAGTCTCAACATCTCCGTTTGTGGAAGTTTGGGGCTTGTTAATACATCCAGATGTTTTCTCTTATAGTTGTGAGAATGTCAGGACAGACAGAGGTGGGTAAAGCAATGTGGCTATTAGAACTAAGGAGAGCCTGAGAATTCAACTCTGGATCTGTAAGATTCCAACTCTCTCTGATGAGGAACCTAATTAGTCAGTCAGCCCACTTGAGTCTTTAGCACAATTGGGGCTTCCCTTTTGGAAGTGTGGAGTGTGGTTGATAGGCCCTTATTTGAATTATTGTTATTTCTGAATATCTGCTTTGGGGACTTATTTCAAATCTATTAGTGTTGGTTGCAGGTATGATTCCAATTTTCACTCTTAAATGATTTGACGTTGTTTATGATTATTTCTTAAATTTGTGTTCATTTATTTACTGTGTGTGCACATGTGTATGTATGAGTGTGCCCATGCTATGGTGCACATGCAGAGGTCAGAGAACAACTTGTGGGAATTGGTTCTCTACATCCATCATGTGGGTTCCAAGAATTAAGCACAGAATAGCAGCCTTGGTGGTAGATTTTTACCATCTGACCAGTCCCTATTATGACGGTTAAAATAAGGAATCAACATTAGCCTAAAATATATACTATAAAATACAGCATTTGTGTTGTTTCTAATTATAGACAGTATAAATTTTGGCACCTGATTCAATAATGCTTTTCACAGCAAGAAAGTGGTGTTTTGTGATTTGTCTCCATTAGGTCTCACTCGACCTGATACAACCTAGAGACTTCGGGGAAGACGGAACTTCACTTGAGGAACTGCCTCCATCAGATTATCCCGTGGGACTAATGATTGATATGAAAGGGTCTAGTCTGCTGTGGTCATTACCACTTCTGGACAGGTAGTCCTGAGTTGTGTAAGAAAGCAAACTGACCAAGCCACAGAGAACAAGCCAGTAGACAGCGTTTCTGCATGGTCTCTGGTTGCTGCCTTGGCTTCCCGAGGTGATGAACTGTGACCTATGAGTCAAATAAACCCTTGTTTCCCCCAAGTTCTTGCTTATGGCCTCATTACGGCAAAGGGGATGAAAACTAAACCATAGTCCTGTTGGGAAACTTGAGTCTCCTTTAATGTCAACGAGAGTCTCAGCTTTGTCTTACATTTTGGGGAGACAGTAGGTGAAGAATGGTAGTGAACTGATCAGGAGATGGGCAGGAAGAAAGGTAAGGCATGGGGCATTTGTAGCCAGTTTCTTTCCGTGTTTGGACATTCGTGTGTGGATGTCAGCATTTTCTGGAACAGATGTCTGACTCACAGGCTGATGGCATCCTTTCAGATACACGCAGTGGGTGCCTTCTGTGTTAGGGCGATCTCCCTATGGAATATTTGAATACCAACACGGTGACATTTTCTGACATAAACAATGTGGTTGTTGGTCAGTGACTTCTTTTACAAATGACTTGCTCTGTGGACCATAATAGCTTCTTGATGAAGATACCGGGAGTTTCCCGTGCACAGATGAAAGACCTTCTGTCTCAAGGACAAAATCCTGTTTTCCAACCTAAAAAGGACTGGCCACAAGATAGAAAATAAAATACAACACACTGAAGGCTTGAAAAGAAAATGGAACAGCCTTTCCCTTAATGAGATATAATGCCTGCAGTTGTCCCTCATTGACAGCAGGCTTTCTGAATTCCGGTTCTAAAAGCCTAACTTTCTCTCTCCCCTCCTCTTTCAGCCAATAGCACTTCAGCCTGCTTACACCAATACCCAGCCATTCTGCTGTCTCTCTGAAGACAGCATGCAAGCCACACAGTGGCTGTGAACATCTATTGCTATGCCTGCCTGCTTTCTTTTCCTTTCCTTTCCTTCCCCCGCGCCACCATCTTTCTTGACAAGGTCTCATACAACCCAGACTGACATCAGTCTCACTATGCAACTGAGGATGATCTTGAACTCATCTTTCTCCCTCTACCTCGAGAGTACTGACTGGGCTTGCCGCTAAACCACCCTGATGATTTCCTTGACTTCTATCTAACTTTAGAAAGAGTGCCTGTCTCTTCCCATCCCCTCTTCCTTCCCCTTCCTCCTGGGCACTGTTGAGAACTCTGTTTTGCCTATCCCACTATTTTTTTCCTCTCTGACTTCTGTAATATTGTTTTTTTAGAGTTTCCTTCTGAGAGCACTTTTAAAATTCTTTTGTTAGTGAGACAAAGAATCTGTAAAAGGGACGGTCTCCAGTGCAGTGTGTCTCATAAGTGGATATTAATAGACTTGAAGGGCACCGAGGGTCTAGACCCCTCCCTCATAATCAACTACTTGTAAAAGCAGGAATGAAAACTGCAGGACTTTGATTACTAGTCAGAAGAATGAGGTCTGAGTCATGTCTCTGGGCCTGGGTGGAGGCATGATTGGGTGGAGACTCAACTGCCCCAAAGACCTCAAGATTACTATCTAGTCAGGGTTTCTGACAGAGAACAAAGGCATACTTCTCCTCCCTAAGAGTAACCCACATGGGCCTGTCAATCATATGGACAGAAAAATGCCCCTCAGGAAAATTACTGTTTCAGAAACATTAAGAAATAGTATAAAGTCTGTCTAAAATGTGGCCCGTTGTCCACTCTTGCCCTCCCCATCCGAGTGTTTCCCTTCTCAGTGGCCCATCAGGCTACTGTGCACTCAGCCCTTGAGAGGGCCCCGCTTTACTCTGTAATGAACTCTACTTTCTATGTAGTGCTCTGTCTCATCTGATTTCTTTTGATGCATCCCATGGTGGCCAGAGAGTTCGGGGAAGTTCAGGGAGAAAGAGTCTGATGATAAGTGCTTGTGTTTAGAATTAGGGTGTGCATTATTGCCACATCAGAGTGTCTCTGTGTGCTCCATGCATTGCAGTGGTGAGACACGCTAGGTGAATTTCCCTCCCAGCTGCTGGTGGTAACACTGATTTCTTAGTTAAAGCAAGTCTGTCAAATTTCCCTGATTAAATTCCCCTTTTGTTTCTGCAATAACTTTTGAGATTAATGAATATTATGAAGAATTTGTTAATATCCTGTTTCTCAACAAAATGTCACCCACTGCTTTTATCGTCCACTGAGAACCTCAAATGAGCCCATTTTCACAATGAGCTAATGGGCCCAGAACAAAAAGCCTCAAATGTGTTGATGATTCTATAGGTCTGAAGAAGGAGAAAGTCTGTAACAGTGGAGAGAGGTGGTAAGTTTCAGATTTTTGGAGAGGGGGGTTGGTTTTTAGAGACAAGGTTTGTTTGTGTAACAGCTCGGGCTCTCTTGGAACTTGCTTCATAGACCAGGCTGGCTTCAGACTCACAATGATCAGTCTGCCTCTGGCTCCTGAGTGCTGGGATTAAAGGCGTGTGCCACCATTAGCCAACTGGTATGTTTCAGACTTGAAGCTACATTTTCTTGGGTCATCATTAGCCCTCATAATAGCTATTTGTTGCTTATTTCTGTTTGACCCAACATCTTCATGATTATCAGGTATAATCATTAAGTTTTAAATAATTTTAAATTTAAAATGTTTGAGAAAGGGTCTCACTCTGTAGCTCTGGTTGGCCTGGAATTTGCTATGTAGACCAGGATGGGCTCCATCTCATGGAGATTCACTCGCTTCTACCTCCCAATTTCTGGGATTAAAGTATGAGCCATAACACTGGGCTAAGTGAAATCCTTTTGGACATACTGACTGACGATAGCTTCATGAAACTGTGGCACTGAAACATGGTGTTTGGTGTAACATGAACTCAGTTTCTCAGGCCATCATATCTGACTTCTGAAGATACTATTATTTTTTCTTTTTCTTTTTTTTATTCTTCTCTCATACATCTGGACCACAATTGCCCATCTCTCCACTCCTCCCAGTTCCATCACACACTTTCCCTCTCCTCAAGATCCACTCTTTCAGAGAAGAGTGGGCCTCCCAGGGATATCAACCGAAGGTGGCATAACAAGTTACAATACTATGCACAAACCCTCATATCAAGGCTGGTGGAGGGAACCTCGTAGGGGGAAATGGGTCTCAAAGGCAGACAAAATAGTTAGAGACACTACCACTTTTATTATTACGAGTCCCAGAAAAACACCAAGTAAACAATAATAACGTATTTGCAGAGGACCTGATACAAACACATGTAGGCTCTGTGATTGCTGCTTCAGTCTCTATGATCCCCTGTGAGCCCTGCTTAGTTGATTTTGCAAACCTAGTGTTCTTGACCACTCTTGCTCCTGTCATTCTTCTGCCCCTCTTCCATAGGGCTCCTCAGGCTCCAAGGGAAGGTACCTGATGGAGTCCTCTAATTTGGGGGTCTCTCTCTGAGCCTAATGTGGGCTCTTTTTGAGCCTGCGGATCTCTGCATTTGCTCCAATCAGCTAAGGAAGGAAGCCTCACTGTTAATGATTGGGCTAGGCACCAATCAATCTATGAGTGCAGCAGAATATCATTAGGAATCATTTGTTAATTTTTTTCTATCCCAGGTCTCTAGGCTGTCATTGACAGCTGAGTAATACTCCATTGGGGAAATATACCACATTTTCTTCGGTTGAGAGGTGTCTAGGTTGTTTCCAGTTTCAGGCTGTTACAAATAAAGCTACTATGAACATAGTTGGGCAAGTGTTTTGTGGTAGGATGGAGTGTCTTTTGGGTGTATGCCCAAGTGGTATAGCTGGGTCTTGAGATACATTGATTCCAAATTTTCTTAGAAACCACTGTATTAATTTCTAAAGTGGCTGTACAAGTTTGCACCACTGCCAGCAGTGGAGAATGTTCTCCTTGTTCCACATCCTCTCCAGCATGAGATGTCACTTCTGTTATTGATCTTAGACATTCTGACAGGTATAAGATGGAATCTCAGAGTCATTTTGATTTGCATTTTCTTGATGCAGCCATTTGTTTCTCAGCCATTTGAAATTCTTCTATTGAGAATTACCTGTTTAGATGTGAAACCCATTTTTAAAATCGAATTATTTGATTTGTTGATGTCTAGTTTCTTTACATATTTTAGATGTAAAGTTCATGACACATTTTCCCATTCAGTAGGCTGCCATTCTGTCCTATTGACAGTGTCCTTTGCTTTACAGAAGCTAAGTTTCATGAGGTCCCATTTATTAATTGTTGATCTTAGTGCCTGTGCTTTTAGTGTTCTGTTCAGGAAGTTTCCTCTTGTGCCAATGTGTTCAAGGATATTCCCCACTTTCTTGTCTATCAGGATCATTGTACCTGGATTTGTGCTGAGGTCTGAGATCTACTTAGACTTGAGTTCTGTGCAGGGTGTTCAATATGAATCAATTGTATTTTCTACATGCAGAGATCCAGTTAGACCAGTATCATTTGTTGAAGATGCTTTCTTTTTCCATTGTGTCTTTCTGGCTTCTTTATGTTTTAAAAAAATCAGGTATCCATAATTATGTGGATTTATATCTGAGTCTTTGATTCAACTCCATTGATTGACCTCTTTGTTTTTATGCCAGTATCATGTGGTTTTGTTACCATAGCTCTAAAATACTCACAAACCCAATCCAAGAACACATCAAAAAGATCATCTATCATGGTCAAGTAGGCTTCATTCCAGAGATTCAGGGATTGGTTCAACATATGAAAATCAATCAATGTAATTCATTACATAAACAAACTGGAAAAAAGTTACAATCATGCAGAAAAAGCCTTTGGCAAAATACAACACCCCTTCATGATAAAGGTCTTGGAGAAATCATAGATACAAGGAACATGTCTAAATATAATAAAAAGCAATGTACAGCAAGCTGACAGCCAACATCAAATTAAATGGAGAGAAACTCAAAGTGATTCCACTAAAATCAGGAACAAGACAAGGCTGTCCATTCTCTTCATATTTCTTTAATATTGTACTTGAAGTTTTAGCTAGAGCATTAAGACAACTGAAGAAGATCAAGTGATTAAAAATTAGAAAGGAAGAAGTCAAAGTATAGTTATTCGCAGATGATTTAATAGGATACATAAATCGAAAAATTCTGCCAGGGAACTCCTACAGCTGATAAATACCTTCAGGGAATTGACTAAATACTTCATTAACTCAAAAAAATCAGTAGCCATCCTATATACAAATGATAAACAGACTGAGAAAGAAATCAGGGAAACAACACAAATAATATAAAACCACGAATACCTTGGGGGTAACTCTAACCAAGCAAGTGAAAGACCTGTATGATAAAAACTTCAAGTCTTTGAAGAAAGAAATTTAAAAAGTTATCAGAAGATGTAAAGATCTCCCATGTTCATGGGTCAGTAGGATCAACATAGGAAAAAATTGCCATCCTACCAAAAGCAATCTACAGATTCAATGAAATCCCCATTAAAATTCCAACACAATTCTTTATAGACCTTGAAAGAACAATACTCAGCTTCATATGGAGGCAAAACCAAAACAGAATTGCTAAAATAATCCTAAACACATTTTTATTCCTTTTAAAGTGACATTGTTTTGTCTCTGACAGCTTTGGCACTCAATGTGTTCCAGAGGACAATCCACTTTAATCAGAGGGGGAACGCAGATTGGAGGGAGATTCCAGCCTGGGCTGTTTGGGTCCTGCTTTCCAGTGTTACCTCCCCAGGTAGATGGTGGTGATTTCTTTCTGGGACTATAACTTTCCTTAGTTTTATTGATGGCAACTGGTTTATTCTGAGCTGCTTATTGGACTTCACTTTGCTTACATATGTGTGTGTGTGTGTGTGTTTTCAGAGCACTCCATTTAAATAGCGCATTTTGTTTGCTTTTCGTGGGAATTGGTTTTTCAGAGCATTTGGCTTATTTTTGTTTGTTTTCAGAATGTTCTTTTATCTTGCTGGTATTTGTCCCTTTTCTCTGCCACTCTCCTAACTCAGCCTTTACCTGTGGCCTCCCTGCTTATGACAACTATGGTACTCTTAAAGTGTTCTGTGAGTGTCTGATCACAGAGATGCTAAAGATAAGAGGCATTTGTTCCCATCAGTCCAAGAAGGTAGAGACATTAAGGAGAACACAGCGGTGTAGCATCCCATAGCATCATAGGAAACCTTGAAATGTACCCTGATCCTAGGTCGAAGAAATTTCACTGGCTCAGTCAGAAAGACACACATAAGAGATTATCACCAAGTATCTTGAATTCCCTATGTTCTTACAAATATAGAGGATTCATCTGAGACACTGACCTCAGCATGAAAGATGAGGTAGCTACTCCCCAAAATAGTGAATAAATCTGATCTGGAATTTGGGCCCCACTAGTTAGCACAGAGATGCTTAGAACATGGAATGGTAATTAGCGATTCAAGGGAGTGGGGGGATGTTTGGAGAAAAGCTGCCATTTGGTACTCCATCTGCTTTTTAGATTTGATAGTTGTTATTAACTGAACATAACTTATTTAGAAAAATAGGTAAATCTAACTAAAGATAATTCGACTTCCTATTTTGCTTAATGGGGAACACTTGATAGTTCTAGTTTGTTTTTTTCTTGCTAAATTTGAAATCCTAGGCAAAAGAACTAAAGATCACAGATTGGCATCCTACTTTAAATGGAATTTCAAAGCCAACTGGATGGGAGAGATACTGAGGGTCAGAGAGATGGCTCCATGGGTAAAGGTACTTACTGCCAACCCTGATGACATGCATGTAACCCCTGGGACCCACAAGATGGAAGGAGAAAACTGACTCCTGTAAGCTGACCTGATTGTCACATGTGTGATAGATATGCCCCTTCTCCTGCCTCCCAAAATAAAGAAATGCAATAAAAAGAAAATGCAAAAGAAATAATAAAGTTACTAACTTACCTAAAAACAAGACCTTAAGTTTATGTTTATTCCTCCACACTGGGTTAAAGGCTTCATTTGCCAGACAGCCATTGCCTTGGCTGTAGGAAAAAATATATTAAAACAAATTATCTTTTCTTGGGTCATTCCCGCCGAATTACATGGTAACTGTGGAACTTATTTTAGTGGATGATATTTATATCTATCAGCAAAATTTGGCCCTTTGTACAAAGTTTTCATTGTGCCCATAGTCTTCAATTTTCTGGATTGGTGGTTAAGTGATCACATTACACTAATTGTTAAAATTGACTAAAGTACTCTATTTTCTTGGCTTAAAACACTTGCATTGTTTCTTCTGATTTTAAGACCTACCCACATTTGAAAAGAATCCATTACCTCCTCATTATATTAGTACTGGAAATCTAATAAAAATGGACAAAGGATTGTATGCAGCCTGGCTCCTTATTGTGTCCCTTATTATTAATGTCCCTGGCAATAGCGATATTTGGTATATGGGGAAAACACAATTTTGTTTAAAAGAAACTTGAAGTGATACTGATATCTTCTGTAATACAGCTATCCATTTACTTCTCCAAAACTGAAACCTGATGTAATACCACACTAACTGAACAAATACAAATTTTCATCATAAGTAAGATGTATTAGCCATTAATGATGAATTTTCCTTAAAATTAAAACCAGCTGCTCCTCATGAAGTTATAGCAATGGAATTAATTCTTTCAACTCTACTATATTCTTTATTAATTTAACTTATAGCCATAGTATTCCTATTATATGTTACAAATATGTCAGACACAGACGAGAGAGAGAGAGAGAGAGAGAGAGAGAGAGAGAGAGAGAGAGAGACCAGATCCAGCTATTAATGGCTGTTAAATTTGATATTATCCAGGGATTTATTCCTCGGTGACTACCATTTCTCTCTTGAAGATGACTTTCCTACCTATTCAGCCTTCATCAGACCTTGGGAATGAGACTCCTTCGTCATGTGGGACATAGAATGATATTTCACTCGAGCAGGCATGTCACCTAATACTTATCCAGCTGAAGTTCTCAAGAATAGAAAAAGTGATGAGTATGTTAAACATTCTATTAAACCTCCTGATTAGCATTCCTGTGGTTGTGCAAAGTTGGAATGCTCAAAAATCACAGTTTAATTATCTTGGGCTTTCCTTAGTCCTTCCCTCTCTTATAGCCATTCCTTTCTCACCTCTGTGGTTGGGTCAACATCTCTGTGATTATAATGCAAACCTCTTGGATATGAATTAGCAGATGTCTAGCTTCCACCAACTCCAAAGTTAGTAGTGTCACCACCAGAAACCATCTGAGGGCTACAGCAGATATTTCCCTGCTTCTCTGTGACTTGCCTACCCAATGTTCCCATTAATGTATTTGAAAAGTGCCTTCATTTATGACTTTGTTATATAACTATATAAACTTCATGAAAAGCTGGACCACATATTTGGGAGTATCCTAAATCTGTGTTCTCATGTCATTATGTTTTGTCCCAAAGTAAACTGGAGATTGAAGTTGCTTTTGCTTTTGTTTTTGTTTTGTTTTGCATCAGTGCTGCTGTGATAAGAAATAACTTATTTTTCCTCCCCATTTCTTCAATGGCTGTATATTCACAGTGGCTGTCTGATCCCATTGCTCCTTACTGACATACCCAATACCAACTTGACTAGAGTTTTTCTTTTGTGATGATCCTCTGAGGAACCATTCTACCCTGTTGCCTATTTTCAAGCAGGGGAAAAAATGATCTGTAATTATGTAAATCTGATTATTTCCAGGCATGCAGGTCTATAAATTCACCTCCTCAATTTCCGTATCAGAAAAATTAGGAAATAGAAATTAGTAAAGAATTTATTCACAACTTGGCCAAATAGGAGAACAGGTAAGGGATGCAGGGAGAAAAGAAGAGTTGAAGCCCTTCTCCAGCGTGCCTGGGCTCACCTTACAGGTTATAGGAGCTGTGGTGCAAAGACTAGAAGATATTTAGATTTAAAAGTGAGGCAGATTATCGGGGCCTTCGTTGAAAGGAGAGGAATGCGTGTTCAATGCGTCCTACCTTGTTTTCTGTTGCATAGGTGGCTTTTTCATTAAAGCCTACCGCAGAAAAATAGGGTAGACATTGTCACTATTTTATTTCTGTCATTGTCCCACAGGTTTTACAAGAGTAGGGCACAAACTTCTAGCATCTTTTCTGTGGAGGTCTGCTTTAAACTCAGACTTTTTTTATGCCAGTTAGTCTCATTGGTTCTGAAAGGCAAAATAAAAAGAAGTGACATTCTGATAGCCAACAGATGTTTTCTCCCCATCAGGGATTCAACTTGAACTTACATTTCCAAAACTGCAACACTTTTCAGCACGGAGCATCAGTGGTACTCAAGTCTCACAGAAACCAGCCTTTCTTATAATGGTTTTCCTCCCCATTCTCTTGATGGCTCACCCACCTCTCAATAGTCTCCTCTCCTCAGAATGGTACTCCTCATACAACAACCCTCCCTTCTCACTCCAGCTTGTCTCAACAACCTCCAGTTTGTCTCCCTTCCTCAGAATTTCTCCCTGCCTTCACAGTGTCTCCCTTTCTTCACAGTGGCTCCCCCTCCTCACAGTGTGTGATGATGCAGGATGTTCCTCAGCATAGATGCCAAACCACATTGTGTTCTCTCTTCTGTCTTTATTACTGGAGCATCCCCCTCAACAAGGCAGCAACGCCTGTGGGTCGGTAAGGGGCAGGGAGATTAACCACTCCTGAGATGGTTGCAGGGAACAGCATCTGCTTTATTGCGGGTAAGCAATCCCTTATATAGTGGCAGCCTATCAACTGTGATTGGTTAGCACACTATCCCAGATTGAATAGTGAGCACTCACACCACTAGGGTCTCTATGCCGAAGAAGCACAGTAAGGGAGATGTGGAGAGGACAGACTCATCCGCAGGCCAGCTATCGGTTACCCACAC
Source organism: Chionomys nivalis (assembly GCF_950005125.1). Taxonomy (NCBI): domain Eukaryota; kingdom Metazoa; phylum Chordata; class Mammalia; order Rodentia; family Cricetidae; genus Chionomys; species Chionomys nivalis. Next base: position 28,348,646 of record NC_080094.1, read on the forward strand.
TTCTTCAGAATGAGGGTTCTGACTTCAGGAGCATGGTGTGCCTAGCTTCGTATTTAGAAGCACACTGTGACAGATATGCTGGCTACCTAGTCGTGCCTGTATTTTATTCTAATCTGTCCTTTGGACAAGTTCTTACGCTGCTAGTTTGTTTAGTGGCTACTCTTTGAGGAAATGATATTCTTTTCTAATTCATCTCCCCTCTTCTCGGCAGACCTTAAACATTTGTATTTTGAGTGTTACATATAATACAGATTATATAAACATAACAATTGATATTGCTATTTATTATTAGTACTATGTAATTAAACACAAATGCATTTGTGTTTAAAGTTCTCTTAAAATGAGTATGTGGCAAGCAGATCCCAAGATGGCTCTCACTTTTTCTGTCTCCTGATGCTCCTGCCCTTGAGTGGCTTTTGCCTTTCAAGTGGGCAAGGCCTGCAGTTTGGTCCTCACCTATGAAATACAATGGTAATCAAAAGACGTCACTTCAGAGCACAGAGAACAATGCCAGTGACTTCTCCTTCGCAGCAGGCTTCCTCTTTGCACACTTTGATGAAACAAGTCAGAAGATCAGACGGCAAGGAAATGAGAGTGGCTTCCAGTCATGAGCTCCCCAGACCTCTAAGAACTCTGCCATTTTAGAATCAGATCCTTCCCCAGTTGAGCCTTCAGATGAAACAATCAGCTTTGGCTGATGCATTAATTGAAGCATATGGGGATGCTGAAACACTGGCCCCAGCTGACATATGCCTGGCTTTCTATGAAACTTTGAGATGATAGGTGTACATTTGCTTAAGATTTTAAGCTTACTGCACATAGATGGTTAAGGAATTCAAATTCTTCTTCCGTTAACAAGTGCCTTTACTATGCCATGAGTGATGAGCAGTGTGTGAAAATTCACTTAGTAGCCACAGCACGTCAAGTCTGGAATGCAGTATTATGACCACATGGTAGATGGAGAAATGAAGATCAGAAAGGTTCAGTCATCTTTGAAGGTCAGTCAGCAAGTGCCAGAAGCAGGAGTTGAGTGGAGACAGGTGACTCGGGATCACACTTGTGGTCTTACCTATCTCAACCTCACTCTGCCCATCTTCTTCACTCTATAGCTTGCTCCTCCCTCTTGGGCTGTAAGATCCTTAAAGTTTTGTCCCTTATCATTTACCAGCACCATGCCTGGCACATAGCAGGTTGTCAATTAATGCTTCCTGAGTAGTTACAGTGGTATTTGGTGAAGTATTTTTACTCTGTGCCCAGCTAGCTCGGTTCATCTAGTGTGTAAGCTGAGCATATTCTTTCTGGAAGACAGAGTCATTTAAAATGGCAATGAACCCGGTGCTATTGGTTATATAACTCCGCTGCTTGACCCAGGACATGGGAAGACATGAGGGGCCAGATAGTCTCAGCTATGGTTTGGAAATCGATTTAATGTGTCTTCTAGGATTCATGTACTCAAGTTTTCTCTGTGGTGTGGTAATGAGGTGATGGAGGTGGGTCATCTTTCTATCTGTTGTTTCATTGGTTAAGTAATAAAGAAACTGCCTTGGCCCGTTTGATAGGACAGAAAATTAGGTAGGCGGAGTAAACAGACAGAATGCTGGGAGAAAGAAGCCGAGTGAGGGAGTCGCCATGATTCTCCCACTCCAGACAGACGCAGGTTAAGATCTTCCCTGGTAAGCCAGCTCGTGGGCTACACAGAATATTAGAAATGGGTTAGATCAATATGTAAGAGCTAGCCAATAAGAGGCTGGAACTAATGGGCCAGGCAGTGATTAAAAGAATACAGTTTCCGTGTAATTATTTCGGGGCATAAGCTAGCCATGCGGGCGGCTGGGTGCTGGGGATGCAGCCCCACCACTCATATTACAACAGAGTGGCGCCCAATGAGGCCAGATGGAGCCTCTTGGAGGATCATTGGAAGTATCGCCCTAGGGAAGAGTTGATGCACTTCGTTTTCACAAGGTTTTATAGAAGAACAAATCAGCCTCTCATTGGCTCTCTGGCTTCTTATCTTTTCATGTGATATCTCGTTAATGCTATTGCAACACTACCTAGCATAAGTTCCTAACTGGAGCCAATCTAATTCAAGTCCCACGCTCATCAGCTGCCAACACTGTGAACCCAGCAACTGTTCTTTCCTTATATATTACCCACCCTTTGGAATTTGTTGTAATAATGTAGATAAAGCAATATTGTATTATTCTGAGAACTCCATTATATGTCACAAATATAATGAGCCAATAAGGCTTGTCAAGAATAAGAAGCAAGTGATGGCTCCCGTGGGGATGGGTAGGGCAGGGACTGCAGAGAATTCATCGAGTATAATGCCATTCTAGGCATCATGCATCTGTTCTCATCTTCATACTAGCATACAAACAACTCAAGGTCGGGTGGTATATTAAAGTTCCACTCTCTAGCCTTCCTCCTCAAGAGAGAGGGAAACCAGCCTAAGGTTAGAGGTAAAGATGGGATGGAAGTTAAAACTTGATTTGAATCTGTGTTTCCAAGATCTCCAAGGAGTGATGAGCACATACTTCTTCATGGAGTAACAAATGCTCAATTTAATAGAAACTCTTATGAATGCGTAAATCACATGTTTCCATTGTAGCCATAATTCAGCATAGTTTCATAGCTGTAAATATCTTTCTGACTGCCCACATCAGGCACGTTATTTTGCCACAAAATATAGCATGATCCTTAGAGACTGCCACAGGCTTGATAATCAGAAGCATGCAGTCTTTTCTGTCACATACAGTGTCAACTTCTCCCTTGCCTTTTTCCCACAAATAAGTAAAAAAGCTGATATATTTCTAACTAGTAGTAGCTAATCAACCATACAATTATCTCTAGCGGTGGGTAGGACTGAGAAGGAAGTAGAGTCCTCATCTTTACAAATACCTAATACCTTCAAATGAGTAAACTTTCCCAAACAGTAATTTGGCTTGTGTGTGTGTGTTTGTGTATGTTTATTTAACAAAATATACAATTACATCTTTTTTTGCTCCCTTGTTTTCCCCCATTAAACTAACCCCAGCTCTTCCCTCCCTTGTTCACCTCCCTTCATGTCATCTTCTTTTTAAAAGTCCACTAAGTTCATCTGTGCTGTAGGAAGGTTTCCCTCTGGGTACCAGTTTTTTTTATCAAGGTGAGCACACCTCCCAAAGCTGTTGCAGATCACATCAACAAGGTCTCCAACGTTCTGAGATCTTGTTTCTGAGAATGGATTGATTCGTCTGTATGCTGAGCTACACCTGAAGGGTGCAGAAAATTGATCTTTCTCCATGAACAATGCATTCTCTTGTAAATGCCTTTGGCTACCAGAAAAGGTCAGAAAATGTAGAACAGCTTTCATTGCCACAGTGATTGCATTCTCTGAGGTTAGGACCTCTCAGATAGGGATTTGGAGGTTTGCAAAGGAATGGTGGCATCTTAACATCCTTCCTCTTGTATGGGAAAAATACAGCGAAGTGATTGGTATCTCATACATACCCTCCACATTCATCATCCAGCCTGCATTCAGATTGGATGCCAGAGATGCCAATGGTGATTAGTTGAGATATTTTTGGAAGTTTATCTCCAGTTTCTTGAATCTACTCATCCCATCTGGGGGGCCAGAAATTCTGGGGAAATAATATCCTTCAAAGAAATCCCCAATCGTCTAGCTTTCTATTACTATAACAAAAACACCTCCTAAGACAAGGAACGATACATAATAAAATGGTTTTCTTTTTTGAGTCACCATTTTGCAGATTTAAATCCATATTCTGTTGCTCTCATTGATTTGGGGTCTCTGGCCAGGAAGTAGTTCATGTGGGGCACATGTGGAAAGCAAGCTCACAACTTGCAACCAAAAAGGAAATGAGATGGAAGAGAGGATTCCAGAGTTCCATTATCCCCTTTTAAGGGCAATGAATCCAGTCCTTCGACTTGGTCCCACCACCTAAACATTCTACCACCTCCCAATAGCACCAGACAAAGAACTTAACACATGGATGACAGGGAATGGCCAAGCCACAGGAATCACCGCTACTTCCTTACACATCAGAGGAAGGTTCTATCTACTCGTTCTATATGGCTCCAGCGTATAGAATGCCAGCTGCGTCCAATTGAAACCTTCGAGAATATACCTGTTTCCTTCCTCACCGGCCCAGTTCCCTATTATGTTTATTGCAGTCATCTCCCAAATAGCTCTTGCTTCTAAGTCTTCTTCTTGAGACTTGTTTTTGGTTTTTTGGTTTTTTTGTAATTAATTAATTTATTTATTTATTATAGATTTCTGCCTCCTCCCCGCCACCGCCTCCCATTTTCCTCCCCCTCCCCCAATCAACTCCCCCTCCCTCAGCAGCCCAAAGCACAGTCAGGGTTCCCTGTCTTGTGGGAAGTCCAAGGATCTCCCACCTGCTTCCAGGTCTAGTAAGGTGAGCAACCAGCCTAGGCTCCCACAAAGCCAGTACGTGCAGTAGGATCAAAACCCAGTGCCATTGTTTTTGACTTCTCAGCAGCCCTCATTGTCCGCTATGTTCAGCGAGTCCAGTTTTATCCCATGCTTTTTCAGACCCAGGCCAGCTGGCCTTGGTGAGTTCCCAATAGAACATCCCCATTGTCTCAGTGTGTGGGTGCACCCCTCGTGGTCCTGAGTTCCTTGCTCGTGCTCTCTCTCCTTCTGCTCCTCATTTGGGCCTTGGAATTTCAGTCCGGTGCTCCAATGTGGGTCTCTGTCTCTGTCTCCTTTCATCGCCTGATGAAGTTAATATCCAGGAGGATAACTATATGTTTTTCTTTGGGTTCACCTTCTTATTTAGCTTCTCTAGGATCACGAATTATAGGCTCAGTGTTTCTCTGCCTGGCAGCATGCTTCCTGGGGCATCACATTAAGAGTAGTGGTTTCTTGTCATTTTATGGGGGTTCATTCAAAAACAAGTCTCAATCTCAAAGGAGATTTTTTTGAATGAACCCCCATAAAATGACAAGAAACCACTACTCTTAATGTGATGCCCCAGGAAGCATGCTGCCAGGCAAAGAAACAGACAGGCGGAGAGAGACAGGCGGAGTGTGGTTCCAACTTCTCATTGCAGAGTGGGAGGAGCCTGAGCAAAGCTTCAGAGTTCAGCTGGACCACTCCCGCATTTCCGTCAGCCTAATGCATTTGCTTGTCTAGAAACATTCAATACAAGAGAAGAAAGAGAGAGAGAGAAATCTACAAAGCAGTTGCCTTCCCAAAGTAAGAGAGTGTAAATGAAACACTGAGCCAGGTTTTCTGATAGCCTTTGATACACTACTAAAAGCAAGTTTTCCAAGAACTAGAAATCAGTGGGCAATATAGAGTCCCCAACAGTGTGGAGAGAGCCGTGTACAATGAAACTCCTGCCTGGCCCGTCAAGAATGGCACAATTCACTCAAGATTCCAAGAGAAAACTTTACAGCTTATGTTGAGAAAACAGAATGAACTTGATGCTTTTTTAAAAAGTATTTTTAGTTTTAAATTCAATTTAAAAATTTCTTTTTCAGTCTCTCACTCTGTAGCCCAGACTGGCCTAAAATGCTCACTCTTCCTACTTCAGCCTCCCTAGTGCTGGGATTATGGTGCGAGCAATCAAGCCTGGCTTGATGGCGGACTCCTGTCAAACAGCTTCCTTAAATCAGTTTTGATAAAAGTCAGCGTTTGATATATCCTGATTGGCTTCACTCATTTGAGGCTTTAGTCTTGAGTACTGTGTCAAGGTAGGTTTAGATCCCACGTTATATAAGCCTGCAGCAATACTGGGGAAATTTCTTTTACTTGCAGCATAGCCCAGATTTAAAAATTAAACTGATGGAGTAACATGTGAAATGCAGAATTAAATACATTTAAAAAATATTGGATCCCAGCATGATACTACATGCCTTCAATCCCAGCACTCAGGAGGCAGAGGCAGGTGGGTCTTTGTGAGGAGGGGATGAGCCTGTTTTAGGCATCTTTGGATGGATACCTTGTTCAGCCTAGATATAGTAGGAAGGGCCTTGGACCTTCCCCAAAGCAATGTGCCTTACCCTCTCTGAGGACTAGATGGGGGTGGGATGGGAGGGTAAGTGGAGAGAATGAGAGGAGGGGAGGAAGTAGAAACTTAGATTGCTATGTATAATGAAAAAAAGATAGTTTGTTTTCTTTTTAAAAATAAATAAATAATAAAAAAAGATTTTCCAATTTTCCTTAAAAAACAGGAAAAAAAGAATTATTGGCTAATGACATTTAATGGTGGATTAGGAAACTCTGAACAGTTGTTCCACTTAAGAGAGGACATCACTTGGGTGGGGGGACTGCCTATCTGAGAGCTCTAGAAATTTTGTAGGAAGCTACAGCAGTGATGCAAACTCACAGTTAATAAAAGCACACCCCAGAACAGGAAAAACACCCTATCGCCTTATTCATACCCCTCGCATCTGCTCCCTTATGAGGTCCCATCAGGACAGAGACTAGTTACACAGGTTCTTGTGTTCTCTTCTCTCTAAGGGCTCTTTTCTTTGCTCAGAGTCTGAAGTAGTAAAAACGGCTTTGAAACATCTTGTCTATTTCCACTCCCATTATAAATGGAGTATTTAGAATGCCAGTCACACAGCAGAATCCTGAGTATCTGAAAAATACTGAAGAGTCAAAGTTAAAAGTTGCTCAGCAGCATGGATGAGGACGGTATTGCTACTTTCAATAATGAAAAACCCCGACCAACTGGAAGATCAATCAGGAAATAGAGAGGACAGAAATGAGGGACACACAACAGCTATCCTTTTATCTGTGGAAGTCATGTTGCAAGACCCATAGAGGATGTCTGAAATCACAAGTAAAGCTTAGTATTTTGTTATGGTTTTCCTACACATGCATGTTTATGAGGAAGGCTAATTTATTACTTAAATACAGTAGGAGATTGACAGCAACCATTTAAGTGATAAACTCACTAGAATGATGATAAAGATCACACATTGTTGTGGAAGCTATCTGGCCATGGCCTCTCTTTCAGATCACCTTATTATATAGAAATAAGTTAGGACAGTTAATTGACAGTGGGGATTGAAATCGCAGGGGACTGTGGTGGAATGGGACTGCTCTATATACAGTCTGCTGAAAAATAGAAAAATTCACATTTTTAATCAAATGTAAATGGAGCATTACCCAGAAAAACTGCATGTTAGGTCAGAAAACAACTGTAACAAGTTAGAAAAATTCAAGTAATGCAGAGTATCTTTTCTGGTTGTGTTGGAATGAAACTACATTAAAAACCCACAAAATTTATGGGGTGCTGCTAAGGATAAGAGGTAAGTCAGTAGCCCTGAATGCTTACATTTAAAAAATAAAGGTAGAAAATCAACACATACTTTAAAAATTAGAAGGAAGAGCCCCAAATTAAACCCAAGCCTACAAGAAAGAAGAAAAAATAAATAACAGAACATAGAGAGTAGGAAAAGGAGCTTTAAAACAATAAAATAGTCACTGGCTCTTTGAGAAGATGAACAAAGTTTGACTAGCTTTGGTCATATTGATTAAAGAAAAAGGGGGAGACTGTAGTGGTTGGAATGAGAATGGCCACCAGAGGCTCAGCTGTCTGAATACATTGCCCCCTGTTGATGGTGTGTTCGGAGGAGGTTTAGGAGGCACATCCTTGCTGGAGGAAGAAGGCCATTGGAGTCAGACTTTGAGAGTAAAAAGCCTTGCCTACTTTTTTTTTTTTTTTTTTTGCTTCCTCTTCTTCATGCTTGTGGTTGAGATGTGATCTCTCAACTTACTGTTTCTGCCACCTTGCCTGTTAATATGCAAATCTCCCTACGGTGATAAATCCCTATTCCTCCAGAATTCTTAGCAGTTAAAAACTCTTCCATAAGCTGTCTTCGTCATGCTGGTTTGCCACAGCAATGAAAAATCACCTAATACAGACTAAAATAGCTAGAATAAGTAATTAAATCAGTCTCATTGCAACTTACTTAAAATCATTCATATGATGAACAATGGTGTGACCCCAATTTGGATAACCTAGTTAAAAGCATAACTTCTTCAAAGACGGACTTCTAGAAATGAAGGTGACAGAAAAAGAAAATATGAATATACCTTTAATGAGGAGATTGAATCAATAATTACAAGCCCAGAGCAAAAGAAAGCCATGATCAGATGGTTTCTCTAATGGGTTCTCTTGAATATCTAGAGAACAGACACTCACACTCCTTAAACCTTTTCCAAGAAAATCCACAATGACTTTATGAGGCCAGAATTACTCTGATGATAAAGCCAGATGACTATATCAGAAAAAAAAAATGCCACCAACCAGTATCAGTCACAAATAAAGAAGCAAAATCTTCAACAAAATACTAGACTGCTAAATTCAACACAAATTTTAAAAAATATATAGTATGATCAAGTGGGCTTTATTCCTATTTTCAAGAATTTTCAGTACATGAAAATCAAGCGATGAAACCATAAGGGCAAAATGAAGTGGAATCTACAACCCATGACAATTTATACAGAATAAACACCACACAAAATTCAAGATCCTTTCATGAAAAACCACAATCCAGAGAACTTAGACAACAATAAGGACACTAAGAGAGACTTAGATAAATCTAATCTACATGGGAAGTAGAAAAAGACAAGATCTCCTGAGTAAATTGGGAGCACGGGGACCTTGAGGGAGGGCTGAAGGGGAAGGGAAGAGGCATGGAGGGGAGCAGAGAAAAATGTAGAGCTAAATAAAAATCAATAAAAAAATTCTTAAAATCAAAACTATCCTAACATAATACAGGCCGTGTCTGAAAATCTCATTGCTAAAGTAATGATCCGTGATGACAGACAAAGGCTGCTCTTCTAAGACAAGCAGGGCAAGGATGGAAAGGCACTGAGAACATTTGAGTATCCTTTTTGTTTAGGTGGAGGACATTGATTTGGGTTTTTGGAGTTCAAGATGAAAATAAGCTCCCCGGTATGTAGCACTATCAAGCACAGTCTTTGGCATCCTCCTGTGGGGACCACAGTTACTGCTTATCTCCAGCATCCTCCTGCAGGTACCACAGTTTCCTCTTGCCTCCACCATCCTCCTGTGGGGACTACAGTTACTGCTTATTCATCTTTCTTTTGAATTCCAGAGCACTTAATAGAAACCTAGTTCATGTCTTATTATTTGTAGTTCTTGCCTTTTTTTCCTGCAATTTCTCAACTATTCTTAAAGTTGTCTTTGAGCAAGAACGCTCTATCACCCCTGTTTTGTATTTTTCATCCATCAGGTTCATAAATAGGCATCCAGGTAGACTATCAGATGCCCATTGCTTGCTGAATATACTTTACTCTTCTGAAAAAAAAAAAGGTCTCCTGAGCCCTTCCCCTAACAAACACACGGAGCTCTGATAAAATGAATTAATGAAATTGAAAAGATGGTCCCAAATTCACAAAAAAAAGAGAAACAAACCAGGATTAGCAGAAAATATAAAAGAAGGTAAAGCGCAAATATTGATAGTAGGAATTATCTGTATGGGTTTAAATCACCCTATCAAAGGTCTAAGTGCCTATATTTTAGAACTGAGATGCAACACTTTATGGTAAATGCTAGGCTGTTATTAAGCAAATGATAGTAATAAAAGATCCACAGTTAAGAAGTTCCAGATCAGACTTAAATATGCTTATTTACAAGGAAAATTGTTTAACGATATGTTCACTAAAAGTTATTAAAGAATGCAAAAAATGTACAATAAAATCAACCAGAGGAAATTTAAGGAATGTTTATAAACATCAAAGAAGACATTGCCTAATTTAAACACAACAAAAATACACAAGCAAAGAGTGGAATAGATAAATAAAACCATGTTCTGCCTCACAGAAAAGATGAATAAACGAATGTCCTGCATCTAAAGAGACACAGGGTTGAGTATTCTGAAGAAACAGCAGAAGAAAAGATAGGAATGTCTTCTTGGAAGGAACAGCCTATGAATTTCATCCAAACATTTGAAAAACTAAGTTTCCAAACTTTACCCAAAAGGTTAAGAGGCGAGTAGATTATGTCACATAGCAGGAGCTGGAAAGCTTGCCAAAAATCTATCTTCTTAAAAAAAGAAAACTTTCCCAGATTAATTTTTACAGAAATATTGTATCTCATTTTCCAGGAATCATTTCTTTGTATAAAAGATTGCTTCAGAAGGCCAGGTGTAGTGGCACACACCTTTAATTCAGCACTCTGGAGACAGAGGCAGACAGATCTCTGTGAGTTTGAGGCGAGCCAGGTCTACATGGTGAGATGCAAAAATAACAGCAAAACAAAAAACAAACACACAAACCAAAGCCCTGCTTCAGAAATACCCATTTAATAGACTATGAGCAAATGATGAAGCCTATTCGAGATAAAAAGACAGTAGCAGCCAACTTTACGTATGAACACAAAGGCCAAATGATAAGGAATGTCTCAGGACCTCATATATCTGCCATATTAGGAAAATATTTTCTTTCTTTTTTTTTTATCTAGAAAGGCTGCTTTGGGTAATAACATGCTTCTCACCTACTGCCATAATTCATCTCAGGGATAAAGAAGTCATTTAAAGAAAAGTCACATGAAAAATTCTAAATCGATTTCTCATGAAAGTGATTCAGAAACTAAAGAACGCTCTTAACGTCATCATGGATATTTTATCAAAAATCCAGTGGGGCATGATGGTCTGTTCCCAGTGCCTCGCTGGCCACAGGCTTGTTCGGGTGGAACACATCTTATTTGTGGTCAGAAGGCATCTTCTTAGGAAAGAAATCTGGAGGGAAATAAAACTTATACTATGTCTTTTAAGGCTTGAACTGCATGTCAGTGGTTGCCCTAGTTGGATTTCTATTATTGTCATAAATCACCATGACACAAAGCAAAGCTACTTGGGGAAGAAAGGCTTCATTTGACTTGACATCTCAGTCACAGTCCGTCATCAGAAAAGCCAAGGACGTAGTTTTCTGTACTTTCTGCATTCTCTAACAATGTACACATTGAGTTTTCTTTACAAAATTGTGCCAGTGGATATTTTCTGGTACTGAAAAAATTAGCACTTGTTATTTTTGTTGCCTTTCTTTCAATTGTTTCTTATCAGATATTGACTTTCATGAATAAGCAAGGGAGAGTTTATCTATTTCTCCTACTTCAACATTGCAGAAAAACAGAACAACATATAAAAAGCAATTCTGTATTTCTAATGCATGCGAACAAGGTGGATCTAATTCTTCGTGGGTCTGGTTGGAGCCTGAGCCACAGCTGGCTTCTTCAGTACTCATCATCAGATGTAGCCAGGAGACTCCCCCTCTGCAGCAGGCTGGAAATGCGGGTTGCTGAGTCATTGAACTGGCTGAGTGAGTTTTTTGATGAATACTCTTTCCAAACAGCTGGCTAAGACAGCTTTCCAGTTGAGTATAACATTTCCAAATGTTAACAATTTCTGTTGTGTAACTAAGTCGATTCAATTTATAAAGCATGGAACTCACAATTCTGAATGTTAGGAAGTCCAAGTGCATGGTGCCAACCTCTAATGGCCACCTCTGTGCTTTGTTATAACAGAGCAGCCCTTGATACTGGTCTTTCATCCTCCTCTTCTAAAGTTGCTGATGTCATCAGAAACCCATCCTCCTGACCTTGTAAAATCCTAATTGCCTCCAGATACCAGGAGCCCTTTACTTTTGGGTTGCTATTCAACTCAAACAGTCTGCTCTCCATAGCTGGGCCAGCACAGCCTCCCCTCTCCTAGCCTCGAGTTCTCTGTGCCCTGCCCCAGATCATGCCAGTTCTGGGGACAGTGCTACCTGTAACCCCATATTTTACAGCTCTCCAGACATATGTCTGGTAAATTGTGTCTGTAGAGTTGGGATTTGCTATGTGTATTTGACTGTTAGAGCTCGACCTTTGGAGTGGCCACTGAACATAACATTCAATATGCCTTTCCATTTCTTCTAACAATATAACGGAAAGGTAGTTCTCTCTCTCTCTCTCTCTCTCTCTCTCTCTCTCTCTCTCTCTCTCTCTCCCTCCCTCCCTCCCTCCCGTGTCTGTGTATATGCATGTATATCTTTAAATACATAAATAAAAATTTTCCGGTCTATTTTGTATTACCTATATGTATGTTTTTTTCAGAGCAGACTAACTAGCACTAGATAACCCATTAGGGCACTCATTCCTGGGCAAAGCTCTCAGCTGTGCTGAGTCACCACCTTGTTCTTTGAAAGACCTTGCTACCAATTAGGCTAAACTAGCTGTGGCTGACCACGAAGTATTGGGCCTCATGAGGCCCAGTGTAACTTCCTAAGCCTAACTTGAGTTTGGTGAAGCCCAGAGTAACTTCCTGAGCCGAACTTGAGTTTGGAGGGGAGTGACTCACCACAGCCTGACCTAGGCCCGCCTCTGCCCAGTCACCATAACAAGGCACAATATTATTGGTCCTTATTCCTCACTCCTCCTCACCCCATCCCAAGACTCCTCAGCCCTATATAAGTTCCTGTCCTGATGCAATAAAGTTAGATTCTGCTTTGACAATCTCCCAGCTCAGTGTGTGTTTCTTCTCGGTGGCTGGGGGGAGGTCTGGGTCATGGTCTACAGTCACCATCCTGTGCAGCCCCAGGGAGAGATTGACTGGACCAGCTCTGCCTCAGACCTATCTGTTGGAGAGCCTGGCAACCAAGCCCTGAGTATCCTCTTGTGTCTGCCACCCCAGGGGTCAGATTATGGACTCACACCATAATGTCTGGCTTTTTATGTGTGGGGAGTGGTGCTAGGAATCCCAGCTCAGGTCCTCTGGCTTACCCAACAAGCACTTTAGCAACTGAGCCATCTCCCCAAGTTCAGGAAAGATGCTTGTAAGGCCTGAGTTACTTGAGAAAAGTTTGAATTTTCTGATAAATTAGCTGACTGCCTCTTAAAGGAGTATCTGTGTCAATATTCCCTTTTCTAGCCTATAAGCCAAAGAGTGGTAGCTTGTTTTCATATGACAGATAACTAGAGGACCCTTTTTGGTATAATTGACCTTCATGACTTTTCCTTTCCCTAATTACTGCCCCTCAATCTGAAGGATGCAATTTTGAATTTTTCATTTGGATAGTTCTACTTCTCATATCTTCCTGTTGCTATTGTTACTACTTTGTTTCTATTCTTTGTGAATGTGGGTTGAAATTAATAAGTGCCAATTGTTTCTAATTAATAATCAAGGGAGGAAGGAAAGAAAAACTGGCCTCACAGTTGATTTTTGTTGTTGACAGAGCCCATAGAGGATAAAATTCAGAAATACAAAGAACTGAAAAAAAAACCTAAATATCAAAAAAAGAGTCCAGGCAATTATCAGAAATTTTTTTAAAAGCCCTCTATTAATGGATATAAATGGCAAAAAAGGTCAATTTTTGTCACCAATGAATTGTAAATCAAAACTACACTGATGTTCCAGTTCTTCCTCCTCAGAATATTATCAAGAAAACAAACACAAAACAAAACAACAAACAAACAAACAAAAAACACTGGCAATAGTGTAGGGGGGGGGAAGAAACCCAAAACAGTGCTGGTGGGAAAAAAGAGTCATCCTGTCTCTGGAAATGAGTACGAAGGTTTCTCAAAGAGCTGCTGATAAGCTGGACATGGTGCCACGTGACTGCAATAGCAACACTTGGAAAGTTGAGGCGGGACAAGGGGTCAAGGCCAGCCTTAGCTACATCAAATGTTTCAGGCCATCTCAGGCTAAATGAAATGCTGCCTCAACTTGAATAGGCAAATATTAGTAAAACTGCTGTATGATCAAGTTATATTATTCCTGTGTATATACTAAAAGGAATCTAAGCTTGAAACAGATACTTGCACATCCGTGATTATCAAAGCTGGTATAAATAGATTAACAGTCAAATTATGGAATCAGAAAGTCAATAGATGAGTATGTAAACTGTGAGGTATATACCTAATATATAAATAGCGCATATGGATAAACAAAGTATGACATAGCATATATATGACACAGAATACACATATTCAGTCTTAATGAAAAAATTATGCCATTTTTTTTTCCGGGAAAAAGGTTAGAACTAAGATAATCATGTAAGCGGAATGAAAGACACATATTGTATTTTTCTTCTGATATATGGAATCTAAATCTTTATCTACTAAAGGCTGTAAAATATTTAGCTGGAGAAATCCCAACGCCATTTGACGAGAACCAATTATGAACTCAATTTCCCTAGAAAAGAGAGTAATTATTCAAGTTTTCTTGCTCGGGTCAGCTGTCTCTGTGGATTCCCCTCCATGATCTTGATTCCCCCCCCCCTTGCTTGTATGATTCTTCCTCCCTCTCTTCAAATGGACTCCCAGAGCTCGGCCTAGTTCTCCACTGTGAATCTCTGCATATGTTTCCATCAGGATCATCCTGTGGATTCCTTGGAATTTCCCTAGCACCAGATTTCTCTTAATCCCATAATGGGTCCCTCTATCAAGATGTCTCTCTAATTGCTTTCCTACTCCAGCTCTCTCCAGCCGGACCACCCCATTCCCTCATGTTCTCATTTCCCATCACCTTCCATCAACCCCTTCCTCCCCAGTTTACCCAGGAGATCTTAACCTATTTCCCCTTTCTCAGGTGATGTAGCATACCTCTTAAGGCCCTTCTTCTTGCCTAGCTTCTCTGGAACTGTGGTTTGTAGTCTGGTTATTCTTTGCTTCACATCCAGCATCCATGTTTGTTTTTCAGGATCTGGGTTTACCTCATTCAGGATCCATCCATTTGCCTTCAGATTTCATGATGCCATTGTTTTTTACAGCTGAGTAAATGTGTAAATGTGCCACATTTTCTTCATTTATTCTTCTGTTGAGGGGCATCTAGGTTATTTCCATGTCTGGCTATTACAAATAATGCTGCTATGAACATAGTTAAGCAGTTATCCTTGTGGTGTGATTGAACATTTTTTGATTATATGCCCAAGAGTAGTATTGCTGGGTCATGAGGTAGATTGATTCCTAATTTTCTGAGAAATCGCCATACTGATTTCCAAAGTATGCCTTAAGTTTGTGATGTCAGGACCAACAGCCCATGTCACCATGACCTGAGGATTTCTCAGATGCCTGCACTCAGGCCCCACCTCAATCAACTGAAGCATTGGAGATTAACAATGCATGCTAGGGAACAGTAGGTCCTGAGGGGCACACCGAGAATGAATGCATTTGCTGTTCTCGCTTGAGACCCACAGATACACATTATACAGAAACCGACAAGAGTCTGCCTGGCCTGAGTTCCCATGTGTGTAAGACAGTGTGTCTAAGTGTGCAGCTGCTCCTCTTGTAGGTGAGGAAGGCAGCTGCCTACAACCAAAGACCCCTGATGGGAGTTAGCAGAGTGAGAAAAGTTACATAACCACAGTAGAATAGAGGGGCTCAAGTTTCAGAACTATAATTCTGCCTTCTTAATTGGTAATTTATATGACGTTTTTAACCATGAAAACAGTGTCAATTTTGCATTGCTGCTCATTTCATAGATTTGTTCTGAAAGTCTCTAGATATCAGTCTTTGTTGCTTTTGTTTCCTGTTATTTGGTACGTATTTCAGTTAGCTTTGTCAGCTTGACAAAAACTAGAGTCATGTGGGCGGAGAAAACCTCAGTTGAGAAACTGACTCATTATATTGGCCCGTGGGCATGTTTGTGGAGCATTTTCCTGGTAAACGATTGGTGGGGGAGAGCCCAGTCCACTGTAGGCAGTGCCATCTCTGGGCAAGTGATCTGGGATTGTATGAGAAAGCAGATTAAGCAAGACATAAGGAGCAAGGAAGCAGATTAAGCAAGACATAAGGAGCAAGCCAGTAAGCAGCACTCCTCCATGGTGCCTGTTCCTATTCCTGCCAGACTTCCCTCAATGATGGACTGTGATTGGGATAAGCATTTCCTCCCTAAGTAGCTTTTGCTCATGGTGTTTCTTATGTCAACAGGAAAGCTACCTGGGACAGTGATGCGGTCGTATGGTCACAGTACATTTGTGTTAGTGTTTGCTGTTCTTCACCCTAGTTCATCACTTTCTGGTGTAACTTTTCCTGGTCTGATACTGCCAAGGTGCAATCTAACTTTTCTTTTGTCTATTATTTTCCCGGTTCATCACCACCCATTCTTTGTTCTTGTTACTCTTAAGCACACTTCATTAGGCAAGCCTTTCTTTCAACAGGCTAACATCCTACCTATTTTGGTTAGAGTTATTACATCTGAAGATATAGATGAAACATTACATTTTATTTTTCGCATTATTAACTTAACTTCTGAGACTATTTATCTACTCCTAAGGCGCCCCTTTTCCTTCATTTTCCCTGAGTTACCTTTGTTTTTTCTCTATTTTGTTAGGTTGTCTCTTCCCTTTTGTGTTATTGTTTATATATATATATATATATGTGTGTGTGTGTGTGTGTGTGTGCATGCAATATATAATATACTATATATTTCTATGTTTATAGTATATTATAGTTTATGTATTTGCTATATATTATTGTATATCATATATTATATTGCAATATTATATAGTATATGCTTATAGTATATTATATATATTCTATATATTGCATACATGTATATATTTCATGCATGTGTGCCTGTGCATGCACACAAGTATATACTTGTGTATGCCTGCACACATCAGTAACTTTCTAGTAATTTACAGAATTTATTCTGTATTTATTTGTCTAGTAGTTCTCAGTATTCATACATCATATGAAATTCTTCTCATCTTCCCTTAAGAAATGCAGTTAAGTCTCTACAGATTCCAGCATGCCGATGTTCCCAACTAGGTTGGTTTTGTTTTTTTCATGATCTTTTGCAACGGTATACTCACAGCTGTTATTAAGGTAGAGAGTACAAGCAAAGTTTTTTTCCCTTGTTTTCTTCTTTGTCTTGAGGAGAGAGTACTAGCGCATGACAGTGGTTGGACCCCACCAGTCCTCAAACTGCCTTCAGACTGGCCCCAGCCTGGTCCGCTTGGAAGAGTTCTAGTGCCACAGCTTTCTTTTAGAGAGAAGCTGAACAAAATGGAGCCATTTCCATTTGACAAGTAAATTGCACTTATTCATCTTGTAATTTCCCTTATCAGTGGAATCTATTCTTTGGCGCATATAACAAGCAAACAGCTTTTATTTCCAAATGATAGATGAGGGCTGCTGCAAAATTATTATTAGAGGTTCTCACAGTGACATTAAGTTGGGCCTTAGAGAAAGGAGTGATTCGTGATTACTGTAGCTTGAAAATGTCACTGTGGCTAGCTAGGTTCATTTTACCAGTCTCACCCAAGAGATCTCAGTGTACTCTTATGGGATCCTTAGAGCATACTGAATGACCAAAGACTAAGACAGATTTCTAGACTTTCTTCTAGAAGTTAATATTTAATTTAATTT
This sequence comes from Chionomys nivalis, assembly GCF_950005125.1. Taxonomy (NCBI): domain Eukaryota; kingdom Metazoa; phylum Chordata; class Mammalia; order Rodentia; family Cricetidae; genus Chionomys; species Chionomys nivalis. The sequence goes on from NC_080094.1 coordinate 28,366,003, forward strand.
AATCTCTCACAGTCAAAATCACCAGTTCTCCAAATTTTCTCACTGCTCCATTCTCATAACTCGCTGGACAAAGTTCTGTTTCCCTTTTTCTCTGTGTCGCATCCTCCCAGTCCTCCCAGTCTGAAAGGCAAAGCCCAAATGGGAAGGATGTTGAAGCATGATTAATAAAAACTCAGAGAGAGAAACTGGGGTTCAACATGAAGATCAGAAAAGCAAAACAGCCAGACAATGCATCTTACCTCAACCTCATAAGAACTGTTTCCTTCCATTTTATAATTCTTTCTAGTTCTGGGATTAAAGGTGTGCACCACTGGGATTAAAGGCATGTCCCACCCAGTTTCTATGGCAACTAGTGTGGGTATTGGGATTAAAGGTGTGTGTTACCACTGCCTGGCTATAAGGCTGGCCAGTGTTGCTGTTTTACTCTACCAATCCCCAGGCAAGCTTTATTTATTAAAATACAAGTGAAATGCCACTACAGAATGGAGAGATTCAGAAACTCCCCTCTTAATGGTCACATTCACGAAGGATTCTGCATGACAAGTGATAATAGGGGAAAATTCCTTATCCAGCTGGTCCCCACTGCAGCTAAATCCAGAAGCAGCAATTTATTCCTAGAAATTTCTGTGCTCTGGAATGAAAAGAGAAACAAAATTTCTTTTCCTATCCCTCTCATGACACCTATACAGAGTATCATCCTTGTCTCTGGGCATGATCTTCATGGTAGCAGCTTCATAAACAGTAGGAGAAAGCGAGGATGCATATGACTTGTCAGGTACCAGGATTAAAGGGCAGCTCAGAAGGATTTTAACTGAGGAACTCTATCTTCCAAGCATGTCTTGGTATGTTATCAGCAGCCTCTCCCTGATGTCTGAGATGACAGGCCTCTCGATGATGTCTGCTGTGACCAACAGCTAGGAAGCTAAGGGCAGCTTGGAGTGCCCCTTGGGGAAGAAAGGGCTCTTCTTGCCTTGTTTTACTATATGTGGGGCCCAAGTGTTCTTGACTGTGAGCATGGCCATTCCAGAGCCCAACTGTTGAAACAGCTAGTTCTGTCTTGACAACATCTGATAAAACAACTACAACCCTGGTATTTACACTGTTGTTGATGATGATAGGACAGTCAATGTCTTTCCTTCAAAGTGGCTCTGTCAAACCCATCTCCCTTCTGCTTCTGCTTTACAGTGGCTGAGGTTTCTATGCTGACAAGCACAGCAGTGTGCACATCTTTTCCCTGCTGAAGATGTTGCTGGAAGCAAAGACTAGCTGAGTGGTGATTGAAGTAAGGGGCTTGGAAAGTGACAGCAGAGGGGCAGAACTGAAGTGGGTGTGACAGAATTCATGGAAGACAAGATGGAAGACCGGGATGATCACCTTAGGGGAGGAAAAAGAGGCAAAGCTCAAAGGTCAATTTTAAATTTGTTTAATTATTAGCAGGGTTTCTCTCTTCAGCTCAGGATAATCTTGAATTCATAACCCTCCCATATTTGCTGGGATTAGAGACAAGGGCCACCACACCCAGCTGGACTTAACAGATTTTTTTTTGGGGGGGGGCTGGAAAAGGATAGATCTTGGGATCTGGTTTCTGTTCTAACTCCTGCTGATTTGCTGAATGTCTTCCAAAACCTGTGAGAACCCCAACACCAAAATACTTCTTCGGTTTTCTCAATGTTTTCATGAAAAAAGGTGGAATGTATCCTCTTCAAACTCTGTGCCATTAACATGCCATGACTGCAGGTCACTAACAGCAGTTAAAGGGCATATTGCTGAGAGGAAAGCTAAACCACTGATCATGGAAAAATGCACTCCTAGCACTGTAGGCCTGCAGTCTTTGGCACACATCTCCTTACACACCTGTTCATCAACATCACATGAGAAATGAGCCAAGTACCTGATGACTAACAATGTGTCAATGCCTGCAATTATTTTCCTGATTAAAATAATGGATAATTTTAAACATCAAAATAGAGATATTTCTCCTTGCCCAACCATGATATTGACAAGTACCAGGAATGGGTTTAAGAGTTCTGGAGTCCAGAAGCAGAGCCTTCCATCCCTTCCACAGGGAGGCTCTGGGCAGCCATGCTTCCTGGTAGAAATATTCACCACCTTTGTCCTTTCCAATGCAAAGGAAAACCAGATACACAATGCTAGATATAGAGACTTCCGAACTTCCACAAACTTCCTAGTGATGTTTCACATCAGAAGCTGAGGCAGTCAGTACAGGAAGCGGCTTTATCTGGACTACGGTGGACAGTGTTGTATCTGAGCCAAGGAGTTTCTCTCACCATGGTAGAGCTCCATGACACACAGGAGATGATAAGTCTATGGCTCCCAAGAACTCAGAAGACTCCACCTTTACTGCCCTACATCTGGGATATATCTTCCAGTACAGAGTCCCGGGCCTGGCATCAAGGCAGTAGTTCACCCAGGTGTTTTCAGGAGTCATGCCAGTGTCATTGAGGGTAGTAGTGGTGGCTATTACATCTCAAGTCCAGGCCTTCCTCCAGGCAACACAAGTGAAAGGAGAGGAAGAGGAATGGAGTGTAAGCAATTTTCTTTCCTGCAGAGACAGACAATTTTAAAGATGCTCTTGCACTTTACCACAGACAAATAAGTGATCACACATGACTAAGGTAGTCTACCACAGAACCTGAGAGACTTTTACCAAAATCTAGACATGTCCACAGGAGTGCCACACTTGGGACCACTTTATCTCCACCATCTCCATCCACTACCTCCATCTACCATCTCTTCCCCAGTACCTCCAGCCATCAGCCCAACCCACCATCTCTACTGTACCCACATGATTTAAACTTTGGAATGGTTTTCTTCAGTCTGCATCTTCTCTGTCAAGGGATCATATCGTCTTAAGAGCAGAAAGCAGGGAGACTCCGCATCTGCCTTCTTCCTTTCTCAAACTTCCTTCTTGTGCTCAGCGTCTCATCTCTAAACTCACTCACTCTCCACAGTCAGACAGCCAACAGGGTCTGAAGATTTTTCTAGCAATCTCTCCGTAGCAAACACTACTGAAGCCCACTTTGATCTACCATGACAGTGAGTGGTTCTCAGAATTAGATTAGGTCCTGGATCAGCAGTATCAGTATCAGCTGGGAACTTTCTCAGACCTAGTGGAGGAGAAGCCTACAGGCTATGTGCTCATGAACATCACAGAAGATTCCAGGGCTCCTTCGGTGTGAGATTCCCCAGCTGACAGTCCCCTTCTCATTTACCCACACTGCTTCCCTGTGCAGGCACCTGGAGTTATGTCTGAGTGCTTGCTCTGGTATGGTAAGTATGTGGTTACTTCCACAGCTGTGCTCGGGTGTCAATCAGATTAGACATGCTGGGAAGCCAGTACCCGAGGAGCCACTCTCAATTGGAAATAGACAAGGTCTACCAAGTAAGACTCCATCTTCAGACATCAGATGACCCACGAAAGCATGCTCTACACACTTTTCCAGAGATCCTCATTAGAGCGGAGTCCTAGCTGTCCCCAGAAACAGCCTGCTCATAAACACATACTATAAATTCTCTTCTCTGTATCACTGGTCCACCCTTCTCCTCCAAGGATTCTTGGCATCACTTGTCCTAGTGTCTACTTCAGAGTCAATATAAGTAAGACTTTCTTCTATTCATCAGAATAGAATAGTCATGTTCTAAGTGCTATTTGGTTATCATTGCATACTACACAACGACTGAGCACTGTGCTGATAATCTCTATCACTTTCAGAGCTGAGAGGAAGCATGTGTAGAGACACTTGAAACTCTAGAACTTGAGCTGTGGAGATGAGGAGCAGAGCTGGCTCTAGCCAAAGAATTAGAAGTTGAACTGATTTTATGGGTCCCACTAATTTAGTCAAGTCAGTGATCCTATGTATTGATAATTATTTTAGGGTCAAAGAAGCTCTTCATCACCATGATGGATGCAAGAAGGAACCAGCCTTCCCTGGTGTGAGTTACTTACCAGGTTTCTTTGCCCCTGTTGCCTTTGGGGGAGATAAACTAATGGTATTATGCTTTGCTGCAATTATGAAATAAGTCCTTTCACTGAGGGCGGATATGAAAAATTAGAGAAAAGGATGCCTTAAAAAGGATAACAGATGTATAATATTTTAAAAGATTCAAATTGAGACAATATGTTGTCTATGATTTTTAATGAACTGTCGTCCAGAAGTAAAATCGGCAGCCTGAGTCATCTGTTGAAATGACCCAATATTTCTGCAATCTGTACGCAGAGTTGCAGTTCTTAATTGGGAGCATCTCTGGGTCGTTAGGGAAGAATTCAATTTTCTTCAGCTGGGTTCTTGTTACCAAGGATATTTGGTATGTTTTCCTTTACAGCATGTTGTTTATCAAGAAAATTGGAGAAACAGAAAGACATTCCCTCCCATTTAAGACTGGAAGGAGGTAAAAACACTGAAGGAGAGGCGTGGAGAAAGAAAACAGCTCTCCACAGTCTAAAATGTTCATGCATAGAATGTCCTTATCACTGTCACAGATTTTTTTTTTCTAAAAGTAAATATTCCATCACACGTCCTGAACCAGCCATCCATTGGTGCCGGCCGCTCGCTTGTGTCAGCTATGTATTCCTTCAGAATTGTCGCTATTGGTTAGACACACTTGTCCCGGCATCACTGGGTCGGTGTCAGGAGAGGGCCTTTCATCTGCTGAGCCCACACTGCCACTGTGTGCCATCTCCACCTCTGCAGCAGGTAAAGGAAGCTGCTACAGCTAGCATAGGATTAAAAAGTGGGCACCTTGCTCTTCTTCCTTCTCCTCCTCCTCACCTCCCTCTACACTCTCAATACATCCACATGGAGCTTGCTCAGATTTGAGGTGCTTGTCTTTCAGAGATGAGAAACTGGCCGAGAGAGAGAGAGAGAGATAGAGAGAGAGAGAGAGAGAGAGAGAGAGAGAGAGAGAGAAACTTTCCTCCATGTTGAAATATGACCTGTTAATAATTTAAATGGCAAAGCAAAAGAAAGTATCAAACTCCCCCTCCTCACTAGTTATTTTTCATATTTATTTTCCTTAGTATGTCCTGGTGGGGTTGAGACAAAAACTAAAAGATGAAGGAATCGTGTGCTTTGCTAGAACATTTCCAGATTAACATTTAACCCAGAGTGCTAGAGGCCTAGGAAATGGCAATAGTATTAAAGGCATTACCACTCATCCAGAACTATCTAGAACACTGCCAAAGAGAGCATGCAGAAGTAAAGGTTGATAGACTTATAGAATATCATGGGGAATCTCTGCTGTTTGAGAGGGACCTGCTGATGAGGTGGTCTCCCTGAGGTCTGTGGGGGCATGCAGCTTTGCCATTGAGATGATTTCCAGTGCCAGGTGGCAGCCCACTCAACTCTTGTGAACTTGGAGGTGTGGTTGGTGTGCAGGGCACTGCCACATGTCCACTTCACCACCACCATCCTGACTAACCCATCCAGGAATAGAGCCACAAGCATTTGCGGACCTTGGTATCTTTAGCAATAATGATACACACATCTCCTTTTGAAACCACTGAGCCTGGCTCCTATTCTGTGTGGCCATGTTGTCTCCAGTCTAAATACTAATAGAGAAAAACACCCATAAATCAGACACCACAATTAAATTTTTTTGCTATTTCATTGGATGGGTAGATTGGATTTACCTAAGCGAGAAAGCATGAGAATTCATTTAAGGAGTAGGCATGAGTGACAGAAAGCCACTAATTTTGAGGCACAGCAGGAGCAGCTTATCCACTGTGCTCATGCTGATGCGCTTACCAGCTTGGGAATGTGCCCGGGGAGGATTCTTGCTGCTATGTGATTGATGGGGCTCTGGAAACCGTATATACCCAGGAGAAGTAAAGCTCATCATCCGAGTTAAATTGTGACTCCATCTTCCCACTAAATTGAATCAAGTCCTGTGACTCAAGGACAATACTGGCTCTATGCAATTGTCTCTAATAAGGGGACATTAGACCCCAGGAATTCTTCTTTGTAGAGTAGCCCAGTGTTCGGTGGTATTGTGCCTGGCAACCAGACACCAACTTCAGAGGACATGTAAACCTGGAGGACATGTAAACAAACCTGAGGTGGGGATGTGGGTTTTTGTGCTTATTTGGAGGTAATCCCAGGAGTTAGACGGGCGGAAGTAGAGAGATGGACATAGAGGGAAGGTAGCATCATCAGCCACTTACAGTTATGGCCACCTGAAGTCGACCCAGGTAGGAAGAAGGGGTGAGACATGGGTAGCCCCAGTGGAAAGATCTCACCATCAGATCTAGCCCTCTTTGCTGGAGCCCATGTGATCAGCATTGTATAGGTTTACTGTACTCTGTGTCTCCCACTTAGGATGTCCCTCAGAGGGATGAGAGAGAGAGAAAAGCAATGACTTCAATTGTCACCCTGCCTCTGCATCCCTGGAAGTATACAGTAAGACCTGCTCTGTTGGCCTCTTAGAACTGGCACTCAGACTTCTAGTTTTTCAAGATTCCTTCTTTTCTAAAAGTTGTCTTGGTGTTGGAGAGAGAGAGAGAGAGAGAGAGAGAGAGAGAGAGAGAGAGAGAGAGAGAACAGAAAATAAAATCAAAGGCAGATGTCAGAGCTTATAATGATTTTCCCCACATCAGAAAAAGAAATTCAAACACCAAAGATGGTCTACACTGTGCATGAATCTCCATGTACATTTTGAAGTCTGAAATCGATTGCTCAGGCAGAGCATCCATGAGAGTGGGTATGAGAGGCTTTGTGGACATGAGCTCACCAGCTCAACAGGGATATGAGGAGGAGAGGTGACCCCACACAGGAAAGGAATTATCCACATGGGCTCATCTTCCTCCAGCAGTAACTGAAAGCCCCCGTCAGGGTATGAGGGAGCTTTTGCAAAGTAAGTCAGAAGGCGATCTCAGAAGCCAATCACAGATGCAAGGGTGGAAAGTCTCAGCAAGAGTAATAGCCATGCACTAGTAAAAAGTTCAGTTATTGGCCTAGCTTCAGACGTAGAAGCCCTGCAGAGTCCGGCTCAGTAAGAAGGGCCTCTGACTCTCGGGCTGCTGGTTAACAAAGCAGTCCTCGAAGATTCTTGATTTGTCCCTGCTGAAAACCAGTGTTCATTTCTAAACTTGGAAGTTTCCTGGGCTCATTCTTTGCTCTGGTTTCTTTTCCTTGGTCTAGTGGAGAGTAAGAGAAATGGGTGGTGCTCTCTGTGGGTAGGAATTGGGCTTTCTCCTGGGAGAAAAATCTCACTTCACTTGGCATTACTGTTTGCCTCTCTGGGTTAGTTTCCCCAAAGGTTTGGGAGCCTTACAAGGTCATCACAGGCCAGAGAGTGTGACAACCATGCTGGAGCCAGCTTGCCCACAGCTGGAACAGCTTGTGTCTTGCCGCCTAGGGCTACCCAGAGTTTTTAGAAATAGTTTCGTGGAAGCCACTTGTAAAACACTGTCCATTTTTCATACGCCAAGTTCCAGGAAGTTCTGGCGAGCCTGGCTGAATGGAAAACAGCCGGAAAGTGGTGTACTAGTTTGCACCTGGCAATGGGATGGGGAGAATCTGTTTTCACTTCTCAGACCCAGATGACTGTCAGCCATCACCCCTGCTCGGATGTCATTGCTGGATAACAATGCAAATAACTGGCAGAACTCTGGGGACACAGCTTGTGTGGTAGCCTGTGTCTGAGGAAGAAACTGGTCAGGAAAACTACTGAGGGCAAGTCTGAGTTCAAAGGCTGGAGGACATGGAATGTGCTGTCCAATGGCCGTAGCTGTGGAAAGCACACCAAAGATCAGAAAGACTAAAGTATCACAGGGCTTGCCATCTTGGGGAAGGGACTATCGTGCGGGTATGACTGTTTCTGAAGCTCATGAACTATGCAACCTGTGGGTATTTTAAGAGAAGAGGAAACCATTGGCCAAGGGCAGTTCTCTGAAGGAGCAACTTGGGAATGAGTAAAAAGAGACCTTACTTAATGAAGGACAAGACGCCAAATGGCATTCAGACAACCATGCGTTCTCCTCCACACCATTCTGCTTAGCTTTTGATCAACCTAAATAACAAACAGAATTCTGCAGGTACAGTTTATTTGGGAATGGGTAGAATTTACAGACTTGGGTAATTGTGATGATCATAAGCTTCTCTGGGGTTACTGCAGAGGAAAGTGTGTGTGTGCTGTATGTATATACACGTATATGTCCACATGTGTGTTGTTATGTGTACATGTGTGCACGTGTGTGCAGAAGCCAGAGGTAGATAAATATCTGATGATTTCCTCAATTCCTACCTCATTTTTGAGATGAGGTTACTCACTGAACCGGGAGGTCACCAATTTGGCTAGACAAACTGACCAGTGAGTTCCAAGGATTTGCCTGTCTCCATTTTCCAGTGTTAGCATTGTAGGCATACACCACCAGGCCCATTATTTATTTATTTATAACTTGGATGTTGGGAATCTGGAGTCTGGTCTTCATGCTTTTATTGCAAGCACTTTACTAGGTGAGCCGTATCTCCAGCCCTACTGCAGGGGAATGTTTGCAAAGGCCAAAGGGAGAAGTATACATAAGCTGGTCACAGAAGCTCATTGCAAAGGTGGAGCTAGCTGATACATGGGACTGGCTGTTGATGTCTACCCAGAAGCAGCTGTGACTGCATAACTGAGGTATAGCAAGGCAATTTTGGAGACCACAGTTACAATTGGAAGGGGCTTTTGCCAATGTTCTCAGGTCAGCTGAGCACGGGGGCAGTCCTCTCATGTCCTCTTGACTCGGTCTTGCCAGTGTCTGACATGGGTGACTGCATTTTGGCACTGAGAACTCCCACATCAATGAACTGAACATGTAGCCTGTCCTAGAGAATAGATGAATGACCTAGAAGATGGGAGCTTCTTACAGCTGGAAATTGAGACAGACAAAAATGTTTTATAATGGGATCTGCAAGGTTATGCAAGTAGGTCAGCTGGCTCTAAAAGGCCAACCCACCAGAGATTTACACAGCTGATGGAAGATAAACTCACATAGGAACAGTCCTTGAAAAAATACTGTGTTTTGAATGGCTGACTGTCTCTAACTGCAAATTTTCTTGTGTGATAACATGCTCCCCTGCAGTGTGTTCCTCATATGTTGGGTACAATTTTCTTGTGTTCTGTTGGTAGGATGATTTTTTTCCCCAAACTGTATAATTCTGGCAAATAAAATAAGACAGTCAAACATTTTGTCCCACACTGTAATTAAAAAAAAAAACTTAGAAGTCTGTTCTTTATAAGTAACTCCCTGATAGGATGATCAGGTCAGATGGAAGTCCTTGTGGGGTGATCACAACAGGGACTTTCACAAAGTGGAATTGCAGGTGTCTGGCCTTGTTATATCGTAGCCCTAAAAGAGACCAGTAGTCCCTAACTGACCAACCATGTCCAGATTTTATTAATAACACTTGAGAAATGTAAAACAGTACACACATGTTTTGCCTCCTCCTTAGATCTCTCACTGGTTTAGTTTCTTTCCTTTGTAAGCTTTGTAGCTGTCCCTTTAAGAGATAAACTGAATTGTACAACCTGCAGCTGTTGTCAGTCACCAATGAAGATGACCAAGTCTTTTCTTTGCCTTGGAGGGTTTTTTTTGCCTTTGTATATATACATAAAGACATTTATATTTTGTATCTCTCTATATATGTATATATATAGAGAGATACAAAAATGCTTGGGAATTTGTAATGGCAGAAGAGATAAGATTATAAGAGTAAAGATTGTAGAAGGATGAAGAACGTAGAAAATGGAGGAGGAGGAGGAGGAGGAGGAGGAGAAGAAGAAGAAGAAGAAGAAGAAGAAGAAGAAGAAGAAGAAGAAGAAGAAGAAGAAAGAAAGAAAGAATGTAGAGTAATTAGAACAAGAATGAATGAATTGGAATTAAGATTTGTTACAGAGAACTGAAATTGGAATTAGAACTGAGACAGAATTAGAGCTAAGAAATTATAGATAATTAGGACAAGAAAATTCAAATGAATGCAGAACGACAAAGTTATGGCTGGAACTGCAAGCATGTGACTTCATTCCATAACCTCTCAGACTAGATATTTTCGAAGTCCATTTTGCTGCTCTGAGGCAACCTAACTGAAGCCTGGGAGGAAGTCAGCAGAGCTGGACTCTGTTGGCTTTCGATATTTTATGTCTCAATAGTGTTCAACACAGTGATAAACACAGAGAATTTCAAATTCATCAACAAAAAGCGTGTGGTGTCAAATGACTAATTCACCAAAGATAAATGATTCTTTAAAGGTGTGTATGAAGTAGCTGGACAGCTCCGAGGTGCATGGGGGGCAGTGGGGAGGCAGGGACAGAGGGATAGCCTTACACAGGAAATGGTGTGGCATACTGAGCACTGCGTGCACATTGTAAGAGCCGTTCTCAGCTAAGGTGCAGACGCTTTGTGTCCTTTCATGTAAAAGGCACCCACACGCTCCATCTGTGGGCGGAACACAGAAAAATCCTTGGGGAGGTCCAGGGTTCTAAGTCCAAGAGAGCAGTCCCAGAAATATTCACGGGCAGCTGGTCTTTTCCAATTGTCATGTGGAAGTAAGACACAGGAGAAGTTAGTGGCAAAGAGATTTTTTTTTCCCCTGTTTAAAATAAATGCTAAGTATGATCATTGCAGAAGAGTAAGGATTTCTTTTATAAATAATAAGAATCTTCAGTGAAAGATGTCAGAGTACAAAGGTCAAGGTTGGCTGAGAAATACCTGGATTTTGTCTAAAAGAAACAAGACCAGAGCATGGGAAAGCTGGAACAAATACTGAGTACAATCTTGTCTAACAAGAATATTTGTATCACCCATTAGTGTGAACTCTTGCAGTGTGACTTTTTGGACCTATCTGAGTTTTAAGTTAACTTCATAGAGAAAACCCCCAGTACCGCCTGACAACCAGACAGTGTAAGATATCACTTCTTTGGGTCTGTCTTGATGGGATGGAGCAAGCTCTGACTGTGAAATACATCCCAATTTAGGAACGTGGGGAATGTGGGGGAAAACATGCGTGTCAGAATCGGGAATAGAGTTACTTTCTTTCCATAGTGCAGGCTTCACAATGATCTATTTAAAGTTTCATTATTTCTCAATTCTCCAAGGTAAAGAATGGCTGACTTGTTTTTTCCTCACCTGAGTGTCATAGGAAGGGCCCTGCTATTAGGACTAGACAAAAACAGGGCAGAATCTCATTTTCCAAGACCTATTCACGTCCGGAAGTTTTGTAGGACTAGAAGAGGACACACGGGCGCCAGGAAGCTGAACTGTGAAGGACACAAGGGGCTCTGTCCTGGCAGCAGCATCCTTCTGGGTCCTTCACTTTTCAAGAAAAGATGTTTGCCGAGGCCTAAGCAGGAGGCTTCCAGGAAGAGTCTTTATTAGAACAATGGTTGAAGGCAGGGGCTACGGTTACACATTCATAGGGGGCAATTCAGCATGGATGTACATTTCCTCAGAAATCCCAGGGGTTACAATAAATATAGCCATAGGTAGGCTAATATTTCCACAGGAAGACTTTAAGTTCCTACTGCAAGACTGGAGATCAGAGTACAACAGGAGCAAGTGGAATGAATGAAGGAGAAGAAGTGGATACAGTCGACCTGAACTGCAGTTCTGGTCTATGGGGCCTGTTTCTGCCTGTTTGGTCAATACCCAGCAGGAGTTCCTGGGCTTGATGTTGACTTAATTGATAGGTGTGACCCTCACAGAGGATGCATAGCAGATGTCAGAGAAGGGAGTATTGTGGAAGAATAGATAAACGAGATCCTTGGTAGAGAATTGGGTGCTTGGGGCTAAGTACTGCTCTGTTACTGTGAGTAAAATACTGTACAAAACATCTTTAGGGAGGAAGGACCTGTTTGGGCTCACAGGTTCCCGGGGTTTCATTCAGTCATGGAAGGGAAGGCATGGGGCAGGGAGAGGGAAGGAGCTCACATCTGGGAAGCAGAGAATGCTCATATCACAGTGACCCAGAAAGCAGAAAGAGTTGCAGGAATGAGTCATTGGTTATAACTTCCAGAGGTTCATCCTAGGGAACATACTACTTCCTCCAATGAGGTTCCACCTCCTAATGGTTCTGTAGTCTTCCAAAAGAATTCTTCCAGACAGAGAAGTACCATGATCCAGAAAAGGACATTCTAAGTTCAAATGATAAGCATCAGCCCTGCAATGTGTAGAATATCTCAAAGAAGATGGGATTTAGACCTTTTATGAAGAATAAGATGTGAGAAAATATGGTAATGTGGTATTTCCTTGATCAGTAGTCATGGGTGAAGAATTGAATGAAGAAGCAGATCTCTCTCCCTCATTCATTAGAACAATGGACCCTCATTCCTTCAACTGTTACCTGGATCTGTCACCTGCCTACTGTTCTGGCTCAACTTTCTTGGTAGGAAGCTTCCTTCAAACACGATGTTGGTATATTGAGGGAAATCTTCTAGGTTTATCCATGAAGAAAGGGTATCAGAGTCTATTTGTCTTAAAATACAATTTTTGACCTCTGTTTTGTAAGTCCCAGAATTTTATCTAAAGACAGAAACCAACAAAGCAGTTATTGCTTACCTGTGTTGACCTTTTGGTCAAGATTGCCCATGAAGGCAGGGAAGCTCCATCTCCTTTTTCCTTGCCTTGCCTCCTCCCTGCCACCAGAGAGGATGTTTCTCACATCCTTTTCCTTTGGGTCACCTTGGGGACCAGTGCTCCAGGAAGCTCCTCTTGAAGCACCTCAGGAATACAGCTCCACATGCCCACAGTGTGCTCCCTTCTAGCCCTCTCTTCTCAGACTTCCGGGTGGATCCTTCAGCTCTCATTTACTGTGGGTCTTGCCAGAAGGCCGTGTGGTCCTGGGAAAATGCAGCCTTTCGTAGCCTTGAAGAGCTTTGGTAAACTGGGTTTTGGTGGATACAATGGAAATGATCTGCTTCCAGCATGTGTTGTGAAGTCCACTCCCCAAAGCCTCATGGAAATTGTCCCCAATTATGCCTCTTAGGACATCTGACTTGAAAGGGTTCACTGGTTCCCTGTTGCTTCCTGGCTTTGGTTTCCAACTGACCTTGAGGGATTGCTATGGGAACAGGAGAGGCCTAGGTGGGCAGGCGAAAGCCATGTTCTCACTGGTGTGACTTCCCTTCAGTGTATTCTGCTGACCATATTTAAGCCTTTGATATTCCCTTTATTGGGTCTAATGAGATTCCTGCCACTTCTCTTGAAAAAAGACTTGGGAGAAGTACGGCACTCTAGCAGAGAAATACAGATGGCTCTGACTCTGTAAGGCACATAAAACCTAGTTTTCAGTCTGCGGTCAGGATGGAAAAGACAGGACACGTTCTGCTTACAAAATTCACTCATGTGCTTCCCCAGCACTGAATCTCATTCCTCTACGTTACTGCATCCCCTGAGCCTGGGGACAAAGAAGCTCTCCATCTAGATTGGACCTTGTTTTGTTTATTGAAAGATTACAACATAAATAATAGCTTTCCCATTCCTATCAGTAATCAGAAGGCTGTGTGGTGAAGCCAGTTACTTAATTTTGGTTACCTAAGGATATTTAGCATTTAATATAACACAGGATGACATCATTTCCTACCACAGGGACATCCAGTCTTTTACTGTGCATAATAGGCACAAGGTGTGTATTGACACAAGCCAGGTGACACAGAGGCCAAAGGCAGATCCTTTCTCAGCATTTTCCAGTCCTGACTCTGTCTGTATTCAGCACTGACCCTTTGTGCCCAAGCCAGCGTGACTCTGGAGGTGCCTCTTGGGATGTTTGCACAGCTTGTCACAAGCTTGTTAAAACCCCTCCCTCAACTAAAGTTGGGAATTAGACCTGAGTACCTTGTGTTTTATTTCATGTCCTGTATACTTCACCCATAGTTTTTTGTTTGTTTGTTTGTTTGTTTTGTTTTTTTACTCCATTGACTGGGCTGGTGAGGCTCCTGTAAACAAGAGACGCAGTCAGATCTAGATGCCACAGCTTCCAGATGTGGAAGATTTCAGCTCAGCCTCTCCAGGTCTGTGCCTATAAACCAAGCTCCGACTCGCTATCGCATTATTTACTTCCTGATGTGTTTGGCTGCTTCTCATCACGAGGTCTTTGCATGTGCTGTTCCCTCTACCTGGACTGCTACTCCTAATCTTGACATAATAAGCCCTCTCAGTTTCAGGCTTCAGCCTACCGAGAGCTTCCCGCTGAGAGACCTTCTTCAGTCATCTACTATACGGAGTCATCTCTGCCCGTGCCTCCGCTTGGCTCACTTTTTCTGCTCAACATCTTGCTTCCACTCTCAAATGTCTTTCAATGGCTGTGGTATTTCTTAAGAATTAAGGAAGAACATAGCAATGAGTGCATGAGTGAGAGAATAAGCAAAGAAAAGGAGGGATGGAAAGAGAGAAAGAGAAAGGAAGGAAGAACGGAAAGAAGGAACTATTTGCACAGTATTCACATGGACATCTAGAGATGATTAAAGCATGTGGGGAGATGTATATAGGTCATATGTAAATAGGACCTGCTGTATGAAAGGGACTTGAGCATCCACAGGATGGTGCTATTTATTTGAGTTCTCAGAATCAATTCCCCATGGATACTAAGAGTTAATGGTGCATGGTTTTGTGTCTGAAAGTAGCGCTAGCACATGCCCAATTTTAAAGGCGCTACCAACACATTCTTACCTTCCTTTTAGAAATCCCTCTATACTTAGCCCAAGTTGCTGAGATCCCATGAAGGCAGTATGTCTTCTCAAAAAACTGTTTTGTTTTTTGAAAAATAACATATTTGAAAGATGTGTTTCTTTGTTGAATTTCAGGCACCCACTCCTCCCTGAGTGATGATGGGAGCAGTAGTCAAGGAAGACAGTGACATCTGGACCAGCAGTAGGAATGTCAGAAGTGGTGCCCAAGACCCAAACATGGGAGCTCAGGATAGGTTAATGCTGATGAGATGGCTAGGAAGGACAGTGATGCAAAACTGTCCTAAAAAAGGCAAAATAGTCAAACACTTGGTCAATTTCCATGTCTCTACGTGCTGTAGACCAGTCAAGGTCAAAGGTTGTTTCAGTGCTATCACTTTCCAAATGCGGTCACCTCGCGATGGCTCCTGCAATCCCTCAAGCCTCTGCCTGATTTTCATCTCTCTGAGTCTTTCTTTCCATGTGTCAGTGATTCCCATACTTACTATGAACTTTAAAAGCATTCACTACTCAGGTCCGCATTGCTGTTTAAAGGGCATCTGAGCGACTCTGAAATGATCTCATTACTCTCAGCTATCAGCAATTCCTATTCTTATTCCCCCACCCTGAGGACACAGATGGGTGCTGTGAAAATCCTCACACCCCAGACTCTGCTAAGATTATTAAACTGTGAAGACATAAGGGTAATGCCACTGTCACTTCAAAGATCTTTAGGCCACTAGTTGAGAGTGCATTCAGGCTAATCCCTATTTTTGGAGTGAATCTTAATATTTTCTCTCTGTTTTCACCCACATCCTCCAACTTTACCATGGTATGATTATCAGATAAAATATGATAAATTTGAGGCATAAAGTTTTATAATCTGATTCACATATGCATTGCAAGGTGATTTGTAGCAGGGCTAATGTATTCATGGACAACATACTTGATATAGCCAGGGAGGGAGCTGGGGAGGGAAGGAGTAGGTACACTTAAAATTTACCTTATTAGAAAATGGTGAAATTGTTATTTATAATTATAACCCTGCACATTAGGAATCCAGTATGTGTCCGTCTTGTATTCTTTGACCAATATCTCCTATTTTTCTTCACCCTCAACTCCTGGTGACCACCATTGTAGTCTTTTTTCTAAATATTTCCTCTTTGTTCAAGGCTCTACATACAAGGGAGAACATATCTTATTAGCTTTCCTGGGTCTCCTTTGTTTTACCTATGGCATGTCCTACAAGTTCATTTATGGTGCCCCAAGGGACGCATTTTTCATCTTTTAAAAAACTTACCAACACCTCTTGCTCTTGTGCATGTGTGCACGTGCGTACATGTGCATGCGCTCACACACACACACACACACACACTCCTACACTGCATTGCCTTTATGTTCTCTTCTGCTGATGGGCACATCCTGACCTCTATAAACAATGCCTTAATGAATGGGAGAATGCATTAATTCCTGACATACTGACTTTACTTTCTTAAGTATATAACCAGATGTGGGGTTGCTAGATGAGATGAAAGTTCTGTTTTTAATTTTCTGAGGAATCACTTAACTGATCTCCATAATGGCTGAACTATGCTACATTTCCACTGAAATGTGTGTGTGTGTGTGGGGGGGGTCGATCCCTTTCCTCAGCATCCCTGCCAACATCTGTTACTCTTTGACTCTGTAATGATAACCCTCTTAAGAAGTGTGATGTGGTATCTCCTTGTGGTTTTGATTTGTACTTCTTGAATGATTACATTAAACATCTTTTTACAACTCAATGACCTCCTCTAGCAGAAAAAAAATCTATTCAGAGTGCTTTAATCATGTGTCAGTTGTGTGTGAGAGTCTACTCTTCAGTCTTATAAATTCTTAATATATTATAGACAGTAATCTCTTGTTTATTATGCTTCACAAATGTGTTTTCCAAGCTGTAGGTTAAATTTTCATTTCTCTGATAGTTTCCTTTGCTATAGCTCTACTTCCTTGCTTTTCTCTCCCTGAACGTTTTACTTCAGAGCCAAAAATAAAAATCACTGCCAAAACCAATGTATGGACGGAAGATTTTCCTTCTCTTTTGTTACATGTTTTGTAATTTTAAGAGTTAATGTTTAACACACCGATCAGGTTTTCCTTGACTTTTGTGTGTTCCACGAGACCAGGATACACTTTCCTCATTTTGCAAGGGAAGAGAATGTCCAGCTGCGCCAGTGTCATTCCTGTCGTATGTTCTTGACGCCTCTGTCGCTAACTAGGTCAGCCTGTCTGTAGGAGTTCATTTGGGTTCTTCATTTCGTTCATTTGGTCATTACATCCATGCCATGCTACTTCTAAACTCTACTCATACCCAGAGTTCTACTATGGAATTCGAAATCACAAAGCTTGATGCCCCCCTTTCTTTTTTCCTTGCTCTAAATTTCTTGGCTGTTTGAGGTCTTTTGTGGTTTTTGCATGAATTTTAGGATTGCTGTTTTTTTCTAGTTCTGTGAAAAATGTCATTGAAAATTCCATATAGATACATTTAGCCTACAGTCTGGTTTATGGGCATTTTGTGAACGTTAATTATTCTGATCCATAAACACAGAATATATTTAGATTTATTTGTGTCTTATCCAAGACTTTAGAGTTCTGTATTTATATTTCATGTCTCTGATTAACTTCATTCCCAAGGGGTTTTATAAGGCAACTCACTGAATGGGAGAAGATCTTCACCAACCCCGCAACTGACAAAGGTCTGATTTCTAAAATATATAAAGAACTCAAAAAACTAGACCGTAAAAGGTTAATCAACCCAATTATAAAATGGGGCACTGAGCTGAACAGAGAATTCTCAACAGAAGAAGTTCAAATGGCCAAAAGACACTTAAGGTCATGCTCAACTTCCTTAGCGATCAGGGAAATGCAACGTTAAGATACCATCTTACACCTCTCAGAATGGCTAAAATCAAAAACACCAATGATAGTCTTTGCTGGAAAGGTTGTGGAGAAAGGGGTACACTCATCCATTGCTGGTGGGGATGCAAACTTGTGCAACCACTTTGGAAAGCAGTGTGGTGGTTTCTCAGGAAATTCGGGATCAACCTACCCCTGGACCCAGCAATACCACTCTTGAGAATATACCCAAGAGATGCCCTATCATACAACAAAAGTATATGCTCAACTATGTTCATAGCAGCATTGTTTTTAATAGCCAGAACCTGGAAACAACCTAGATGCCCTTCAATGGAAGAATGGATAAAGAAAGTATGGAATATGCAACTGTAGATAGGATTCTTTTCTTGATTTCTTCTTTGAGAAGTTTATCAATAGTGCATTGAAACCCTTCCAATTTCGTATGTAGATGTTGCATCGTGAAACTTCATCTATTCTAAGTTTTCTGGTGGAGTTTTTAAATTTTTTCAGTATAAAGCCATATGTAGCGTGATTTCTAATTGGCCTTAATAATAAAAACCCAGAGTCAGATATGAAGGGATTAAAGCTGAAAGATCAGAGAAGCAGAGCAGCCAGCCACTAGTTCTTACCTCTATTAATCCTTAGACTGAATCGGGTATCCTGTCCTCAGACTGAATGGGGTCTCTAAGAAACCTCAGACTGGATGCAGTGAGCTCCTGTCTCTTCCCACCTTATATTCCTCTCTCCACCTAGTCATATCCCTTCCTGACTCTACCTCCCTAGTGCTGGAATTAAAGGCATGTGAATCCCAAGAACTGGGATTAAACACCACCATCTGGCTCTGACTCCTATTAGAATCGATAGATCTTGTGTAGCCCAGGGTAGCCTTGAACTCGCAGAGATTCATCTGCCTGTGCCTCCCAAGTGCTGGGACTAAAGGTGTGTGCCACCACTGCCTGGACTCTATGGCTAACTGGTGGTTAGTTATGTACTCTGATCTTCAGGCATGCTTTATTTGTTAAAGCACAAACTAAATATCACCACACTCATATTATCTAAAAATATACACAAATTTGCTTCTTTATGATTTTGGTTTCTTTTTTCATGTTTTAAGAATAGTTATTACAGCAGAAGCATACTTCTCATGACCAAAATTCACACTGTTCTAAGAAAACAAAATACCAGATTAGGAAGTATAAACCATGAACTGTCTTTCTCACAACCCTGTAGCCTGCAAGTCCAAGCAAGGACCAGCTACTGGGCCAAATTCTACATGCCTTGCATGCAGATGGCTGTTCCCGTGTGTCTTCATGTGGTCTTCCATCTATATGTCTGTGTCATAACCATTCTTTCACAATTGCTAGTCATATTGCATTAAGACCCTCTACAGTCCTTATTTTAACCAAATTAGTTCTGTCTAAATAGGTCACAGTTTGAGTTACTGCACATTCAGGTTTCAAAATGGGAATTTTTATTTTTCTATTTCTTTTTCTTCTGAAGCTATGCTAGTGAATGTTTTCAGTATCATGCTGAACAGAAAAGAGGAAAAGTGAGAATCTTTGCCATGTTTTCTGTTGGTGTGATATCATCTTTGTTCCTGCCACAGATGGGTTTTATGATGAAGTGCTTTCCTTCTCATTGTCTTAAACGTTGCAGGAAAGTTAAATGATAAGGTACCCCTGCCAAGCTCCTATGTTCTTCTACCCATTTGTCACTCCAAGAAGGTCATAGGTTAACTAATAAGGCTTACTTCTTTCCTGTCTTTTAGATCTGTCAATGACTGATGGATGAGTATTCAAGTCTCTACGTATGATGTTGGATCTGTTTCTCTTTGAATTTTTTGAATATGTTTTTTTGCCTTCCATGCTTTAATGTCCCATTGTTAGCAGCTTGCATTTTAAGGATTTTAGTATGTCTTTGGACATCTAAGGAATAAGGAACAAATGAGGCAATGCTTGAAGTTGACCTGTACCAGAATTCTCTCCATTTCTGTAGCACAGCACAAAATACCCATCTTCCCAGGTCAAAGTACAGATGCTGTGTTTGTAGACTTTAACACATCCCATTCAGCATCAACTAAAGCAGAGCCATATATTTCCCATCTCTCTAAATAATGGCACATGCAGTCATGGCTCTGTTGATATCAAAGAACTTATTCTGTTACATGTGCTGGTCCAGAATCAAAGTCCTGTCCCTGAAGACAGAGATTCTACCACCATAGAATGTGTGTGCTTTATTAATTTAAATTTTTACTTTTTGAGAATTTCATATGTGAGTACTACATTTGCATCATTTCCATCCCTCTCTATCCTCTTTCCAATTCTTCCCTTATGCCTTACTCATTCTCAAATCCATTACATCTTCTTCTATAATCTATTATTGTTACACACACACACACACACACACACACACACACAAAACCTACCAGATCTTATATGCAAATGTGTTTAGGGCTGAGGACTTGGAATTAGATAACATATCAGGGAATTTATCCCTGGAAGAAAATTCTTTCTCTTTCTGTAACCATTGATTACCTGAGACTTTTTATCCATGGGTGCGGACTTGTGTGTGCTTAGAAATAATACAGAATGCTAATACATTAGCTTCTCTTTTGTAACTCTAGATGTCAAGTGCACTTTGTTTGACAGGCACCACATGAATTCTGAAGGAAATGAATGATACTGGAAATAATTGAGACTGTTAAATGCCTATTGGTCTCATTCAGATGGGAATTTAATACCAAAAACCTAAAATATATCTTAAATCCTTTTGATTACATATGCCTATATATAGTGAAATAAAAAATGCAACTTCATAAATCACAAAATGGATATTGCATGTTGCCTCTCTGTGGACTTCTCTACTGAAAGATGTCTTTTAGCTTTAAAAATTAAATTGTTAGTGCTTACTAAATGCTGGTGAAATTGGGAGTATATAGCTATGTGTAGACACACCCATATTTGTTTACACTCTAAACAGAGTGCTCTCCCACATAGTTTACGAATCCTCCTATGGCTTGCATTTATTAGAGAGGTGATGTACTGTTGCCTAGGTTACACATTGTGCAAGGAACTCTGGCTGAGAGCTTTTCACTGGAAGCTGGTGCTCACTGTGTCAAGCAGAGCTGCTTCTCTTAAAGAATGACAATGCTAGTTTCATATACAGAATTCAATTTAAATCTCAAATCAAACCTCAAAGGTCATTTCTTCTACTTAGGATGGAAAAGCCATCTCAGAGGTAGTGTGTCTGTTCCCTTTGGTACCATAGCTCATAAAGGGTGGCTTAGGGCTTGATAGCAGTCTTCTGGCTCTGATCTCTCTCCCTCCCTCCCTCCCTCCCTCCCTCCCTCCCTCCCTCCCTCGCTCCCTCCCTCCTTCCTTCCCTCTTTCTTTCTCTGTGAATATAAATCCCATAAATATTTCAGGAAGTCACTTCAAAATATATCAAGTAATATAAGCACAAGAAGCTAGGATGTATGCTATTGGATAAACACCACCCTTTAAGGGCAGAGGTGGCACCTAGCAGGTGTGTCTATGTGTGCATGAAGTTTCTTCCTGAGTCCACCTGCTGTCTTCTTGATTCCTGACCTGCCTCAGGACACCAGTGTTGGCCTCTTTGTGGTCTTCAGAACCTGCTGATGTTTTTCTCATGAATATCTATGCTGGATAGCACTGCCTACCTGGACATAGGGATAAGCCTAGCTGCTAATCATACCCATCATTGTGACCAGCCATGTCCTACCCTTCTGTAGTACATAGTATTGGCATGCATGTGGCACACCATTGAACTTGATGAAATTCTGCTGTCAAAGGCCAGTAATGATGAGGCTTTATCCTGAGGTGTTGTAGTATAGCCATTCCTTTAAAAAACAAAAGGACTTGTTATTTTTGTTGTTTTAAATCATGTATACTTAGGTGTGTCTCTGTATGAGTGTGTGCACTTGAGAGTAGGTACCATGGATATCAGAGGTACTGAATACCCCTGATGCTAGAATTATAGACATTTGTGAGATTGCTCCTTTGGATGCTGGGAACCTAATTCAGACTCTCTGCAAGAGTGGTACAGGCTCTTAACCTCTTAGCTATCTCTCCAGCCCTTAGATTAGCAAGTTCTGATATGTAGCATAATCAAACTCTGTGCAATCGTGTTCATTCTCTGATTTGATTTTCCTTCTTGTGCAGGTGCATCAGGGATGGGATGCTCTGAGACTGTCCTGTGTTTGCTCTACACAGAGTAGGCACTGACCCTAAGTCATGCCCAGCGCCGAGGCAACTGCAGGAGCCACACCCTCCGCAACACTTTGAATGAGAGACTAGATTCCTAAGTCCGAAGCCATCTAGCTACCTGGGTCTTGCACCTCCATCATAGCAAGTGTGGTTAGTGATTGCAGTACTTTGACTTCTCTGCAATTCTCCCATACCATCTCATATCATTTTGTCCTTCTTGATAATGCCCTCAGAGGCTGAATTAGAGAGAGAGAGAGAGCCAAGATGTCTAACTCTCATATCTGGGTATTTTTGAAGGGTGTTTGCCACTTACCCCTGAGGAGACTATGCTGCTTTGGTTACAGTTTGTGACGACATTGTCCCTGCTGAATTGTTCAGGGTATCACCATCACACCATAGGGTCACATCGGCCTTTGTCTTCCGTCCAAGCTCCTGACATCTAGCCTGTTTTGATCTCTTGGTCCTGGCTCAGAGTCACATATGGGTCATCTGAAGCTCCTAGGTAGTGGTTCTGCATCTGACCTCCTCTTCCAGACCTGTGGACATACAAAAGAGATGCTCAACAGTCCTTGGGCATCATCACTGCTACATAGGCTGATACAACCTCTCCTTCCCTGAGCCAGGGAGGGTGGAGTGGGAGAGAATATAGGGACAGATTTGGGACGGGGGGAGACAGGAAAAGAACGAGACCAGAATCAGGAATGTAAGGGCTTAATGTGGGGAGTGAAACCTGGGGAGGGAAGCGTTGTATTGGAGAGGGAGAACCTTTCAGCCAACTCTGTGTCTTCCACATCCAAAGCCCAGCACCACCGCCTGTCAGCAGGCTCCACGGGGAACGATTTTCACGCATGTGTATTTAGCTATTTTAGGGGTACTGGTGTATTTAGTTATTTCACTGGTGCTGAAATTATCTCCCAGCATCCTTCACTCATCTACGAGCCAGGCTGCAGGTGGCGTCCCCTTACTCACGTGTGAACGCTGACATGGACTGGAAAGAATTTTGATGGAAAGTGGCGTCCAGCGCAGACCACATCTCCATATTTACAAGGCAGAACTTTCCATTTCTGGGTAATTCGCAATAAGGAATGCTCTCTGTCCACCCTGCCTCTTATGGGTGTGTTGGTAACTTGGTAAACAGATAATGTGCTAGGGCTTCTTGTGGAAAGGGCATTTTCCATTATCTCATGAAGGCTTAGAAGAGACAGTGAGCAAGCAGCCATGTTACCCTGGGTAACGGAGCAAGGATGGCTTCCCTTTGCAGGTCCAAAGCACAGCCTTTTAAAGCAAAACAAAATAAAATTCCGGCCCTTCCATGTGTAGCTTCTAGCTTTTGCAAATTACTTATTTGGCTTTTAGGGGCCATTTCAATGATAAGGAGACACACGTTCGTTGCATTTTCTCAAAAGAAAATAATCTTCCAGTTTTTAGTGTGTGGTTCTTATCTGTAGTCTTGTCTTACTGTGTATGGAATGAGACTAAGTAGGTATACAGCTTGGTTTTCCCACAGGAAAAGCAGGGCCAAGCCACAGGGATAAACATACAGCAGCAAGTCAAAGGAGGGAAAAAAATAAAAATCTCAAGGGCTTGAGGGTGGGGAAACCCTTCTATGTAAACAAAGTCCTGGTGATTCTTAGAATGCAGCTCCCCCTCCCTCGCTATTGCAAGGAACAAGCCAAATTCATCTACCTGGGAAGTTATGCTGTGAGACCTTAAGTTTTCCACCAATAAAGATTGAAATCGTGTCAGGTAGGATTTTCTGTGTCTTCATTATTGACCTTGACATTGGTTAGAGAATCGTTATTATTCGCTCTCTGTAGAGTGTGTGGTAGTCAGAGAAAGAACTTTCCTCTCTAAGGGAATTCCAGCAAAAGGCCCATGCTGTTTCTTTAAGGAATGCCAGTGTCTCTAGCAGGCAGAGTTAGAGAATGGTCGTAGATTCCTGCGCTGCTTATCACAATCAGGGCTGACTGATAGTGAGATTTTGGATCTTAGCCTGGGGAGAAAAGGGATTTGTGTGACCCTAAACATGACTGCTGTGGGCATTTCACCAGCGTAAACCTCAGTCTTCTGCGTATAGGATGAAAAGCCTTTCTTGTTTAGCTGTGCTAACAAACACGGACAGAAAATGAGTCTGATTCTAATATCAAGCGCACACACACCATTTGTAAAATATTGATGGGCGTTTTTGCCTTTGTGTAGATTCTAGAAGCCTTTGGGCTGGCTAAGGCAGATGTTTGCAGGATGTAGCTTGGGCATGGGCTGTAATACAGCCCACTGAGTTTCTTGGTTATATTTTCTTTGCAGTTGAATGGTTGGCTTCACAATTCTAATAATTACTGAGAGCTTGACACGGCTCTCTTCTGGTGCTCTCGAACAGGATGAGATGTGAGCAATTTCTTCCCCATGGTTCTCTTTGCTATAGGAGCAAGGAGAACTTCTGAATTTCATAGGTTTCTTTGAAGCGCTAGATCCTGACAAAGAAAAATAAACTTAGCAGAAAGACAGACATTCCGGACCAGAAGGACAGACAACACTGGACCAGAAGGACAGTCAACAATGGATTCAGTGAGAAAGAAACTGGCTGGTCTGACTGAGTAGATGGTTTTCAGACAGAAACCATGTGAGTGAGTCCAGTCCCATAAATCCCAGCTTTCTGTCATTACTTCTACCAGCCTGGTGAGATGGTGTCTTTCGGCTGGTTCAGACTCCCGCTTTTTTTTTTTAATTAATTATTATTTTTTGACTTCTCACTATACTTGTATAGCTTCTTTATTCTTTCAAAATCAGCTCATATATTTGAGCAGCATAAAATAATAAGTTTCTTCAGTTTTCCTTTATTCCATATTTTACTGAAAATTGGCATAACGGTAGGACAGTTTCTCCTGTAGGTTTTGAAAAATATTCAATTCATTTTTAAATTTTTATGTACATGGGTGTTTTGCCTGCACGATAGTGTATGTAGCATATGCTTGCCTGGTGTCCTACGAGAGGTCTGAAGAGGGCATCAGATCTCCCCGAAACTGGAGTTATAGATTGTTTTGAGTTGCCTTGTTGTTCCTGTAACTCAAACCTTAATCCTCTGCAAGAACAACAGTGTTCTAAACTGTTGAGCTATCTCTCCAGTGACAGTTACTGAAAAATCTTAAAAGCAGAACAAGCCATCTATGTTCAGTTTTAGGCCAATCTGTGGCTGAGTAGACACATCCAGATCAGGTGATTGAGACATTGTCCCTAAACCCAGCCAGCCTTCTTGTCAGGTGTCGTCTATAAGCTTGATATCCCATTTTCATTTTCCTTCCTCCTTCCCCCTCATCCCCCTCCTCCTCCTCCCCCTCCTCCTCCTCCTCCTCCTCCTCCTCCTCCTCCTCCTCTTCTTCTTCTTCTTCTTCTTCTTCTTCTTCTTCTTTTTTATTTTTATTTTATTTTTGGTTTTTCAAGACAGAATTTCTCTGTATAGCCCAGGTTAACTGAGAACTCAGAGATAATCCTCCCTCTGCCTCTTCAGTGCTAGGATTAAAAGTGTGCGCCACCATTATTAGGTTTTTAATTCCTCTTATTAGTATAAAATTAAGATGAGTTTACTAAGTACTTGGTAGAGCAGGTTGTTGTTCTTCTTATTATTATTTAAAGAAGTTTTCACACATTATATTTGATCATTTTCTTTGCCCTCCTCCCAACTTCTCCCAGATTCTCCCTACCTCCCTTCCCAATGAACTTCATCCTCCATATATAAAACCAAACCAAACCAATATGAACAAACACACTCACACGCGGATGCTCTCTCTCTCTCTCTCTCTCTCTCTCTCTGTGTGTGTGTGTGTGTGTGTGTGTACTCATATAGTGGAGTACACATGCCTAGGTGTCCTCATGAAGGAAAAAAAACCTCTCAGTCTAAGTGTCAAGAATATATGACTATTGTATTGCAATATGAAAATGGGCTACATGAGTGCCTGATGCACAGTTATTTTATTGAATCAATATGATTGGGCATGGTGTGGACTCTACTATGAAAACAGGTGTTTCCTTAACAATTTCCAGTGTTTGATTTCTCTCCTCTGCCCCCATATACTGTTGTATCTATTGACTTGATACAATCATCATGAGAGTCTTACTCTTCTGTTACTGTGGCTGTGGTTATTGTGGGCATCCCTCCTGCACCATATTATGGATCTGGAGGATGAGTGTAAGGGGGGAGACTTGAGAAAACAGCAATGCATGGCCTAGGAGACTCGGCCAGGGTACCACTGCAAACATGTCTTCTGTGGTTTCCAGGAAAAGCATGGTGTAAAAGGCTGTCAGCTAATGGAAAATTACTGGAAAGTTCATTGCCCATCCATCATCCAGTAAGTAATTGCAAGCAGCTCCTTCCTTAGCCTGTGGCTCTCTGTTATCCTGGGATTTGCAAACAGTCCTTGGGACCTTTCTGTCTGAATTCTAAAGCATCAGTCACCATGTAGCTATCCAGTGGCCATGGCTGGATTCCATGGTATGCATTCCCACAGTCAGCCTACGCTATGGCCCATACCCTGAAGGAGAAACAAGTTTAAATTGGGGGAGGGAGGAGGGCAGCCAATAAGTAAATGCTTCATGAGAATTTAGTGGCCATGGATAAACAAATAGTCAGGCAGGAGACGGGCCAGGGTAGGTCTATGACGTCAGTGTCTGTAGTGGATATTGAATTCATTATGTAGTTTCTTTCTAAAATGTTCCCTGCTAGGATAGCTGGAAGTAACCTTCTACCTTCTATGCTACCTGCCTCCCTACCCCGGCTTCAAGGGCATACCTCTTACAGGCACACTCCCACCCAATGTCTGGTGAACATGGCAATTAGCACCTTTCCTCAGCCTCAGGACAGCTTTTAAGGGTTCTTTGGGATCCAGAGATCACTATGTGGTGAACTGAGCTTGCCCTTATGGCCATCCCCTCGATCCTCCACCTTGTTCTTCTTCTCATGTTCCTGTCCTTGCTTATGTGTGTTCATGTTAAGTTTTCAAGACTCTAAATCTTAGTAAATTTCCCGTATGCATTCTCCATCTGGGAGCCTGCTTTTCGGCAATTCAGTCCATGGTGATATTACTGCAAAGCACACATATGATCTTAAGATGCCCTTGCTTAAAACTATGCCTTTCCATAGCACTTCATATCAAGACACTACAGAGGGATGCCCAGCATTGCCAAGATATCACGTTAAGCCCCCCTCTCTAGCCACGTTGTACACTAGTTTGCATTTTACTTGCCTACACTCCATCACACCAACCTTGCCTCCAGCCCACATCAGCCCTGAAGTCTGATGATGTTTAAATGACTATATGAGTGAACATACTGAAGAGTCATGATGGGGTTGTCACTGTTCAAGGACTTCTCTTCAAACATTTAACTCCTACATGCCTTCTAGATCCTGGATGAACTTCCATTCTTCAGGTAAATTATCCATGACCCTCAGGTTAGATCAAAATTTGTGATCTCATATGACCTGTTTATTTTCCTCTATTTCAATGGCCACTATGAACTCTGCATTTCTCCATGGTGTAAGAACTGAATATTAAACTAGACTTTACTCCATTTCCAGTTGAAATGCTGGAGATTCCCAAGGGAAGGACTCGTGCAACCTCGTCTCATAACTCCCCATATGCCCAGCACAGTGCTTGGCCATTGGGTGTTAAACTAGTGTGCACTGAAGAAAGGTAAAGTGGGTAGAAGGACAGAATGAAGGGAAACAAGAAAAGCCACGGACTAATGATTAACCATGACTTGTGTGGGCAGATTCCATACAGAAAGCATCCTTGGATGGACACTATCTGGTGGTTGGCAGTTGCATCAAACTTTCTAAATAGGGGGTGAATCCTGGAAGGGTCCCCCGTTGTTCTAGCACCATTTGCTGAAAGGACTACGATTCTATATCAGGATGCTCTTGTTCCTCAGACAAAGATTCAGTTTGCTCTACTTACAGGATCACTCACCTGTCCCATTGTTCTTTCTCTAATACTACGGTCTTACACTTTTATAGTCCTCCAATGTTGCCTTTGTCCTTTACTATTGTGTTGATTTTTATGGTATTTTGCCTCTCTATATAAGCTTTAGAGTCAACTTGCCAATATCTATGAAATAACTTGAGGAATTTTTTATTAGCATTCATAAGATCTATGGATCAGATTGGGGAAAACTGACATCTTGGCAATGTTGAGTGTTCTGCTGCAGGTGTATAGAATATCTACACATGATTTATTTCTTTGCTTACTTTGATCAAAAATTTGAATTATCCTCACACAGTTATATATATTTTCTCAGATTTAGACCTAATTATTTCATTCCAGAGTAGAAGATACTTTGTGTGATTTTCTGCTTGCTTGCTTTCTTGGTTAGTTGTCAAGATAGTTAGTCTTGTTTGGCAATTAAGAGACACTCTTCTGGCAGATCTGAGGTCTTTTATGGAAGGATTAATTAAGAAGAGACTATCCAAATGGACAGCACTCACTAGTGATGTTCTGGATATAAAGAGATTTGAGCAGAAAGCAAGGATACCTTTTTCTTCTTCCTTCTCCTCTTTTCTCCTTCTCCTCTTCCTCCTTCTTTTTTCTCCTCCTCCTCCTCCTTCTCCTTCTTTTTCTTTCATTTATTTTGTCTTGTTTGTTTTAGTGCCTGAGATAGAGGTTCACGGTGGTGGTTTGAATGATAAATATCGCCCACAGTTGAAAGCATTTGAAAAGTTGTTCTGCAAATGGTGGTGCTGTTCAGATATGTTTAGGAGTGTTGGCCTTGCTAATGGAAGTGCCACTTGGGGAAAGTTTTGAGAGTTTAAAGACTCATGCCATTTCTTGTTTGCTCTCTTCTTCACAGTTGAAGGTTTGAGCCCTCAGCTTCCTGCTCCTGCTCCCATGCCTTTGCTCTAACATGATGAATTCTTAAAATCTCTGAAACCCTAATTGCAAATAAACTATTTCTTCCATAAGTTCTTTTTGTTATGGTATTTTATCACAGCAATAGAAAAGTAACTAATAACTCATTGTGTAGCCCAGGCTGGCCTCAAGCTCCCAATTTTCCTTACTTAGGCCCCTGAAATGACATGATTGTAGGCATGTGCTACCATGCCTGACTTTTGTAGATGTTATTTATTTAAGTTGGATAAATGAAGTCCCTACTGATCACAGTTTTTTTTTAAATCATGAACTGTTATACATTGTTTCTCATAACCAGACATGAGGATATATTTTGAAAATGCATTTATAGAAGGAAGATGATCTCATGCCACTGTTTATGCTAAACATTGACTCAGAAACATCCTCTGCCTTGTTACAAAGAAAGGCTTCCCCTCCCCAGCATTCTACCCACATAAACAAGCTCAAAGATCATCATGCTGCCAAATCGGGTTTTTTCACACGAAGCAGTAGGGACAATAAGCTATTGATGATCAAGATAGATGTGGCCTTTGAGGTACTGCTCTACAACGTGAAACCATTCACCTGTATGTAGCATCAGCATTTCATGGGTACTGTGATGAGCAGACAGCAATCTGTGACTGCACACATAAGGTGTGTGTGTCTGTACACTCACATCTCATTGTCATTATTCCTATAATAAAGATGTACACTGAGTCCAACAAGGACAGTGTCCTATTTTGTTGTTCATCACAAGCCTGCAGACTCTCGTTGAAGTGAGGGGGAAATGGCCAGAGCTGATGGAAACTTCCCAGTTCCTGTTGCCAGTGTCACTCCATCTCACCTCGCTGGGGCACACACAAGTGTTTACTCACTGCTCTTGCCATGGGGAAAGAGCTGTGTGAGCTTCTGTTTGATGGGTTTCTTCGTACATAGCTTCCTTTGCCAAGTGGCCATCAGGGTGCTATGCCAAAAGTTAACGCAAATACTAATCCATTATCACCTTAACGATGCTGGTTAAGGAGTCACTCCAAAGGCTTTTAACAGCAATTGCTGATTGTCTCTTGTGGTTAGCTGGCAGTCATTTGGTCTAGGCTGGCTTGGTGGGCATTTGGCTCTCCCCTACAAGTCTCTAATATTTTCCTTAAGACTTCCATTTTTTTTTCTGGCACATTCTTGTTGTAGCAATGGCTCAGGTGCAAGAAGGGGAACAGAAACATTCACATTGTTCCATTTCATAAAGTAAATGGAAACATACGCCACCTCTGGAGGAGGGACTTCAATGTCACATAACAAAGTTTGGCTACCTAGAGAGATGAAGAACCTGCAAACCTAACTTCTAAGAGCATCAGAGAGGGCAGCACTCTTCTTCAAGATATCCTGCCCCTTCACTCTTCCAGCATAGACAGATTCCCAAGTAGTGGCCTAACTGCTGCCGGAATGCAGTGGGCTGGGTGCTCTGAACTCAGGGCTGTGCCAGCACTGACATGAAGCTGCCTCTAGGAAAAGCTCCATGCTCTTCACACAAATGAACACACCCAGTCTTCCTGGCTGCCTACTAAGTTAATTAATATTCTTAGAACTACTTTACAGACCAGTAAACAGATGCTAGCCATTGATGATGTGATAAGCAGATCTTAATGACTCAACTATGGAGGATAGAGGAGAGGCATCCTAAAGGTTAGTACCCCCAAAAGAGCTATCTTCTCCAAGGTCCTTAAGGACCTACTAACACTCGGACCATTCAAGCTATACAGTCTCCAGATGGGTGAAACCTATGTCAAAAAGATCATCTATATCTGTCAAAGCTTTATATCGAGGAACAAAGTAGTGTTTTCAAAGGATCATGAAGAATAGCCCAAGATCTGACCCGCAGAATATTTTACAAGAAAGGGGAACATGCTCAAGGCTTGCCCATGTGAATACTACCCCTGTTGTGCCTGGTTCAACCTGTGGGAGTTGTTGATAGCACTCCACACCTGCTAGGGCCCAGGTGTGCTTCTTAAGAGAGTTCCAGACATGCTCTGTAGCCATCTTCATACTGTCCCTCTCGATCCTTGTCTGCTAGGACAGCAGAAAACAAGGACTACGCGCCTCGTCGGACGTCAGCTTGTATGGTGCATGTATGACTTCATTGTCTTGCTGCCATGACAAAATACTTGACAAGAAGCAGCCCTAAAAAGGAAGGGCTTATTTTGTTTTATAGTTCAAGGAGATGGAGTCCATTGTGACAGGAAAGGCATGGCAGTGGGCGCTTGAGGCAGCTGATCACGTTAGATCGGCAACCAGAAAGCCGAAGGTCAATGCTGGGTGCTCAGTTCACTGTCCTTTTTATTCAGTCCAGAATTGAGTTTGATCACCCACACCTTTAATCCCAGAACTCTGGAGGCCAGTCTAATCTCCACAGTTAATTTCAAGACAACCAGGGGTAAATAGAGAGAACCTGTCTCAGATAGATAGATAGATAGATAGATAGATAGATAGATAGATAGATAGATAATCAACAAACAAGCAAACAAACCAAATCAGTTCAGGAAGTTAGAGTAGATTGCACCTCCTTTAACCCAATTAGAAATTCCCTTACAAACATGCCCAGAGATTTGTCTCCTCAGTCATTGTAGACCCTGTCAAGTTGGTCGTCAACGGTAACCATTGCAGTGAGGATTGAAGGAAGTTCTCCTGAGTCCTTCACAGTCAACAGCCTTGGCTTGATCTCAGCCTCCAAGCTGCCACATGAGCTGGGTCACAAACTCAGCGTCAGAACTGAGATGAGGCCTCCGCACTCCAGTTCCTCACCTGGCCTCCCCTCACCCCTGGCTCAAATGAACTTTGCACCTCCCACCTCGTGACACCCCAGGAAGCCTACTTTCCGAGGGCTGCAGCATTTCAGTAAAGGTTAATGAGGAAGAAAATAAAATGTAGGAGCTTTCCTTTCCACCCTCATGGAATGGGAATGTTTTCTTCTAAGAAGTGTACTCTGGGTTCCCACCTGCCAGGACAGTCCCCCAGCAAAGTGGGAGATGACTCAGCCCTGTCTTACAGACCTCAGCTGAGGGGCAGAGGTCCTTATTCCCCATGACGCCAGGATGGCTTTTAAACCTCCTTCTCAGGGTCTGTTTATTTGTTTTTGAGCCAAGCTCTCATCAGGAACTTAGAAAAGGCAGGAATTGCAGCCCAGGCTGTTCTAAAGCTCATGACCCTCCTGCTCCTTCAGCCTGGAGAGCCCTGGATTACAAATATATACTAACTACCAAGCCTAGCTCACAAGGAACCTTCAAAACCGAACATCTGCCACAACAGACTCATTGCTGCTGACCCCTCAGGTCCATTATAATTTATACCTCAACAATGCTTCCCTCCCTTTCCTCCATGGCCTGAGAATGTCTGCTTGTTCCGCCCACAGTGAGGGTTCTGGAGAGGAGCAGAGACCTGGTCAAGAGCCTTCCTAGGATGTTCTTCCTGGGAGAGCTGTACTCCCTAGCCCTGAAAAAGGAATCAGTAGCTGAGTGAGAGAAGGCCTGCCCGTGGTGCTGATGTTGGGGCATCACAGCTGCAGAGATCAGCAGGCAAACTGACTTGTCTCAGGCCCATCTCTCAAAGATTTGGCTGCACTCTCCTTATGGTGTGTTCCTCTGGGAAGTGCCCTCAGTAATGGCCACAGCATGGAGGTAGACAAAGGACAAACCCAGGGATTCTCACTCAGCTACACCCACAGAGGAAACATGCTGTTGAAAAGATCCTCTGAGGTCCTCAAGGATCCATTCACATTTGCAGCTGAAGAAACTCTAGGTAGTGCACAGAATGTTCCATAGCCTTCCTATGTTCTCAGAGAAGTGGAGCCTGAGACCAGCAAGGAGGAAGGCACTGTGTTTAGGAAGTGGCCATGCATGCCCTAAGGTGTAAAAGAGGGAGACAGAAAATGGAGGATAAACCCCTCACCCTGTAGACAACTGAAGTTCCATCCCACAGAAGTCCCAAGTGACCGTACCCATAGGGGCTTTAGAGTTTCGGAACAAACAAGTATGGTCTTCACCCACCCTCACTATGGAAGCATTACTCCTGGGGTTGGTCCTCACTGCAGCTCCATCCACACAGAAGCCAGAGAACAACCTCAGGCAAAGATGCCCACAGAACCTTTGTACATGCATGTTTGCGAGTAACCTCCAGAGGCCAAAGGACATGGCTGGAGCCAGGCACCTTCTGCCATTCCCTTCCTTTTCTCATCTTTACAGATGAATGCAAAGATGTGAGAGGATGAACATGGAACTAGAGATCAATGGTGGAGGTGCCTTAGCCCCTCAACTGACTATCTTTACACTGGAGTCCTCATCAAAGCAGAAGAAAGAATGCCTGACATTCCTATGACCCTAGAGTGACCCTACACACTGGAGGTCACTGAGCCTAGTCCTTGCCATCTTATTGGTACCCATTCTTTCCATTATTTTTGCTTTCGGACTATATTCTTATTTTTGAAATATTTTGATGTTTTTAATTGAAATAGAACTGCATCTCTTTCCCCTTCCCTTTCCTCCTCCTAGAATTTTCCAGCAACCCTCTCTCAAACCCCTCCCATGTCACCCTTACTCTCAAGTTGATAGCTCCTTTTTCTTTGATTATTATTGTTGCATACATATATGTACATACACACACACACACACAACCTGCTGAGTCTGTTTTTGTTTGTGCGTTTATGGTTTCAAGACTGAACACTCTGAACTGGCCTACAAATAGGGGGCTTATCCCTGGGAAAGACTAATTGTCCTTCTCCCAGAAGTCAGCAGTTGCCTATTGTTATTTGTCTAAGAGTGAGACCTCGAGGAGAAAACTTCCCATTTCCACATCGATACGTCCATTGTTCTAGTTTTGCTTATACAGCCACTTCTAGGAGAGACTGTTGCACAACAGACTTCTTGGTATTTTGGTTTTTATAATCTCTCTGCTCCCTCTTCTCAGGTGTTCCCTGAGCCACAAAAGCCAATATAGAAAATTAAACATAGATATGTATTGTGTGTGTGTGTTTGTGTGTACGTGTGTGTGTGTATTTGGCCACTTAAGCTAACAATGGCTCCCACAAGAACCACAGACTAACAAAAACTCCAGCCTCAGACATGAGAAACTTCCTTTCAAGTACTTATTCAGGGTATCCCAAGTGACTCCCAAAACAGTATAGATTAATGATGTCACCCTTGGTTACCCACCAGGGGTTGAGGGTGGGACTGTATTGCTGAAGACATGGTACACTCAGGACATAAGACACAGAAGATTTTAGCTGGATTTGACCCAAAAGCTTCTTGTCTAGCTTCCATGGTTCCAGAAAATACTATGCCAGCTGCTAAGGCAAAAAAGAAGTTGCAATTAAGAGCCCCATCCAGCTACAAAGCCTCTGAACCACGGCAATTACCAGCACAGTAGGATATGCATAAAGGTTCACTGAGTGCCACCTATCAGTGGCAACCAATAGCTGTTTAATTGGACTTAATACCCACTCAACAGGAGAGAAATCATGCCTGACATTGGATATCTAGCTGGCTTCCCATGGCTAGTGAGGCCATAGATCTTAGAAAAGAATTAACCAGCCCCACTTTGCTAGACTCACATAATTTCTTACTATGCTCTAAATCTTATTGTTATACACCCCAAAAATGTACCATTCATCAAAGAAGCCTCCCTTTACATCACAGAAAACCAAAACTGGGCAAAGTTCAGAAATTGACGGATCATGGGGAGCCTAGCTTCAATGGACACATCGACATCACCCCTCCACTCTTGAAGTTGAAATCAGTCCCCTTTTTTCATAGCTACCCAAACCATAGAAATAGCAAATGAGCATCTTCATGTTTGGGCAGTGACTGCTTAGAGCTCAAGGCCCCTCCCCAGATTGGTGGGAGTCAGTGTAGTATAGGGAGTGAGTGACTCAAGATGCTGCTGGGAAGCAGAGGGTGAAGGGTGCACCATGTACAGAATCTGACCTGATTCCTCGCCTCCTTTTTTTCTCAGAAACAGAGTTCTGGGAAAAGGGCACATACTGAACATATTTTGGGGAGTACAGGAGATAGGGCTTGTTTGATACAAGTGCTCGAAGGTCAGAGAAGTCACCATGTGCCAGGCAGGTGCAGCCCAATCCAGCCTGGGGTGAAGGCATGCTCAGTCAGTGTTTGTGGAGCTTGACGGCTCTATGGCATCAAATGGGGTAAGCCATAGCATGGAAAGAGGGGCAGAAAAGCTTAGGGATGGCACAGGCTGGGCTCATAGTTTGGCTTCAGCTGACCCTAACTCTAAAGACTCTATTAGAAATCTCCTGACTCAGATTCATATTTTTATCTGCATGAGTCTTCTCCAGCCTGCTCATGAAAATACAAACCAAATTTTGCATTGGTTGATGGTCAAAATCTCATGGGTGTCTAGACTGAGTTCTTATACAGGGTTTCCTTGGGGTCTTTGATCAGCATTGTACTACATACTTGATTCTTTCTCACATGGAAGATTTCCTTCATGGTCATCTTTCAGAATCTTCTCCATGAGGTGACGGGGCAGGTAGGTTCTAAGATCTCTGTGCTGCTGGGGGTATAGGTCCTAACACCGTAATGGTCTTTCTGGGGGGGCAGAGAAGAGGAAAAGACAGCTCCCTGGGGAGAAGGGACAGTCTAAAGGCTGCCCTCATTTTAGTCAAGGTGGACTATAGATTTGCCAAAAAATATGCCCCAATTTCTTTATCCAAACAGACTCTGTGTCCTGAGATTCAAGTCTGATGCCTGCTCTATAGGACAGCTTTTTTTGGCCAAGGGAGTAAGGGTCCACCTATGACGCAAGTTTTTAAATGGTCTGCTTGAAGGATTGTTCTGTGAAATTGACTTGGAGTCATCAAAAATTGCAGGCCAGAAAACATAAAGGAAGAAGAGAGTTCCTCTGTGTTACCCGGGGCCAAGCGGATGTCAGCACTCTGCAGCTGGAGCCGGGTTCTGTTTCTTCTCAGATGCTATTGGGATCGTGAGTGAAACATGAACAGGGTCTGTAGATTAGATCATAGGTTTGTGTTGGTCTTAATTTACTGATTTGGATAATGTTTAAAGTTAGTGCCAGAATGTTCTTGTTTTTCA
Organism: Chionomys nivalis; assembly: GCF_950005125.1. Classification (NCBI taxonomy): domain Eukaryota; kingdom Metazoa; phylum Chordata; class Mammalia; order Rodentia; family Cricetidae; genus Chionomys; species Chionomys nivalis. Next base: position 28,401,751 of record NC_080094.1, read on the forward strand.
GGGACACGTGGGAACATATAAAGAAGTACAGCAGAGAAATAGAAAGATGGTTAATATATAAATGTATACACACACACACACACACACACACACACATATATATATATATATATATACATATATTCACACTTGGGGAATCTGAGTGAGAGCCAGATTTGGGCATTCTCTGTACTTCCTGTATAACAACTTTATCAGTCTGAAACAATGTTATTTTTTAAGTGTTTCTCTATAGAGCCACTTTGACCATTTTAACTAACAGAACACTTGTAAGTATTTATAGGGTACAGTGTGATTATTTCAATAGAAATGGCTACTTTCAACAAAGTGGCTTCTTTATCCATTGCCTTCTTTTGTCTCTATTATCTATCCCCCTTTCTGCAGGTCCTCGCTAAGCTTCACACTATTCCCACCTGCTGAGCTCTCAGGATTTGCCAAGCTGTGCTGCCCATCTGACCCAACTAAGCCAATGTGGTAAGTCATGTGCCTCCCTTTTAGGGCTGCTTTCACTGCTCCATTCTAGCTCCTTGTGCTGCCTGCTGTCCAGGGATTTCCAGTCTCTGTCAACGACAATAGTCACAGCTACTGCCCGTGGAGGAGCCATCCAGAAGGCTAGATTAGATGAGGGTCACTACGCCCTGGTCACTTGGGGGGGGGGGCTGTTTATCATTCCTCTTCCTATTCTTGACTCTTTTTCTGCAATTGATAATCTGAATTCTGCCAGTTCCTGGGCTGTGTTCTTCCTCCAGAGCCATGGCCAACCCTGCTTTTTTCTGTGAGTGGGAGAAGCCACATGGTCCTAGGAACCAGCAGCTTTCATGGGATCAAGGAACAACCTGGAGAGTATTGCCTAACATTGTAAGCATATATAGGGAAAGGAGAGGTCCCAAGTGGGCACCAAGAGCAGATGACAAGTCTCTGCCTGGTGATGGTCTAGCTAGTTTCATAGTCTCAAGGACCAACAGACACAGAGATGACCTTATGGGTTCCAAGTACTGTCATCGCTCCCCTTCTCTGCATTTAATGGTCTTCTTTTAAGCTGTTGAGCTCTAAACTGCTAAACTTAGGTGACCCTATGCCATATTTGTTAGAACATGCATCCTTGATGTATGCAAAGTCCATGTCTTCATAAGCCTTGGACTTGCTCTGCAATCAACCATGGCCGTTTCTCATGACTGCTGACCAGCCTCTCCTCCCTGCTATCCTACCCCACCATCACCCTGATTCATCTCCTCTGGGATGCCCTCTTAGTCTTCCCTACCAGGCCTGGTCCCAATCTCAAACCCTGTCCTTGGTTTGTTCCATATCTCCATCAGTGCCCATTCTCCCAGGGAACCTTCTGAGCTGTTGCAGAATTCAGTTGTCATATCTAGCAGGGTGGTAACCTCCAGACGAAACAGCGAACCTGCACCACAGAGCAGAGCTGCCATTGTGGTCTGTAGCTCAGATAAGGTTAATTAAATCTCATGCTCTGTGGTTCGGAAAGCTTTCTCCCATGCTTGGGGGCTCCTGGGCTGTCTGCAGCCAGCCAGCTGCTGGCTCCGTAACTGTGGGAGGTTCAGCCTTCAGAGCTACCCATGCCGAGGGGGGAAATTCCATCCCATAAGGGTCAGGGAAGTCAAGTCCATGCTGTCCATGTCATGTGATCCTGTCTGTTCTTTCTCTCCAAGCAGCCAGGGAGTCAGTAGTGTGTGTGTGGGGGGGGAGGGGGGTGAAGCTGGGAGAATCCCCAGCAAGCATGCCTGAATTCGGAACATCTGGGAATGGTTCTCAAGGCCAGCAGCTGCCCTAGTCCTGCTGCTGGGGAAGCTCACACGGTGTCTCTTCTTTCATAGGTACATGGGGTCTCTGGGTGAGAAGAGCCCCAAGCAGACTTCATGGGTTAAGGTTGTCTAGCACAGCAGACCATACATTTACACACTATATAAGCTCCAAATGGAGCCTTTGCAAGTCACCATGGGGAAAAAAAGCTTATGTTTGCAAAGTAAACACTGAATATATGCCACACATTTTATTACCTTATTTAGGTTTTTGTTCATTTTCAAATGAACAAGGCGACTCATGAAATGAAGTAGTCAAAGCCTACGTCATCCTTTGGGAAGTTCAGAAATGTGTACGTGAATATGAATACCATTTCATATACACATACTGACACACACCCACGCACACACATGCACACAGAGAGAGAGAACGGGGTTGGGGAGGGAGTTAATTAACTTTGGAGTGTTCTTATTCTCCCATTAAAACAAAATGATGGAGACCATTCCTCTTCCTCTATCATTCATTTGGAGACTCCTACAAAGGTAGCTTCTACAATTCCCTGTCTGATTCAAAACTGAAAACCACTTCTTTTTTTTTTTTAAGTGTGGGAGCATTCAAATGGCCTTCAGGCAAATCTCCTTCTTTTGCAGTACAAAGAAAGCATTAAATCAGATGGCTCAAGGTCTGTGCTCCCTGGAACCTGGAAAGCTTCACACAACAACACCACTTCTCTTTTGCCAAAGCCAGCTCTCCAGGAAGAGCAGGTGACGGCCAGCAGGATGAGCCTATTCTAGAAGCCCTAGACCTATGGCACATGTTACCCTGGGAGTGCTGGAGACTTTAATGCGACCATCTTTAGTGTGTGCTGAACCATCACTAGGGCCCAAACCTCTCCTTGTAGCCCAGGGCTAGAAGTACAGTCATTGGGAACATCTAGTTCACTGCCTAGAGCCATGAAGTCTAAAGCTGTCTGCATCAGTAACAAACCTAGGCAGAGTACAAAGGCTATACAAGGCAAACATGTTGGAGATGAACAGTTAATGAGAATAAGATATTACTGATAAGGGTGAATTGTAAAACTAGCTTATTCATAGGAAAGAACAAAATAAAAATTAATTAATAATGATAATAATAAAAGTGTCACTTTTAACTTTCCTGCCATAAAATAAGTGTGAAAAGCGATAAAGCTTAGAAGTATACCAGTAGGTTTCTTTCCAGCTTTTCCTCTGCCTGCATCCATACAAATTGCTGTAGTTGTGCCAATAGTAACAAATGATAATAATGGTCGTTGACACTCACAATATTTCCAAGCACAGTGTGGTATTTTAATACTTGATAAATGGGCAAAGATGAAGTCAGGACAATCAACGTTTTTATTTCCTTAATTCTTCATCATTTCTTTGTGTTGGGTTCTCTCTTCCAGCCATTTTGAAATACCCAGTGAGCTACTGTCACCTATAGTTGCCCCACTGTGCAGAGAACACTAACACTCCATCCTCCTCAACACCTTTGCATCCTATCCCCTCATCATCTGCAGGGATGGAGACCTCTGCTCTGCTCTCTACTTCTGAGACAGTTTCCTAGCAGAATTAGAACAATAAGTCCCATCCAGATCTGTGTCTTCTGCTTCCCTCCAGCATTCTAGTAAACATTTTCCCATGACAAGATGAAAATTTCTCAGCAGGGCTAAATTCCAATCTAAGTAGCAGCGGAGAAACACTTTGCCTTTGAGATTTACTTTGATGGGTGGCCATTGTTTCCTGGCCTGCTCCATGTCCATGACGTAGATCAAATCCATCACTGCAGACCAAGAGAGCAAGTCAGTGGGCAGGGCTTACTCAGTGGTGCAGCAGAATTTCATTTTTATTTTAATAAATAAAACCTGCCTGAAGTTCCAAGAGTAAAACAGCCACACTGGCCAGACTTATGGACCAGGCTGCAATAACGCACACCTTTAATCCCAGTAATCACACTAGTTGCTATAGAAACCAGTTGGTACACGTCCTTAGTCCCAGAACTAGAGAGGATTATAAGCCAGGAGGAGACAGCTCTCAATCTCAGTCTCATTCTGAGATTCCTGGAGGCAGGGTGGCCATTTCGGACTGAGGTCGAGGTAAGAGCCAGTGTCTAGCCATTTTGTTTTTTGAATCTCCAGATTGAACCCCAATTTCTCTCTCTGAGCTTTTATTAATTGTGCTTCACAGTGGTTTTTCTGTGTGAGGTCAATAACATTCCATTCCCTTAAATACAGTAATGTTTTCACTTGTCTGGAGAGTTCATTCATTCATTCATTCATTCATTCATTCATTCATTCTTTCATTCCCTTACTCATCATTAAAAACTAACTCATCAAGACCGGTAACCTTGTCCCAGGAAAGACCTGGGGTTACCATGAAAGCAGCCTCAGTCTGTGCCCCAAGAAACTACTTTTGCCAAAGTAATGCTGTTTAGGTCTATTCATTGCAAAGTGACAAAGAAGACACACAAACTCTAATATACAGACTTAGAGGCAGTCTGGCCAAATTATCTCTTACCATAGTTAGAAAAACAAAACCCAGCTCTTCCGGTCTCTTTGGTCTCGGCGGCAGAAGCAAGATGACGAAAGGAACGTCATCCTTCGGAAAGCGTCGCAACAAGACGCACACGTTGTGCCGCCGCTGTGGCTCTAAGGCCTACCACCTTCAGAAGTCTACCTGTGGCAAATGCGGCTATCCTGCCAAGCGCAAGAGAAAGTATAACTGGAGTGCCAAGGCTAAGAGACGAAACACTACCGGAACTGGGCGGATGTGGCACCTAGAAATTGTCTACCGAAGATTCAGACATGGATTCCGTGAAGGGACAACCCCTAAACCCAAGAGGACAGCTGTTGCAGCATCCAGTTCATCGTGAGGATTTCAATCTGTCATAAAATAAATGGTCTGGTTTCCAAAAAAAAAAAGAAAAAGAAAAACAAAACCCAATGACTGTGGGGACCTAGCTAGGGTCTCACAGTTAGTCCTAGCAGCTAAGAGTCTTCAGAGCAGGCAATAACTTCTGAACCACATATATTGTTTATCTAGAGGAGCAACCATGCTAACAAGTACCACAGATGTACTTCCATGAAATGTTCATTGAATGGAAAAGAGACATGGTAAGAAGGGCCTCTGTGATAAGTTTGGCATACAGTGGGTTAAAAGTTAAACGGAACCCTCCCCTGTAGCATTTATGTCTATGTACAGTATGTTCCATCATGAGGAGGAGGTTATGCATCTGTTTCCCAAAAGTATTTCATGAGACATATGTAAAACACAGTTGGGAGAACCCTGTTCTGAAATTGCAGCTAAGCTACTCAAACTCAAAGAACATTGCTGAAAATGCCTTTTGAATGACAAATTGCTTAAAGCAGAAATCACTGTTCTTTCTTAAGAGCACAGCAAGCAGTTTCAAATTTGCATTCCTGCTGTTCACATTTGATTAATAAAGAGCCTTTATAATCAGTAAAACTGAGAGTCTGTTAGGAACTAAGGTTAGCTGATGAGTGTCTAAAGCAGACTAAGTACATGGTTCACAGTGGTCCTCCGTAGTCTTCAACTGAGCACCCGATATTCATCCCCTCTTTCTTCCTCTTATTCATAAAACCCTGGTCTCCAGACACTTCCCAGCCTCTCCTGCAGCTGTGCGAGGCCAGGGGATGCTATTCTGACAGGTGGAATTGACCAGAGTTAGTATGTGTGCCCTCCAGGTCTCATCCTTCAAGGGAAATGCTTATGTGTTTTCCTTCCCCTTCTGTATTGAGCATCTCTCTGGGCAAGAAAGAAGTAAGCCTCCCGCTCAGAGCATCTAGACCTACTTCTTCTCTAGCACACTTCCCTCTCCTTTGTGTATTTTAAGAGATTCTTGCCCACCTTGTCTTATTTGTATCCTTTGGATCTGGCCTGTGGATGTTAGAGAACTCACTTTGAGTCATGAAAACAATCAGTTTTGACAGTTTTACCATCTTTTATCTCTTCGGCTCAAAGCACATATGATCTGTATATTTTTAAAAATCTAACTCAGGCTGACTTTGTATTAAGTGTGCATTTAAATCATGGCAAGCTATCTTCTCTGACTTCAATTCAATTTTGTACTCGCCGTTTCCTGTTTAGTTTTCTTTTTTAATTTTAAGTCTCAAAAGAGCTTTAAATGCTACACACTGGAGCCAAGCACTAATGAGGGCCCATTTGAGTCTCTCTTTCTCTGTTTCTTAGCCAGATTTTCATGCTTGCTAGTGAAAGCTGATGTGGTGTTTTTCTCTAATAACTGGTTCATATTCCTTAAAGTCCTCTCTTGGCTCATCAAAGTGAGCTGCAGCTGCTGGACAGCTCATAAATGCCTTTTATTTTATTCTGCCTTTATGTGCACTATTTATCCAAAGCCAGTTTCTACCTTTAATGGAGCCCTTTGCCAATTTGCATCTTCCAAATTAGAAACTGTTTTGGCCCCTCATTTAAAGAGTAGGTACTACAGAATAATCTAGAGTCCATATCATGTTCCCACATTTTTCCAAAGGGTTCAGTGGTATCCAGGCATGTTTGGGAAGCACACTAGGTTTCCACCCATCCAGTGCAGCCCTGATCGACCACCTCTTAGCACCAGGGATGAGATCCACTGCAATTTCATGCATGATACTTGCTACTCCACTGCACCAGCATTTATGTTGAAACCTAAATCCAGGGTTCAAACTGCCAACAACAAAGCTGTCTGTTTCCATGAACCAGTTCCCTGGATGTCCCACCAAACTTCTTTTGCAGCGCTTTGAAAGGCACAGAAACTGCAACTGGCTTCTCCCTGCTCTTCCTCTCCAGTTTTTCACTTCAGCTGCATGGATATTTCTTCTTTCTTACAGTTTTACAGTTTCACCTTCTTCCCTTCGAAGGAACCACAAACCAAAATCATTCAATGGAAACTTCTAGAAACAACTTCCAAGTTTTAAATTGCGTGCCACTCTGATATTGCGGTAAAATCTCAGGGCATCCCGCTAGGTCCATAAACCTCCCCTTGGTGTTGTGAGTGAGCCAATATGTTGTACTCTACCCTCCCATTAGCAACATACTCAAAGCCATCTGATTATGGCACGGGTTGTTGTGATAGCATGGCAGTTGTGCTCAAGAAAACTATGTTTGACTTTAAAATAACCCCCAAGAGTAAGAATAGTTATTGTGGCAATTCAGATGTGCCTCAAAAAAAATTCTTGTAAATGAATGAAAAAGTAAAAGTATAGTAAGATATGGAGCAAGAATTCATTCATGTTGCTTTTATTATGGTAGTATATTTTTATAATTATTCTATTTTATTATTATCATTGTTAACCTGTTTCTATCTCAAATTATAAACTGAGATTTGCTATATACAAGTATGCATAGGAAAAACACAATCTGTGTATGTGTGTGTGTGTGTGAGTGTGTGTGTGTGAGAGAGAGAGAGAAAGAGAGAGAGACAGAGAGAGAGAGGTTTGACACTATTTGCAGTCTGGAGCACCTGTTGGTAGGATGATGATAAAGGTGGCTATTTTACCTGCCTGCTTATTGACAATGCTCTCTAATTATCATTTCCTAGCAAAGAAATTTGCCCCCAGGGCCACAGAGAGAAGAGGCAAGTTGAGGTCTGTGTCTGTACTCCCATGAGAAGTCAGAAGAGAGCACTACAGATTCCATTAGTAGGGAGGTAGGTGCAGCAGCCACACTCAGGCTGCAGGGCTGCCTCTGTCCTTGCCTGATAGCAGAGGGATTAAAGCAGGAATGTCAGTGTACCTGGTAACTGCTGCTCCTCATGGAACAGCTTTTGCTCTCTTGGCATCAGTGCTGCAATTGATGGAAGTCACTGGACTATTTGGGAGTGAGCATTTAGTTGTCAATGGGTAGCGTGAGATGATCAGATACATAGAACAACCAGGAAGATTGGAGAGCAGTATACACAAAACAGAAGACTCTACCATATCAAGTATCAACACGCAGTGAGCAGTGCTGGCTGGACAACCATGGAGTGAATATTGAATTCATGGTCAAGAAGGCCTTATCCTATTTCTCAGCTGGGAGGAGTGGTGGCAGTTTTTGGTTGTCTAATTGAGTATATCTAAAACAACCTACAATCCAGAAATAGACAATCTCATACCTGTGAGAGATTTTTCTCCTTGGTTTGAAGTGGGTGAATCTACTTCTAGTCTGAGCCTTTGAAGTAAGAAGACACACATCTTTGATCTGGACCTTGAGGCCTTTAATTCAAATACTGAGGAGGGAAGACATACCTTTAGTATGAGCTATACCTTCTGCTGGAAGTCTACGTAAGGACATAGAAGGAAGCTTTTGCTCTTTATCTGTGTGCCCTCGCCTTGCTGGCACATCCATTCCTTCACTGGCATTGGAGCCTGCTTCCTTGGGACTCCAGCATATACAGAAGACCAGCTGAGAGGGCTGTAAGTCATTCCAATAACACATGCACACACACATACACACACACACTCAAACTCACATACACACACACACACACATTCACTACATAAGTTTTGTGTCTCTAGAGAACCCTGACTAATAAAAGCCAATCCTCCATATCCTCCCAGATATGGATAATTTTCCTGTAGTCCACAGTCAATAGCTTCATATATTTGAGGGCTTTACCCATTCCAGACCCATCACAGTAATTGCCTGGGTCCGTCTATTATGCTTGTTGTAATTAGATAAATAGTTTCTCTTCATGGGACCCAAGGGAGAGAAGAGTAGAAGAAAGCTTTACAGAGCTCCAACCGTCTGCCTCTGATCTCCTGTCTCAAGGTCAGAGGCTCACAGTGTGCTCAGAGACCATAGCTGTCCTAAGGTCGGAGGCGGCTCACAGTGTGCTCGTAGACCCTAAGCACTAATCACTCTCCCTGGTGACTAGCAAGTGGGTTTGCCCACTTCAAATTCTTCCAGGCCTAGCTATTCTGATCCTGGCAATAACTTCAACACAGAACACATTGTCAGTTTGCCAAGATTTTGTTCATTTGTTTTCACTGTCTTTTATAGGAAAAAAAATGGGGATAGCCATGAGACTTTTTTCTAAGAAAAAAAAATGTTCCTTGACTTTAAAATTAAGAGCCCCCCCCCCCCTTAGGAGCGAGAAACCTGAATCCAAAATGGCTCTTGGGCTCTGGAAATCAGCAGGAGCCCACACCTGATAACTCACAGAGAGAACATTTCCAACTGGCCCGGTGAAAAATTCATGTAATGTCAAATGATAGCCACTCAGAAAAACTCACCATCTAAAATCTCATGCGCTAAGATTCAGCTGGCTCCTTGGTTCCTGGCATTCAATTAACAAAGCAGCATTAAAAGAAAAAAAATGTTTGGCTAGAATCTTGGAAAAGTGTACAGCTGTCCAATTTGAAGCCAGATGGTATGGCTGACCCCAAAGCTAGAGGAAAAAACACAGGGAATGGATTGTTATTGGGACTGAACCCAAAACTCCCTCTCCTGTTGCTAGCAGTATACTGATGAAAGAAGTACTTCTTGGATTACTTTGGGAAATAGAAGAAAAAGGTTATAACCACTGCCACACCCAAAGTGCTGAATGTGAACACAACTTTTGAAGATCTGCCCTGGCATCAATAAGCTGAATTCTGGCCGTACTGGTGCCTGGCATCAGGAAGGATACAGCAGCCATCAATGAGGGAATATATTGGCACATGCCTCCAATGTCAGAGACTTAATGACAGGGTAGTAAATCGCTAAGAGGAATGGGTTCTTCTCACACAGAGTGGGGCCTTGACACTGCTGTTTGTGGGTACAAATAATTGAGCCAAGCATTGTGAATAAGTGCTAAGAATGTTCTGTTCACTTTGCTGCATGCAGAGGAACAGGAATAACCAGAAAAGTTCCCTATACTGGAGGAATACAGATGTGCAAGATGCCAAGTTGGAGACAATGGCAAAAGTTCTCAAGATAAAGAATGAAGAACTGCTGGGAGAGGCAAGGTCAGCCTCTGGAATTAGTCTCGTAAAAGAAATATCAGGCTGTCTGCTGTTGGCTTAACCCTGTCCAACTTCTCTCAGAGAGAGGTGTTTAGTCTCCACATTCATCCTAAAAACCCTGTGCCTTCTGCCAAGACCAGTGAAGCAGGGGTATTGCCCTGACCCAAAGGACCAGTCAGTATTCTTGATCAAACAAAAAGCAATTAACTCACATGGGGGTTAGAACCCCATGTGCTCCCCCTGCTCAGGCCCCATGGGTGCCTACTCTGCCTTCTGAATAGGGCTTTTAAAGGCTCCTATACTCCACAAGGCACCCTAAGGATATGTCCATCAATCTCCAGAGCTAAACTCTGTGACTTACAAGCAAAAAACCCAAACCTCTGCTAGATCCTAGGAGAAAGAAACATGACTGGTATTTGCTTCTTTCTGTTCACAGGACAGTCACTGCTCTCCATGGCTGATATTTTATGTATCGCCTGAAGTCACTGCCATTCTCATCTCCACAAACAAATGCAAACACGAGACCTCTGCTGAGTTAAAGCAGCCAGAGTCTACCAAGAAACGGGAGCCAAGGGAGGTGGAGCCTGGAGTGGGAGCATTCTCGTCATTTTGTCACCATGGCCCTGGCAGCAACTGGGAAAGACACACATCAGGTTGGTCACCAAATGTCTTAAACTCCAGAGATGCAGATGTGGTTCCAGTAATGGAAAGAAAATGTTGTACGTATTTGATAAGGTACTTGAAAATATTTTTCTTCTGCTGCCTGGTGTATCTACAGATGAAGGACTGTGTGGGGGTGAAGGTGGCAGTGTAAGCACAGGGAGTGTTGTGGCAAAGACTGAGAAGGTGAAGAAAGGAACAAAAGCAAGGAGTGAAGAGAGAAACTAGGCCAGGGTGGAGAGTCACTGTTCCAGAATGATGAGGTTTCAGTAAACAAGGTCCCACAGACTCTGTGGATAGCCAAGAGTGGCCCTTGGAGCCTGAGCCCAAACTGTTCCATTCCTGAGATCCATGTCTGTGTGTCCCAGGTCCCTGAGGCCAGAGAAGACATAATGAGGCCTGGGTTTGTGAAAACATGGGGCTAACCAGGTGTCCACCCTGTCAGTCCTGGTGTCCTTTCCGAGCTAAACATGCTTCTTAATACTAACATTTATGTGCCATTCTCTGAGCATCTCTTGGAATTTCCAATGTGATGTAGGATTTCCCTCTGTATGCTATGAATGTTTTATTACCATTGGTTAACAAAGAAACTGCTTTGGCCTATGGCAGGGCAGAATATAGCTAGATGGAAAAACTAAACTGAATGCAGGGAAAAAGAAGGCAGACTCTGATAAATGCCATGTAGCTGCCCAAGAAGCAAGATGCGAGGTAACAAACCACAAGCTTTGTGGTAAAATATTAAATAATAGACACGGGTTAATTTAAAATATAAGAGCTAGCTAGGAATATGCCTGAGCTATTGGCCAAACAGCATTGTAATTAATATTTGTGTCACTATTTGGGTCTAAGTGGGCAGAAAACAACAAAAAAAAATTTACACCAACAAACCCTTGAACCCATTCCTTCCCTAAGACGTGGAAGTAAGGTTCCTCTTTAACTTGAATTTCTAGTTCTAGTCTACCAGAGGAAAGATGTTGATGAACAGAATCACAGGCACATTCAGGGTTAGCTTTGTAGTTTTGACCTCCAGATGCTCAATGTGCCAACTGTCCTAGATACAAAGGCCCTGCTGATAAGCAAAGGTCATTCTGCATCAGGTCAGGCAATCTTCGTCCTTTGCACTACACTCAGCTGCAAGGCTATGGCAGGCAAATTCAATCTTCCTGCTTGGTCCAGTCACAGTTTCAAAATCTTAACAAGTTCCCAATGGTTGTGGCCCGGGGAACTATCCATGGTGCTACCCTAGCCCCTGGCCTCAGAGTTTTCCTCTTAGACTGGCAGAAAGGAGTTTGCCAGGCTATAGCATCTCTCCGACTCCAAATTTGGTGGAATGATCCTTTCTGTGATGTCCCAACAAGTCTTGTTTTAGCTTGTCTGATTTTAAGTTCTTTGTTTGGGCTATGGGGTCCCTCTTCTGCACACCCATTTTTCAGACCGTTTTCCAGGCCTTTCTTAAGAATCCCTTATCTGGGGGTTGGAGAGGGAGGGGGCCAAGCAGTTAAGAACACTGGTTTAGAGAACACTGGGTTCAATTCTCACTACCCACATGGCAGCTAACAACTGTCTGTAAACCCTGATTCCAGGGAATTCAACATCTTCTTCTGGCCTCTACATGTGTTGCACAGGTGTAGTGTTCAGTCATACATGCAGCTAAACACTCATACACATAAAAGTAAATCAAACTAAAATCTTATATTTAAGTCTAGTCTGCCCAGGTATATTAGCTACTTGACTATATTTTTGAGCTAAGTGAGCAATAGCTACCCCTCACCCACGATGAGCAGGGCTTCACCTTCACACTAGTGCAGCATGAGCAGATGCCTACAGCAAGCTCCAGGAAATCATAGCTGCTGGTACACTCAAGGCAAGTGTGGTAGGTGAATGTAGTTGGTCCCCATAAGTCACAGTGAGTGACACAAGTAGGAGGTGTGGCTTTGTTGGAGTGAATATGGCCTCGTTGGAGGAAGTGTGCCACTGTGGGGTGGGCTTTGAGGTTTCCTATGCTCAGGATACTGCCGAGTGTCTCAGTCAACTTTCTGTTGCCTGCGAGATGTAGGACTCTCAGCAACTCATCCAGCAACATGTCTGCCTGTATGTGGTCATGTTCCACATCATAATGATAATGGACTGAACCTCTGAAACTAAAAGCAAGCCACCTCAATTAGATGCTTTCTTTTTAAGAGTTGCCACCATCATGATGTCTCTTCTCAGCAATGAAAACCCTAACTCAAACAGCAGGTTTCTCAGTTATTTGCCCAATAGCACACAGAAGAGCCACATCTGGCATCATCTGTCTTCTTAATTACCATGTACTGCCCCACTACCCCATTCTAAGCAGGGCTTGGTAAGGTTATATGTAGCTGTCTATGTTAGTCTGCTTTTTGCTATTACAACAAAGTATCTCAGATGTTCAACTCTAAAGAGGAAAGGTTTTCTGTAGCTAACAGTCTGGGAGAGTTTTGTTCACAACCAATTGGTTCAGTTGCTGTGCAACCATAGTAAATTAGCACATCTCAGCAGGAAATGGATGGGAGAGGAAAACTGCAAAGATTAGCATCTCAATGCCTCCTCCAGGGGCATTCCCCAATGACTGAGAACCTCTTACAAGGTCCCACATCTTAAAGCTTTCTCTAACTTCTGAGTAGCACCAAGCCATTAGTGACACAGGCAGGCCTATTGGGAACATTCTAGATCTAACTTGTAGCAAAGTTACCCTCCCATGAAGCTAAGCAGCCATTTGCATTTGGAGACAAGGGTTCTTGTTTCCTCCTTGTGCTGTGTTCACAGTAACAGACAAACCTGAACAGTTCCCCCCACACTCACCTCTATTTCGCAGCACACTGAGCTCCATTGCCATGGAACTGTTCAGCTTAGCCGGATAACTCTGTTCCTTGATTTGCTTGAGCTATCACAGCTTTATGTAGCTTTACAACATTTTCCTGTTTCTGAAATCTTCCTTCACCACTCCCACATACGTTCAAGAGATGTTTGCGTTCTGTAGAAATTAGAAGCTTTGAAAGGATTCTAGATTCAGACAGAAGGATCTAAAATAACTTCTGGTGGGCGACTGTGAAACCATGCCACAACAGACACACAGACACAAAGGAAATAAAAACTTCTCCTGGGAAGTAAGCTTGACAGGAGCCCAGTCTCAGTGTCCCTGACTTTGGATCCCATTGTCCTCACCTACTCCTATAGAAGTAAAACACAGCTAAGGTCTATGAAGTTATCCTAAGTGACAGTTCCATGAGGTTTACATATCTAAGTTATTTTAAGTTCATGTTAACACTGGAGTGAAGTTGGTGCAATAATACTTGCTTAGTGTACACATTACGAGTTTGATTCATAAAATAACAATATAAATAAATAAATAAATAAATAAATAAATAAATAAATAAATGGTAGTTACAAGGCAGGTACAATCCACATGCCCCAGGAAAATTGAGGATTGCAGAAATGAAAGGTCAGGGGACCATATGTTACCCAGATCACATGGGGGAGGGGAAAACACTGTACAAATCACATGAGGAAGAGGTAGACACTTCTCTATCCTGTGGGGAGGACGAACAGACTCTTCCAGGTCATGTGAGAGGGGCAGACACTTCTCAGGTAATATTGGAGAGGAACAGACATTTCCCAAGTCTCATGGAAGAGAGGACACTGTTCAGGTCCCATGGAGAGGAGCATGTACTTTCCAGGTCATGTGGGAGAGTAGCAGACACTGCCCATGTGTGTGGGGAGGGAAACACACTATTTACATATGTGGGAGAAGGCTAGACACTACTCAGGTCACATCAGAGAAAGAACTGATTGGGAGAGGCAATCTCCTGCTAGGTATTAGACTCTCCAGACCTCTCCCCAAGATGTTGGGAGCAATTCTGGGAGGTTTGAAATTAAGTAAATTGGCTGTTCTAAGTAAAATAAATTGTTGGAAGATTATCAAATGTAGTGAGCTCTGTTTGGGGTAGAACAGAATCTGATCCTAACACTAGGAGATCACAGGCCCAAAGCAAGCAAGCTCTATTAACGCCCCTCCATAACATCAGGTTGAATTACAGATATAGGGCCTTTTGGCAGGGCCTCCAAATTTTGAGTGGTCACGTGAGGTTTCACTTTAATAGATCCAAGGTGGTTTAAGGAACCGGAGAGCTGGCTCAGTGGTTAAGAGTACTTACTGTTCTTACAGAGGACTCAGGTTTAGTTTCCAGCACGTACATCATTGGCCCACAGGTATCTGTATCACCAGTTCCGAGGTATTCAACTCTCTCCGTGGGGACCACGCATGCACATGATGCATACACACACATGCAGGCGAGCACTCATACATGTAGAATAAAAACACTTTCTCATGTTAGATCTGCTTTCACTGCAAACCCTGTTCTTTGCTGGCTGACATTGACCCTTGAGGATCATCCTTCTCCATGTGTGTTCCAGGGAAAGAAAAAATGGAAGACAACCAGCCTCTAACAATCTTCTTGAAGGACACACCCCCAGAGTGGTTATGCTTGTTCTTGTGATCACCAGACTGGACAGAAACAGCTTCCTTGAGGAAGGATTTGCTTTGGCTCATGTTTTTAGAGGGCTTCTGTCCACCATGGCAGGAAGGGACAACTGAACAGTTGAGTTCATGAATGACAGGAGCACATGATCGTAGACCAGGGAACAGAGAACAAGACAGAAAGTACACAGAGATGATTGATCCCTAAGAGTCCCCCACCCAATGACCCACTTTCTCAAGCTAAGCCCTTTCTCCTATAAAGGTGCTACAACCTCTCAAAATATTGCCACCTGCTGGGATGCAAACATTTAACACTTAAGCCTGTGTGTGGGAATGGTGGGGTTTAACATTCAAACAGAAACATGAAGAAAAAAAAAAGAAAAGAAAAGAAACATGGCCAGTGACATAAAGCCTCCCACCAGGCGGGCCCTTGAAAAGTTGCACCACCTTCCAGCAGTGACAGCAGCAAATGGCAGCAAAATCACAACAATGTTGAGATCAAACAATCATTCTGGCCTGTGAATTGCTGGACTGTAATGAAGTCCATTGCAGACATAATCCTGAACTTGAGGTCACTTCTAAACAACTTGTGAGTAAGACCCTAAGGTCTTGTTTAACTTGCTTGACTTGGAGGAAATTTTAGGTTAGCTGATCTCCAGAGTTCTGAAATCTGGGTCCTGCTTATCTCTTTCTTTTCTTCGCTCTGGGAGCTTTCTCCTTCCCATCACTGTCTCCTCCGCTGACCTTTTTTGTCTTCCTTTCCTCATCCTTCTTTCCTTTCTTCTCTTCCCCTCTTCCTGTGCCTAACTGCATGGGATGAGATTGGCCCAGCCCACTAACCACACCCATGGGTCTTGGTCCCTGAGTGATTTCTTAAGGTGGACATATCTTCGTATTAGTAGGCCTTGTTGAGGAGGATGCTGCTATGCTGGGTCCAAATCTGTTCCTTTTATCTGATAGCTGCCACCCATCCTAGCCTCTGTTCTTTCTTCTGGGCTCTGATGTCCTAACTGACTACCTTGCTTCCTCTTGCATTGTCTGCCATTCCATTTTCCTCACAGGCGTCTCCATACTTTCCACGAACATTGATGCCTTTATTCCCCAGGGCTGGCCACGCCCCCTAGGGCAGACCCACACGTCATTCTTTATTTACAACCCCTGCCTGCTTCTTGCACTTGAATAAACTTGGAACCAAATCTCCTTTATCAACATGAAATCTGGTAGGCTCTGTGAGGTTGCCAGAGCACACCAATAAAAAAGAATGGATTTTTTTTTTTTAAATAGTGATGTTAAGGATATTCAAAACCTGATTAATTGTCAGAGCCTGTAGGCCGGGGACTATAGATGATGAGAATACAAAAGATGCCTTTCTAGAAGAGAGGAAAGGATTTTAGAACATGTCCATGAAACGGTGAAACTGTCACTAACTAAAATTGCCTTTGAGGGAATAAAAATGAAAGGGCTAAGAAAAGAATTAATCCTTAGCAGGCAGACGGGTTTTTTTAAAATTCTGATTATGAGTCATAGTCAATGCTCTGTGTGTGCAAGTGTCCCTGAGTGCCTCTTCTTTGCAAGAGCAGTTATTTCGAGCAGCCCCCCTCTTGAAAATCAGTGGCAAGCGCCGCAGAATTCAAAGCCCAGGTCCCATCAGTGTGTAGTTTCTCAGAGGCTGGACATTCAGAGACCACAGCTGGGAGCCATTAGCCACACAAAGGAGAGCTGACCATGAAATTGCTGGCTGCCCTGATGGTTCTGCTACCCTGCTAAGGCTGACTTAGGCAGCTGCATGCGAAGGCATCCTGTTTTTTTCAGGCTGAATTTGCCCAAATGAGCCTGAATTTCCAATATAAAGATAGACTCCTAGGCCCTAATAGAAGCCAGGGGGACAACGACAAGAACCAAATGCCACTACTCAGCTCTGTGACTTGACATCATTTCTTACTTTCTTGGACTTTCCTTTAAGGTCCACAAAAAAAAAATATTATCATTTCCCTACATATAGAGAAACATAGGATGTAAAGAAAACAAACTTTGAAAAATGAATGGAAAGTAAAGGAGTGGAAGCAGCTGGGAGTAAACACTACATGGTTTAAAGTCAAAAGTGTGATAGAAATGAGCACAGTTTTACATTTGTGTTCCCCAGTAGCACATGCAAAGAGAAAAGGTACGTGAATAGCATCCCTACCACCACTTGATAGTTTAACAATCCCACTGCAGACCAGCCTTCTCAGTGCTTTGACATCGAGACAAAGATGCCTGTGGAGGAATGAATGGTTCAGCACTTGGACAGGTACAGTCCAGGCTGGGACCTAGTGGAGTCGCCCAAGTCTAGAGTCCAGGTAACAGCTTAACCCAAAGTCTTGTTTTTTCCCATTATAAATGAGTATAAGATCTTTATCTCAACACAGGACGGTTTGATAATTAAATATATGAAGCACTCAATTTGAGCACTAGAAATACAATAAGGGCCTAATAAAATTTTTTGAATTCTTCTCACATATATTACATCCCCACTGCAGTTTCTCCTCTCTCCTCTCCTCCCAGTCCCTCCCTCCCCCACCTCCCCTCTTTCCCAAATCCATTCGTCTTCAGTTTTCCTTCAGAAAAGGACAGGTCTCCCAGGCATATCAACCAAACATGGCATGTTAAGCTGTAATAAGACTAGGTACATCCCCTCATATTAAGACTGGATTATAGGCAGAGACTGCTTGTTCATTACCCAGCTACCCAGACCCAAATAATCACACAGAAACTATATTAATTATAACACTATTTGACTGATGGCTCGGACATATTTCTAGCTAACTCTTGC
This sequence comes from Chionomys nivalis, assembly GCF_950005125.1. Classification (NCBI taxonomy): domain Eukaryota; kingdom Metazoa; phylum Chordata; class Mammalia; order Rodentia; family Cricetidae; genus Chionomys; species Chionomys nivalis. Next base: position 28,419,439 of record NC_080094.1, read on the forward strand.
ATCTTAAATGAACCCATTCCTATTATTCTGTATATCATCACAAGGCTGTGGCCTACTGGAAACGTCCCAGCATCTTTCTCCTTCAGTAGCTACACAGCGTCTCCCTGACTCTGCTTACTCTCTCTCTCTATATATATATCTCTGTTCAGATTTCCTGCCTGACTTTATTCTGCCCTGCTACTAGATGAGGCAAGTCAGTAGGAGGAAAATTGTCCCCAAAGCAGTCAGAAACAGCACCCCTTCCACTGTTAGGTATCCCACTAGAACACAAACCTGACACCCATAATGTATATACAGAGGACATAGCTCAGACCTGTACAGGATCTTGATTGCCAGTTCAGTCTTTGCGAGCCCCTATGAGCCCCAGTTAGCTTATTCTGTGGGCCATTCTCTTGTGGTATCGGTGTCCTTGACCCCTCTGATTCCTACAATCCTTCTACTCCCTCTTTTATGGGATTTTCTGAACTCTGCCTGGTGTCTTTGGTTCTATCCTAGGTCTCTGAACTATCCAGAATCTGGTTCTTACCCTCCAGACAGTGTCAGGCATGGCCTGCCTGTCATGGAATGGGTCTCAAGTTGCACCAGTCACTGGTTGGCAACCCCCACAAGTTCTGCACCACCTTTATCCCAGCACATCTTGGAGGCAGAACAAATTATAGGTCAAAGGTTGTGTGGATGGGTTGGAGCCCCAATACCTCCACTAGAAGCCTTTCCTGATTACAGGAGATGACCGGTTCAGGCTTCATATCCCACATTACTAAGAGTTTTCACTAGGGTCACCCCTGTAAATTCCTGGAAGATTCTATTGCTCTGGGTTTCTACCTCTAGCCAGAAATGGCCCCACTAATTCCAATCATCTATTCCAGTATTCTCTCTGTTTATCCCCCTTCCTGTTACCTCCTGTTCCTATCCCCACCTGCCTCCAATCCACCCATGAAATCTATTCTATTTCCCCTTTCTAGGGAGAACCATGCAACCCCAACCCCTTGAGAAAGACTGGATAAATTTGAGTGGTATTCTCGGGTATATATGAGGATTGTATAAGTGGAAATACCCCATCATTCCATTTGATTATGGTTAATCTTTGTGTTCTAATTTAAAGACAACAAAAGAGCCATGGAGAACCAGTCTAGGATAGTGATAGAGAAAGAAAAGCAGACACCAAAAACAATGAGAAAGCAGGAGGGAAAGTTTGGATGAACTTTTCACAAAAAATGCAGATGCTACTGCCTTGCACCACAAGTCCGAAGCTGCTAGAAACAAACATTTATAACTCTTTTCTGGCTTTCATTGCCCCATGTATGGTCAGCATGTGAGGCGGGCAGGGAAAATCCTGTAGAGTTAATTCTGTGCAGAAGATGTCTGTGACAGCGATGGAGCCTGTGGATGAAGGTCAGCACTACTCCCTCCATTATGTGGGGCAATGTGAGACATCCTGCGTATCATCCACATCAGGACCCCGGCAGGACTGAGCCTAGAAAAGCTGGCTGGACATCAGCACACCTGGTAATGGTTTTCTCTCCTGGCCTTTTGCACAGTTCCCCTTTCCCCAGAGATGACCATGGAACTGGTTTCAATTCTAATCCTGAAAAACACAACCCCAAGCACCACACCACCAAATGTTGAAATCCTGAGAGAGAAAAATTCTCAAAGCCTAAAGTCACTATAAATCACAATCACAAAATTCTAAAATCTGGCCAGCAAAAGTGGTTCGGGGCAAAAGTGTTCATCGCATAAGATTTAGAATCCAAGATGGACCCCCAGAGCTTACAATGGTGGTGTGGGAGGTCCTTCTGTCTATGTGCTACTTTTATTGGTTAATGAATAAAGAGCTGCTTTGAGCCTATAGCAGGGAAGAACAGGACTAGGTGGGGAAAGCTAGGCTGTATGCTGAAAGAAAGGAGGCGGAGTCAGAGAGAAGCCATGGAGCCCCCAGAGACGAACATTGATTCGAATCTTGCTGGTAAGTCACAGCCATGTGGCGATACACAGATTAATAGAAAAGGGTTAAATTCATATGTAAGCATTAGCCAATAAGAAGCTAGAGCTAATGGCCAAGCAGTGATTTTAATTAATACAGTTTTTGTGTGATTATTTTGGGACTAAAGGGCCAGGATGAACAAGTGACCTCCTCTAAAACAGTGGAAGAAAAACCTACCCGGATCTGTCCTCTGATCTCCACACACACAGCCCAGTAAGTGTGTGCCTATGGAAACATGTGGTATGGAAGCACACATGCGAAAAATAAATGAAATAAAAATTCAGTCTACAAGCCTCATCATCTAAACCATGAACGCTAAAATCCTAAAAAAGTCATTTCTATGAGAAAAAAGTGGAGACAGGAGTGTAAGAAAGGTAGAAAGCCAAACGCTGGGGAGAGGATTAGCCAGCTGAAAATGAATCATTTGTCTGCCTTGGTGATCCTTCCAGCTGATGAGTTCCAGGAGCCTCTAATGAATTAAAACCACATTTGCCTAAAGGGGCCCAGCGAGCCACTGGCTGGTTGGAAAGTAATTATGTGCCTGGTAGGATGAGAAGAGACACAGCTGCATCACCAAGTCAACCTCTAGTGTCGTTCCCACTAAGTCTGTGGTCTGCTTGAGAGAACGCGGGAAAGGGGCATACAATCATCCCAGAAACACAGAAGAAGGGCACAGGAGATAGGACATGTTAATCAGGAATGCTCCATCAGTGTGCAAGGACTTACAAAAGAGTAGTAGAAAATGCTGTGGGCTAGTCTTCTAGAACAGAGATTCTCAAAATGCCCTTTTCACAGGGGTCACCAAAGATCATCCTGCATATCAGATATTCACCTTATCATTTATAACAGGCATAAAATTACAGTTATGAAGTAGCAACAAAAATAAATTTATGGTCGAGGGTCACCACAACTTGAGGAACTGTATTAAAGGGTCACAGCATTAGGGAAGCTGAGAACCCCTGTCCTAGGAAAATGTCACTTTAAAAGAAAAGAGCAGCAATTTCTCAAGAGGGGAACCTCCAGAGCAGTTAAAACCGGCCAGCTCTTCTGGACCACCTGCACAAAATTACCCATAGTCCATCCCTGCAATGGACTTTCTCATATGTCATATTTTCTTTTCAATTGTTTCTTTTCTTCTTTCTATTATCATTTTTTCCAAGACAGGGTCTCACTGCATAGACTTGGCTATCCTGAATTCACTATGTAGACCAGGCTGACCTCAAACTCATAGAAATCCACCTACCTCTGCCTCCCAAGTGCTGGGATTAAAGCTGCTTATCATCATGCTTGGGACTTTTTCCTTTTCAAGTTATTTTCTTACTCTGATTGCCTGCATTTTTGTTTAAAATTCACTACATTGCATCTTTCCTCTTGTTCAGATCCTGGAGGTGTAAGCTGTGTGAGGATGTTTACAGAGTTCAAGTTCGTTTTTGCTAACTTGACTTTGTGTGATTTCACTATGGCAACGCTGATTTGTGGATGTGTGTGGACAATTGCTGAAATTCCCTCAGTAATTAAAGGGATGCTTCCTGAGTCCATCTGCATCAGTAAAGATCAGTTTCCAAAGCTCAGTTTGGAGCGTGGGAAGTGGTGGCCTCCTGGAGCTTTGACCATCTCTTCTATAGGACTTAGGTTGCTGATCATAAGGCTTCATATGCCTACAGTATCCAAACTGGGTATATAACCAACCACAGCAATCTGCACTTACATATATTAGCTTCTGAACAATTTCCTCATGGGTAGAAGAGATTTTCTGTCCCTGACTTTAATACCATGGAACTATCATTAGTACATCTGAGTATTCATGCTTGTAAAAATCTGTGTTTTTAATACTTATGTATTTGCTACTTCTTGTAACTGTGACATTATACATGACAGAAAAACTTAAGAGAAGGAAGATTTATTTGACTTATGGTTAGAAGAACTATGATTCATCATGGTAAGGCTGGCAGAGCATTTAGGCTTTGTCCTTGGCTATTACATCATAGAGGAAGTAGAGGACTTGGGCCAGAAGTGTTGCAGATCATATACCTCAATGGCCAGCATCTACCAGCTAGGCTCTATTTCCCAAAAGTTCCAAAATGATGCTGCTTTTGGGGGGCCAAATGACCAGACACATGAGTGTATGGTGAGCATTTCAGGTACAAACCCTGACAACCCACAGCTGTCATTAGTAAATATGAAAGTTTACATTTGCCAAGTGCATGTATGCTGTTAATGCCTATGCTATTTTATGTAGTGACTTCTGGAGTATCCTGTCATGTTTTGCTCAAGTAGATTCTTTTTAAAATGTAAACAAATGACATGTAAAGAATCTTCTATAACTTTCACAGAATTATTTGTCACTTTAAAGATTTTGATCTTTTAATATTTCAACATTTAAGGAAATGATATTAGATATTACATGCACAGGATTACATTACACACTTTTTTTTTTTTTTTTTTGGTTTTTCGAGACAGGGTTTCTCTGTGGCTTTGGAGCCTGTCCTGGAACTAGCTCTGTAGACCAGGCTGGTCTCGAACTCACAGAGATCCGCCTGCCTCTGCCTCCCGAGTGCTGGGATTAAAGGCGTGCGCCACCACCGCCCGGCACATTACACACATATTGAAACAACCTCCCAATTAAATAGTTTGTACCCAAATCCTCATCTGAGTCAGCTTTGCGAGGAATCCAACAAAGACAGATAACTACACCAGTAAAAATATTTCAGATGACCAATATACATCTGGATTGAAATGTTATGACTTGAATATAAAATGTTCTTCTATAAAAAGTCTGCATAAGGATGGCTTGGTCCCTAGCTGGTGAGGACTGTTTCTTCTTAGCTCTCTTTCTCTCCTTTCTCTCTCTCCTTCCTCCCTGCTCCTCCCTCCCTTCTCCTCACTCTTTATCTGGTATCTTCTCTGATTCTCATTCCTTATGTCAAGTGCATCTCAAGCCTGTTTTTGTCTCTGACTTTCTCCTTGTCTCTCTGTCCTTCTGACATTATTTTTGTCTCTGTCTCCGTCTATGTCTCTCCTTCTATCTATCCTTGTTTCTTTCTTACTTCTGTTTGTTTTGAGGTAAGTATCCTCTGTAAATGGCTCCCTTCACCATGATACCCTACCTCATCATGGGCTGAGAACTCACAAAGTAAAGAACTATGATCTCAAATCTCTAAAGTCATGAAAAAAAAAAACAACCCGACTACTTATGAGATGTATTTTGTCACAGAAAAAGCAAAGTCTGAATAATACAATATTACAAGCAGAAATAAGACTTCTCAGGTGAAAGTTTGCATAGAATGGAATTTATTGAAAGAAAGCGACAGTTTTCCCATTCATATAGCTCATGACTTTAGAGTGAGAGAATAATCATTTTTGACATTGAGCACAGCTGACTTTGGGGTATAAACTTGTAATCCCATAATTTGAGAGACAGAGGTAGGAGGGTTACAGTAAGTTTGAGTCTAACCTTTCCTACATAGTGAGCTCCAGACCAACCATGACTACATAACCAGACTCTCTCTTAGAAATATAAATAAATTAGACATAGAGCACAAGGTACACACTTGTAATCCCATAACTAAGGAGGTAGAGGCAGAAGGATTTTAGTAAGTTTGAGCGTAGCCTGGGCTACATAGTGAACTCCAGGACAGTCATGGCTATATAGCTAGACCTTATCTAAGAAATATAACCTAAAATAGACATTGAAATCTGTACTTGGCATTAATTCTTTTGCATTATTTCAATGAGATATAATTTGCACCCAATAAATGTATACATTTTACAGTTTGATAAAGTTTGTCAGATGCATAGTGTCTGCCTGTGAAACACTGGACCACCAGAGCCCACATTTTCATAACTTTGCATTCAGTCTTCACCCATTCCCACCCCAGACAAACAGATTCATTTTCTGTTAGTATACTTCAGTGAATTTTGACCTTACTGCATTTATTCAGCCAAAAAGGTGAGAGCAAGATTTTAGAAAGTACATTGTTAAGCCATGATTCATCTCTTATCAGAATCATTTGTAGTCATCACTTCTGTGAGTCAGAGAGAAAAAAGAAAGCCAGTTTCAGAACTTAGGAATTTTCTCTCAACTCTGCTAAAACAGGGTAATGGATAGAAAAGGAAAAACAAATAAACGGTGGGATTGATTTGAAACTTGGAATGACTTCTGCTGTCAACGTTCCAGCAACACAAACCTGAGACCATTCATTAGATTTGAGAAAACACTTTTATTATAATTGGATCTTTCTTCTAACTTTTTAGGCTTTTAACAGTCATATTCAATTATAGCCAAATCTTTAACTCTTCTGTGTATAAGCCCCAGGACACAGGGCCTGTGAGAGACTTGTTCAGTACTTGTAAGGTCGTTCCATATACTGAGTGGTGTCCTGTCCCTGTGATAGACAGAAAAGGACCCTATTCATGGAGATACATAATAAAAAGTCAATACACAACAGCCAGGGGCAAACTTGTTCTGCCATAGACTTTAGTAAGGGACATAGCACTGGAGATAACTGGAGAACAGCCCTAGAAGCTGATTCTGAATGACATGAATTAAGCTAGAATCCTACCAACTGAGGGAAACACAGAAGAAGAGAGAATCATCTGTGAGAAGGCCTTGTGGCTACAACAAGTGACCAAAGCCAGAGAAGGAAAGGGTGGTTTGATAGGGCGAGGTATGGGGAGGGCAAAGTATACAGTCTTAGATCTGGCAGGGGACAGGATCACAATGTGACTGACTATGGGAAGCAGGATTTCAGGTGGGCTTTCCTTTTCAAACATTTTCTCATCAGGTGCCATGAGGTGGATCAGGTTGTTGAGCAGCAAGAAGCAGAAGCCAAATAACAGTAACAGCGTCCTGGATCTGTGGTTGTAGACTGGTCAGCAGCACATCCACTTGGAAATAAAGTTAGAAGACTTAGGAATAACAGCCACAGTTCATCACTGCATATATCTGACGTCTACAAGGAGGTGTGCCAGAGATGCCGGTTCAGAATTTATTAACTCGTGTGCTCTATTAAAGGCAAAGGACTGGAGGTGGTCAGCCAGGTCAAACATACAGAAGGAAGGAGAGGGTGACATTCTGCCTGTACAAGATGAAGAACCATAGAAGCCAACAAAGGTCACAGGAGGGGTGACCAGTGGCGGCTTGGAGCAAAATTAGACAAACTCTTTGCAAAAACAGAAAAACAAAACAACCCCAGAACTATTTATCTGGAAAAGTAAATCTCAGGGGGAAATGTTTGTAGTGACTAGTGACCACCAGTCACTGGCTGGGGGTTGGGGAAGGTCACGAATCACATTGGTATAGCCTACCAGGGGTAGCTGTTGGGACACTTAGCACTGTGGCAACTCCTCACCTTTCCTATGCTGCCCTGTTTTCTGCTTTGCACTGAGGAGCACTTGGTTCCCTTTTAGCATTTGCTTGCCTTCCATCTTTTATCCACCCTCATAGCTCTAATGAAACGAGGCTTGGCATAGTCACCACTCGGCAAACTTTTGATCAACTTCAGAATTCGTGATGCAGGCTGAGCTCAAGAAGACTTGAATCTCAGTGTGTGTGCTTGTTGGGAGAAAATTTCGCGGGTGGGCTAAGGCTCATTCCTGTTTCATTGTACATATTTGTTCTTAGGAAAACATCCTCCTAAGCAGCTCAAAACCAACAAATATAATATGTCCCAGGAGAAGTCATTTGGAAATAACTATGGTTCAGACATGTGGTATCGTTCCCAAGCCCTGGCATTGTGTTCTTCCTACATGTGGGTCTCAATTCTATATAGCTTTCCTCATTTTCTCAAAACCCACTTAGGCTAAAGGACAAGTGCTAGTTAAGAGCAGAGCTGCTTTTGTTTTTGTGCTGCGGTGTAAGAAGAATTTCTGACCATCACCAGCTAGACTGTGAAGTTCACCGGCGAGTTTCCTCTCACAACAGTCTTGTTTCTCCATGTTTCTATCAGCTTAGGAGGAAAAGCACATTTGAATTCACTGCTTACTTTATTGATTGTCTCTGTCCTTTAACTGGTGACACGGGCATGTGATGTCATCGCAGAGGAATGCTAACCTCCCCCAGGGAGCTTCTCAGCCATGTTTGAGCAATTGGAAACAATCTTGTCAATATGATTCAGCTACAAAAAATTAACAACACAAACATTCCCAGGGGTGGCCTCTGCCCTTGCCTATGGCTTGGCCTTTAGGGAGGAATGCGATAGCGGCTTGGTACCCTGGGAAGTCACAGGCAATTGTGATACCTTCAAGCCAAGAGAAAAAAAGGAGACAAACACATTTTCTTTCCAGCTCCTTGGTATTTCCTAGTCTCCTTTCTCAACGGGCTAGGGTGGGCTGCCTCTTTCACTTTATTTGTACAGTAGTTTGCCACATGATGATATGTATAAAGAGAGAGATGGGTGGCCAGTGGCCAGTCATCATCCAGCGCAGTCTGAAAGAACAGAGCCCTGCTTCCTCCACTGCCCTCTGATGGTACTGGGAATTCCTGGGCATCTGGTTTTCCTACCTTCAGCTACCCATCCACCTTCCTGACACACGTTCTTCTCATCTACCCCCTCCCGTCCTGCCCATGTTGGTCTTTCTGCCCACACACCTCTTGGTGCTATGTGCAGCATCTTGTTGTGTCACCAAAGGGCATGCCAGCTTTGATCCCTCTCCACAGCTGTTGTAGAAAAGTGTCGGTGGACCATGCTTACCTTCTTAAATTATGTATTGACTCAGTCATTTGGATTGGTTACTTCCCCAGCATGTTGTTGCAAAGCATGGTGGGCTTCCTTAGCTTGTTCTTTGTTTTCTTCTTAAGAAAAGAAACACTTGATATCCACACAGGCTGCGGGCCAACCTGGCATTTTCTCTCGCTGTGTGGTATCATCCTCCTTGTTTGACATGGCTGTATGGTCCCCACCAGAGGTTAAACATAGGACACTGACTGTGCTAGGTAGTTTTGTGTCAACTTCACACAAGCTAAAATCATCTGTGAGGAGGGAACTTCAATTAAGAAATGCCTCCTTGCCGGGGGGTGGTGGCGCACGCCTTTAATCCCAGCACTCGGAAGGCAGAGGCAGGCGGATCTCTGTGAGTTTGAGGCCAGCCTGGTCTACAAGAGCTAGTTCCAGGATGGGCTCCAAAGCTACAGAGAAACACTGTCTCGAAAAACCAATAATAATAATGATGATGATGAATAAAATAAATAAATGCCTCCATAAGATCAGGTTGTAGGCATTTTCTTAATTAGTGATTGATGGGGAAGGACCTAGTCCATTATGCGTGGTACCATCCTGGGTTGATGGTCCTGGGTTCTATAAGAAAGCAGGTTGAGCAAGCCATGAGGAACAAACCAAGAAACAACACTCGGCCATGGTCTCCGCATCAGCTCCTGGCTCCAGGTTCCTGCCCTATTGAATTCTGGTCCTGACTTCTTTTGATGATGAGCAATGTTGTGAAAGTGGAAGCCAAATAAACCCTTTCCTCCTCGAGTTGCTTTGGTCCTGGTTTTTCATGGCAGCAATAGGCACAGTTCAAATAGTGCTTTTTATAGAAACCACAAGGCTTATTCTTCTCTGCAGTTCTCTGAAGTGTTCATACTGTACCCGTTTCGGAGCTAAATGTGTCGTTTGAGGTCATGCATCTATGAGCGAAGTTGCGAAGGACTGTCGTATCACAGAACGGGGTCTAATAGGAAAATCGCTTTCCTGGGGATTCCTTCAGCATGGGTGATTACGCTTCGCTCCTCCTCTTCTCTCCCAGGTTTCCACCTTTCCCTGCTCCCACCAGAAGCTACACAATTTGTGAACATTTTGTGGGGAAAGTGTTGAAAACTAACCAACAAGAGCTCTTTGAAGTGTCTCCAGCTTCTGCACTCCCTAGCGGACAGCCGCTGACCTCACTCAATTCTGAATTCTCTCTGGGCTCAAAAGTTGGCAGCCTCCTTGATGGGATGCTGATCCTGGAATGCTATGAAAAATTTCTTAAGAGGCTGAGCTGGACTACATGGCTTCTGAGAATCCATCTTCCATGTACGCAAAGAAGGCCTTACTCTCAGTCCTGGCTGGGGTCTGCCCTTGGCTCCTGCAGCTAAAACAAGTACGTAGACCTACAGAATTTGGTTCTGGGTCCACACGGATGATGAGGAGTTGACAGTCAGTTGGGGGGTCCTTATGAGATACGATGAGGTTTGAGAGGTGGGCAGGAGAAGTCTGATCTCAGCTTAACTAGTTAAGGAAATAGACAAACAGAAGGGTCAAATGATTCATTCAGGGTCCATAGCAACGGAAGTACAGAACCAAGGTCAGATTTCGAGAAACTCCACTTCCCACTAGCACTGCTGATAGACTCCCACTCACAGAACCTGACCTGCTGAAGTTGTGTTTTTCCCTGTGCCAATCAAGATAGCTTTGCTTTGGCAACGTTAGAGTAACATTTGTTATGGCTGGTGGTAAAATGTGTCTATTTTCTTTCTCTCTCTCTCCTGGACTGTTCTCAACATCCCACAAACCTCCTGTCACCCTCTCTCTGTCTGGAACAATTCCCACCCTAGCTTTATACTCCCCCTCAGGTGTTACCTCATTTCCTTGCTACGTTTAAAAGAACCCTCATTTTTCTCTCCAGCATCCTCAGCACAGCATGCAAGAGCAAAGCTCAGAAGCCTCTTCCACCTTTGGACTTCCATGTACTGTTTTTCGACACTTGAAATAGAACAACCAGTGTTTCCATACATGATGTCTGTGCTGTGAAGTTCATTGCTGGGTTCTGTCTCCATTTCTTGACTTCCAAGCAGTTTTGGGTACTGTAAGCCATGCCCTGCTCCTTCAGCATTTCTGACACTGGCCTTCCAGTTTCTCATGTCCCCCTTCTCAGGTTGTTTTGCTGGTTTTCCTTCTTTCCTCCATAGCTGATTTCTCCTTTCTGGGACACTAACTTTCCAGGTGATATCTTCAATCCTTGAAAATGGCCTGTGTATAGCAATAGTTCCTGCATCTCTAGATCCATCTGCTCCTTCCTTGGAACTAAAGCTTACATAGCTACCAACTATCCAGAATCCTCACTGGTGTCTCATAGGCACAGGGAGCCTCTTGCCTACTCCACCAGCCCCACCTTTTCTCCCTTCATTACCAGTGCGTCCCTCTTCCTCCAGTGGCTCACCTTAGCAGTCTCAATATTATGCCAACACTCTTCTCATTTCTTGCCCTCAACTCACAGTAGAACATGTGGATGTGCCTCAAGTTGGTCATGCTTTTGCCACCCTATGGTTGTGGTGGTTTGAAAGAAAATGGCCCACAAAGAAAGTGGCAATATTAGAAGGTGTGGCCTTGTTGGTGTAGGTGTGGTCTTGTTGGAGGAAGTGTGTCACTATGAAGGCAGGTTTTGGTGTCTCATATATGCTCAAGCTATGCCCAGTGAGACAGTTCGCTTCCTGTTGTCTTTGGATCAAGATGTAGGAATCTCAGCTTCATCACCATGCCTGCCTGCATGTCATCCCATAGTTGTCATGCTCCTCACCATGATGACAATGAACTAGACCTCTGGAACTGTCAGCTGCCACCACAGTTCAACGTTTTCCTTTATAACAGTTGTTGTGGTCATGGTGTCTCTTCACAGCAATAGAAATCCAATTTAAGATCATGGTTTTCTAGCATATTCTCTATGGTTTGGGCAAATGAAGTCCTAGCTGGTCCGTCTGGTAGATCACACCTTGCACACTTACATTCATGTGCACACAGAAGTCAACCTGATCCCAGAGAGATGACATTGCTGACATGAGACTTCTGGGCTCACATCCCTGAGGTCTGTGTCTCTCTCTCTCTTTCCCAGATGAGTGTGACATGGAGGTCCTGTCCCTCTGAGCCCAGCAGCCTCTCACCACATCTCACTCAAACACTCTGCTTCAGGGTGCTCACAGTTCCCTGGATACACTGCAGTCCATGCCCACTGACCCTTTGTAGAAGGTACACTTCCCTCAAGTTTCCATAGAAATCAAGCTTTCTCAAAGAAAAAAAAATTTCAGAGTTGAATATTTTTCCTATATTCCGCATCAGTATAATCATGTTTTGTTTGTTTGTAGTGTGTGTGTGGTATGTGTGTATATGTGCGTGTGATTAGTATATGTGTGGTTTGTAAGTGTCAAGTGCAGTTTATTGTACATATGTAGCTTGTGCATATGTGTCATGTGCATGGTTTGTGTCCTGTAGGGTACTTGTGTAGTGTGTGTATATGGTGTGTATGTTCTGTGTGGTGTGTGTGTAGTTTGTGTGCATTTGCATATGTGTATGTGTAGTTTGTACGTATGCATTGTATGTGTAGTATAGGGTGTTTGTGTGTTGCTTGTGTATGGTGCATATTCTCTGTATGGTGTGTTTGTGGTTTGTGGGGGTGTCTTGTGGAGGTGTTTTTAAATGTGTGGTATGGTGTTTTGTGTGTGAAGTTTGTATGTGTGTGTCATATGAGCTATTTGTGTGGTGCATGTATGTTCTCTGTGGTGTGTCTATGGGGGATGTTTTGTGTGCGTGTATGGTTATGTGTGATTGTGTGTGCGTTGTGTGTGTGATATGGGATGTTTTATGTTGTGTGTATATGATGTGTATGCTCTGTGTGGCATGTATGTGGTTTTGGGGGGTATTGTGAGGGGAGAGTTGTTTGTGTGGTATGGTGTTTGTGTGTGTGTGTGGTGTGGTGTGTGTGTGTAGTGTTGTATGTGTGGTATGTGTGGTGTATGTTGTGGTGTATGTGTGTGGTATGTGTGTGTGTATGTGTGGTGTGTGTGTGAGGTATGTGGTGTGTGTGTGTGTGGTGTGTGTGTGTGTGGTGTGTGTGTGTGTGGTGTGTGTGTATGTGTGGTGTGTGTGTGTGGTGTGTGTGTGTATGTGTGGTGTGTGTGAGGTATGTGGTATGTGTGTGTGTGGTGTGTGTGTGTGTGGTGTGTGTGTGTATGTGTGGTATGTGTGTGGTGTGTGTGTGTATGTGTGGTGTGTGTATGTGTGGTGTGTGTGTGAGGTATGTGGTGTGTGTGTGTGTGTGGTGTGTGTGTGAGGTATGTGGTGTGTGTGTGTGTGGTGTGTGTGTGTGTTTGGTGTGTGTGTGTGGTGTGTGTGTGTGTGGTATGTATATGGAGTTACAGCTTCTATTTTCCTTGGTAGAAAATCCCAAGGTTTTGGATATTTTCATGACTTCTGTGTACATCATATTATATGTTTATCCCATCAAAGTTTTAATTCAATAATAGTTACATTTTAATCAGGAAAAAAAGAAATCAATTTATTTTTCTTATCTTCAGCTTCAGCTGGAAATGTCACCTTAGCAAGACAACTTCTGCTTGCTTTATTTAGAAAGGTAACTTCCAAACCCTGCCCCCGGCTTCCAAATACTGTATTGCGCTTCTTTTTCTTCATAGCATCTGCCCCATCTAATTAGATAGGGCACGTGTAAGCCATTAAAGGCTGTGTCCCTGATGACCCGGCCTTCAGCTACCATATTAACTCTGTTATGTCAAATCTCTGCTCTAGTCCCTGCCATGCTCCTGGCACCTGACAGGGAATCTGCCTGTGACAGACTGGTCCTGGCACCTGACAGGACACCTGATTGCAACAGACTGGTCCTGGCACCTGACAGAGTACCTGCCTGTGACAGAATGCTTTGGTACAACAAGAAAGTTGGAAAGAGAACACAAAGATCAGCCTCCATCTCTCCAGCAGTCTGCCTTAAACCCACTCTTTTGATACATTATTCCTATTTGTTTTTACTCTTTCAAAATTTCCCCACACATACTCTCCCAGGCATGCACAGGCTGCAGCTCATGGGCCATGTGTAGCCAAGTGCATGGGGGGAAAGCTATGAAAGCAGCCTCAACAAAATTTTAAACCTAAATAGAACATAAGACGGGGTTTCTGCACAGTTTTTTGTGACTCTCTTGTATGATTCTTTAGTGCCAACTTTGTTGGGGACAACAATGTGTCACAATATCAAAAGGTTTTACACACCTGGAATGAGAGCAGTGTTTCTCATGCATTTTTATTACACATTATAACTTATAACTGTCATGTATAATTTTCTGGTTGCATGATATTCTACTATGTTGATCTATAATAATTAAAGTTGGACTTGCTTTTGCCGTTATAAATAATACAAATCTCTTTATACAGCTGTCTTCCACATATCTTTATGTATGCACTTAGAAGAAATTTCTCAAAATGGAAATTTCTAGGCCAGCAAAAGGTAAACTTTAATCAATGTTCTGTATTAGGGTGAAAATTGAATTGTGGGCTAGATGGGTAAACTCACTTCCACTTTTTGTTGCTTCCTGGATGTATGATTATCATAAGAGCCAATTCACTGCCGTGTCCTATGTGGATTTCAAAAAGTTGGTGTGGATTCATTCTTCTTTGTTGTGGGTCAAGACAAGAGCATGGATCCATCCACCCAGAAATCATTCTTACATCACAGGTAAGAAAGAGTTTCTGATAGGCTTGTTAAGGACACACAGTCAGAAGGGCAGTTGTGGCCTGCTACTTACAGGACTATAGGAAAACATTGAGTGACTTCTCTGCATCTCCATGAGCCTTATTTTAAAGGACCAGGTTAAAGTCGGTTATTAAAGAACCGAGTTCCCTTCCAGCTCTGAGAAGCAACAAGTCTGTGGCAGTTTCAGTGTTCCAAAGCATCCCACTGTGCTTCTTACAAAGCATCAACCCTGTACTTCTGTTGGGCATTTCCTCAAGAAAAATGGAAAACCCATGTCTGGAAGAAGTCTTGGCAAAGAATGTTCCTACCAATTTTATTGATAATAACCCAAAAAGCAAGACAACCAAATGCCTACCAATGGGTATATTCATGGAGTCCTATGTAACCCCTGAGGGACATGCACCGATGCACACAGCCACATGCATAAATAGGCACACAAGCAAAAGTGCTGAGTGTCAATCTAGATAGGCTCCAAAGAGTAATTATATTTATTTGAGAATACAATAGCATTGTAATGAGAAAAATGCATTACTAAACTGTAGAATATTGAAGGAGGTTGAGGGAAGATGAAATTTTTTCAATCCAAGCTAATAAAGTTGTATAAGCTATTTTGAAACAATAATCCATGACCGCAAGGGCTAATAACAAAAGACACCAATCTGAAGCTGAACAGAGAGGTGCTGGGCAGACGGCCCTGCAAAGGGGTTTGCTCTTTTTTTAGGTTAAGGCTGGAGTGGTCTTTGAGTCAGCCTGGGGTTCAGAGAGTCTTTTGTGGTAATTTCCATCATCAGACAGCGCCGAATGGTAACACATCCTTCACAGCCCCCTTGTTTTGTTTGTTTTTGTTTTCATAAGACACGACAGAAACAATTTATTTTGATTCTGACAACTATCGCATGTGTGAAAGAAGCCTTGAAACACTCTTGTGTAAGGGAAGCAGTAGAACTGACTAGATTGATCTATTGGTGCTGGAAGTCAGAATGTGCTTGCCATGGGTCAAGGTAGGAAATTCGATTTGGAAAAGACTCAGAGAACTGCCTGGAATGATGTGAACATTCCTCATGTTTTACTTAGTGGTGATTATTCATAGGTGTACCCACTGACAAAACTCATTGACTCAAACACTTGTTTTATACATATAACTCTGAGTTTCTGTTTTAAGCATTGAGTACCAGTGGAGGCTAGGGAATTGTGTTGAGGAATTCGAAGCATACTGTCTGCAATTTGAAGGCTGTATCCAGGGCTTCAGGGAGCAGAACTTTGTGGCCAGGAAACAGAAAGTTCAGTTTGATGTTTTGAGTCTGTGCTAGATCCAGACCTCCCTGTGTCTTTTGAGCGATCTCACCATCCTGCTTGAAAAAGGCCTAGGTGAGAGATAAACACCACCTTGGGGCTAAAGAACAGAACCGATGTCTTTGGAGTCTCCCATTAAAATTCCACGAGAAGAAACACCAAGTTTAACCCCAGCACAGATGTTCAGGGCAACTGCACCAGGCTGTGTCCTTGACTGCTGCTGGCTTGAAGATGTCCTGCAGCTGCCAATATGCTTTATCTCCGCTTTACAAGAGCTAAGTGCTGGAAACCACAGCCAAGAACAACCCTTTCAGACTAGAGAAATGTGTTTTCCAACCGATGGTGGGATGAAAGCTTCTCATCTTTGGGGGGAAGTCCGCACAGCTGCGCAATTATCTGGGTAATCCCCCCTTCCTAAGAAGGAGATATGGAGGCCAGAGATAGAAATGCTAAACAAACAAATACCAATTAGGGTAATTCCAGGAGTATGGAAAATCCACAGTGTATCTGTGTTCTGCCCTCTGGGAACAGAAGGGCCACCTGGCACTAATGTCTGAGCCGCACACCTGTACCATCGTGGTCAGCTCTATCATGATCTGCCCATAGACCATTGGTTTGTAGCTGTGCCATGTGGTTTGTGTTTGCTTTACAGATTTCACCCTAATTTTAATTCACTTGGCTGCATGTTTATGTGTATGTGAAGGGCCAGAGGTTAGCATCAGGTATCTTCCTCAGTCACCTCAGTCACTATCTACCTTATTTCTGAGACAGAGTCTCTCTCTCTCTCTCTCTCTCTCTCTCTCTCTCTCTCTCTCTCTCTCAGCTTGTAGGTCATTAGTTGATTAGATTGGCTGACTGATGAGCCCCAGGGGTCCTCTTGTCTGTCTCCCTAGAACTGGGATTAGAGGCCAATGCTGTGGATCTGAACACAGGTCCTCATATTTACACAGCAAGCACTTTATCACTTATACCATCTCCCCAGATTGAAGATACATTTAATGTACCCAGTCTACCAGACATCATAGCTTAGCCTAGCTCATCTTAAATACGACAGAACTCGGACCTGGGTGGAATCATTAATACAAATACTATATTATAATAAATATGGAAGATCTCATGCAATTCATTGAAAGCTTGTATCCAAAACTGTGGCTGTCTATACTGCCTGGCATCTTAAGGGAAGTGTGGTAGGATATGTCACTTGCTGAAGAGAAAACCCACACTCAAAATGTCAAGTACCACGGCTATTAAAAGTGTTTTCCTTTTGAATCATCACAAGAGGAAAATCTCAAGTCCAAGTAGAATGAGCTGGTCTAGGCAGAGTCTTCATTAACATGGAAAACACTGCCGTATGATAATACTGCTTTTAGTTTTCTTTTCTGCCAATTTATCATAAAATTTTCCATGAGAAGACTTTTATTAGAAACAAAGTGTTCCATAGTAATATCAGTTACTTTTTCAATCTTCTGTTACCTGTTACTAAACATAGACACAGGATACATTCATAGAAAATGCTATTTATTGATTTTTTTACATTTTTATTGTTTGTTTTATTTATTTATTAATAATAGTTATATTATAATATGGCTATACTCATATATAATAAGAATATAATTAATAAAATATAATGATAAATAAATTAAACATACTTATTATATATTGTTTATTGTGATTTTATTATCATTTATTTTAATTAATTAATTAATTTCCCAGCACCATCTGTTTCCCCTCCCTCCTCTCCTCCCAGTCTCTCTCCCTCAACCTATTTTCTTCCCCGTCCTATCCACTCCTCATCTTTCCTTTTCAGGAAAGGGCAGGACTCCCATGTGTATCAGTCAGCTATGGCATAACAAGTTATCTCCTCTCCTACTAAGGCTGGATGAGGCAACCCAGTAGGAGGAGAGGGCCCCAAAAACAGATAACAGAGTCAGAGACAGCCCCACTGTTAGGACTCCCACAAGGAGACAAAGTTGCACAACTGTAACATTCTTGTAAGCGCTCTGGTTGGAAGCTCAGTCTCTGCCAACCCTTATGATCCCAAGTTAGTTGATTCTGTGGGTTTTCTTGTGGTGTCTGTGTTCCCTCTGGCTCCCATAATCTTTCATCGCCCTCTTCCACAGGATTCCCTGAGGTCTACCTAATATTTGACTGTGGAAGACTAGATTTTTTGAAATAGAAGTTTCTTTTTTCTTTTAAATCCACTTAAAGTAATAGATCTAGCTGATCACTAATTTAGCAGTGATTTATGGGAAAAGATGGAAGGTTAGACCAGATTTTTCCATCTTCCACCTTTTAGAATTTCCTGCTAGACATGTCACCTTCATAATCAAAGTCACTAACATCATTACAGAGCACAGGCCCCTAAAATGAACCCTTCCTAGCAAACTGGCCTTCCCCTCAAAGATGGAAGTGGGACTGAAACACACCCATGGGCTCCATCCAGGGAGAGCAGAGGGAAACAGAATCCCGAACACCCAGAAGTTAGTTAGATCTTCAGTCACCAGCAGCTTGTTAGCAAAACAAAATGGCAGGGCAATTGCAGGAGACCACACTGTTTGTAGGTGCAAGACACCTAAGAAACAGCAGTAGTACAGATGGGCAAGGAGGCGGAGAGGTTTGAGTGATAGATGTGTTCTCAGGTCCTGAGGGGCATGCAGGGGTCTGTGACCACAGGCTTACGGAGAGAACACCGCCTTATGGCTCCTGAGTAAATGGAAGGAAACAAAAGAGATTTCAGGACTCCAGACTAAGTTCATGTCACAATCACATTTGTCACATTTGCCTGGTGGCCCACCAAGGACAGGCCACTGTGATGTCCACCATCTCTCTCAGTCAGCAGATCCTCATAAAGGTCAAGCCAACACATCTAGATATTCTTGACATTGGAGAGCTGGCCAAAATCTCAAGAATGGCAGGGCGACTTCATTAGTGTGGGTATTTTGCCAAGATGTTGGTGAGCATGAGTAGTTAAAATGAAATGAAGAGATGCTGTGCAGACCTGTATAGTAGGTCTTTCTTGTCAGACTTTCTTTGCTCCACCAGACCCAAATAATGACATGGAGATGTCTTATTAATTAAAAATTTAGCCCTTAGCTTAGGTTTGTTCCCAACTAGCTCTTTTTTTTTTTTTTTTTTTTTTTTTTTTTTGCTTTTTTGAGACAGGTTTCTCTGTGGCTTTGGTGCCCATCCCGGAACTAGCTCTTGTAGACCAGGCTGGCCTCAAACTCCCAGAGATCTGCCTGCCTCTACCTCCCGAGTGCTGGGATTAAAGGCGTGCGCCACCACCGCCCAGCTTCCAACTAGCTCTTCTAACCTAAATTAGCCACATGACTTGTTACCTGTCCTCCATGATGTATGTCTGACTTCTTCAGTGGCTCGCTGGCATCCCCTCCTCACCAGATTTTAACCGAGAATTCCTCTTTCTGCCTAACCTCTCCTGCCTAGCTATTGGCCATTCAACTCTTTATTAAACCAACCGGAATAAAGCAGCGACACATTTTCACACAGTGTAATCAAATATCTCACAACAGGACTTGAGTGCCAGCATTTGGGAAACTGAGGCAGAAAGATTATAAGTTCCAAGACAGCCTAGACTTTGCAGTGAGACACTATATCAAAATAAATTATAATATAATGTAATGCCATTAGTAAATTTAGATGGCAAATGATACACTGAGGAAGTTAATTGTGACCAATTAAAATTCTATTTTTTTAACTTACAGAAAGTACGTATAAGTTTAAAGAAAGACACACACACCTGTAAAGTCAAATGGAGGATAGATACAAGTATACATAGGAAGAGAAATGCAAATAACTTATTAAATACTGGAAGCGACTTGATCTCTCTTACTCACAGTCAAAGGAATGCAAGTAATGCCCATACTGTAGACCCATGTAAGAGATTTGACAGGCTGAATGCATAGAGAGTTTGGCAGTACGATGAAAAATTTAACCGCTCGTGCTCTCTTCCACTAATA
The DNA here is from genome assembly GCF_950005125.1 of Chionomys nivalis. Taxonomy (NCBI): domain Eukaryota; kingdom Metazoa; phylum Chordata; class Mammalia; order Rodentia; family Cricetidae; genus Chionomys; species Chionomys nivalis. Next base: position 28,439,140 of record NC_080094.1, read on the forward strand.
TACCCCTAATGTTTTGCTCATCCTATGGAAGGTTTTTTGTTTTTGTTTTTTGTGAGACACTTTAGGAGAAATTTTTGCCCTAGGGATGTGAGCAGAGTCTAGAATGCTCCTAATTCCTAATCACTCACATCATCCAAAGCTTTATAAAACACAAAGTGATTATCTAAAACTGATTCATCCTCACTGCTTTTCTACATGCCTCTGTTGGGAGCAGTGAGACCCCAGATCCTGAATTTCTTGTAATCCCCTGATCTGAGTGCCTACAGCTGCTCTGAACACGAGATCTTCAGCAGTTCCTGATAGCAGGAGAGTGGTTTCTGGTGGGTTTGGCTGGGGAGTGGCTCTCTCTCTATAATATGCCCCTGAACACAATAAAGGGGGCATTCTTGGGGAATTCAAGGATGACCCGTGTCGCTGTCTCTCTGTCTGTGTGTGTCTCTGTGTTTTAACCTCCAGCTCCCTTGCCCGAAGCTTGCAAACAGAGCGCAGACACGGGGTTGTGGTGCGCGGCATGCCTCCTCTCTCACTTTCGCTTTCTTGTTCTCTGTCTCTCTCTGTCTCTCTCTGTCTCTGTGTCTCTCTGTCTCTCTGTCTCTCTCTCTCTCTCTCTCTCTCTCTCTCTTTCTCTCATATTCTTCTTTGGGGGACAGTGTCTCATATAGCCCAGGTAGTGTCAGACTCACTATATAGGCAAGAATGACCTTGAACTTCTGATCCTCTTGCCTCTACTTCCCAAATCCTAGGATTATGGATGTGTTGTGTGTGGTGCTTGAGATTAAACTCAGACCTTCATGCATGTAGTGTAAGCACACTACCAACTAAGCCACACCCCAGACAGACCCTTTTCTTTCAGATTTGTTTGCTAGGAGGAGCTACAGTAATCAGAAACCATCGCACATAACACATGTTCAGTTAATTATAGGTAGTGTTTTTCACCTATGCTGTTTCATGTTATGCATTGTGTTTTAAATTTCTGTATGTGATTATAGCCTTGTTTCCCAAAGAGGTTGCCAGCGAGTTTAATCCAGTGTATTGCCTTCTTTATCCTAGAATGATGTGTGATGCTTCTGTTTGTGGTAGATACCATTTTGGTTGTTTCTCAATACAGATTGAATGAACATGATGTTCTATTGTTTCCTCTATTGTGGGGTAAATAATTTTCCCTGAATTATTGGATAAGTATGATGAGATATAAATCAGACACCCCAGAGCTATGGATTTGACTGTCACTAGGAGCCTTTAACCCTTTCTGTGACATTATCTTGATGATGGCAAAAAATACTTCACTTCTGGGCTTGACCACGTGGCTTAGTTCAGTCAATTCAACACATGAGCAAGCATGATGCAAACAGAGCCCTCAAAAACTTGCATGTAGGCAATGGTGTGACTCAGATAAATGAAGGACTCAGTGGAGGACCATTCATCCAGCTACAACAGAACAGAAAGCAAAAGAAGTGGGTTGTGGAAAGCCAGCCAACATTGGGATAAATTGTTAGGGGCAGTGGTTCAGGAAGCACGGGCTATTTCTTGTAGGTGGGATGACTGCAAGTCGGAAACCCTCACAGCTGGCAGGTCTCCTTGCTATCCTTGTAGCTGTTGGGGTTGGATACTGCTGCCTACAAGTATAGCACCATTATTAAAAACCCAGAGGCAGATATTGGGGTTAAACTTGAAGGTCAGAAAAGCAAAACAGTCAGCCACTGACTTTTAACTCTACCTCAGTCCAAAATGGTGAACTTGCCTCCAAGAATCCTCAAAATAAGACTAGGAGCTGTCTCCTCCCATTTTATATTCCTTTCTCGTGCTGGGATTAAAGGCGTGCACCAATACTGACCGGTTTCTATGACAAACTAGCATGGCTTCTGGGATTAAAGGTGTGTGTCACCACTGCCTGATCTGTAAGGCTGACCAGTGGAGCTGTTTTACTCTCTGATCCTCAGGCAAGCTTTATTTATTAAAATACAAATAAAATATCACTACATACAAACTTTAGAAGCACAATGGCAAAGTCCTCTAGCCAGTCTCGCTCAGACCACGAGCACCTCCAGGTCTCTTCTGTGAGATCAGAACAATTGGATGTTGTCCTTGGCTCTTCTGGTGTCACACTCTTACTTCTGGGGTCGAAAGGTAGAACCGTCTTAAAAAAAAAAGGCAGTTGGAATAAGAGGTTGGCATTACAAGCAAGCATTTCTCATCAAATCTCCTTGCCCTGTGACTCACCCAAGAACGGCTCCTCTGGCATTCCTGAGCTGCCCCTGTGCTGGGACAGGACGGACGTGTTCTTGTGAACTTGCTTATCAGAAGCTTGTGTAAGCAGCCATTTCTCTGCCCTTGGAAATGCGCACACCACCTCTTGCCCTTTAGAACTCACAACCCACTTACCACTTCCCTTTACTCCCCCAGTCTTCACGTCATGATTTGTGGACACCCACAGGAAACCCAGCCTCACCGAATATGACTTTCACTTCATCCTGTACAGTCACCCTGCTGATGTTGTGTCAGAGCAACACAGAACTTCAAGCATGCTTGCCAGAGCACGGGACCATCTCCCTAGTCGTCATCTCCTATTCCTTCCTCGTTTCCTCTTAACCTTTATTCTTTATTGACACAGCAATACAGAACGCAGGCCTGCTCACACGTTCTCACAGAAGATGCACACGCAGAAAACTGGATACGGGATATGTGTCTTACTCAGAGATCTCACTACTGACTGTAGTTTCCCACTATGACTGCCCCAGAGTTTTTGCAACTTGCACATCTCTTTGCTAAGTCATCGTCCCCTGGGTTAATGCCTATCCTCTAGGTTCAATGCTTTCCTGCCTCTGGGAAGCCAACACGAGTTAGCTCCTAGAATCCAGAGTGGCCCTAGGAGGGAAGCCTAAATAAGCTTCCAGAAATGGAGGCACAAAGCAGCAACCATCACTACCACTGCATTTCCAATCTTGACTTCTGGACCCTTCACACCCAGCAGTCTAGGGCTAGATTTGCTATAGTTCTCTTATCTTCTGTCTGCTTCCAGATAGTTCCATTCATATAAAGTTAGGGACTCCAACCTAAACTAATGAAGGCTTCTCTATCTGGCTGATTTTAATTATCAACTTGACACAACCTGCAATGACCTGAGAAGGGTTTTAATGAGAATGTGTCTAGACTAAACAGGGGGATTCTCAAAGTTGGGTTAGTTAAGGTGGGAAGGTTCACTTGAATGCCGGTGGCACCATTTCATTGACTGAGCCATAGGATGGAGGACAAGGAGAAAGTAGACTAAACACTGGTGTGTTGTAAACTGATTATTCTTTACTCTTGACTGTGGATAATGTGATCAGTTACTTCAAGTCTCTGTTGCCTTCCTGTAATGTTAGGATTGTGGCCAAATAAATGTTATCCCCATTAAATTGTTTTATTTTTTATTCAGGATATCACAGTAGCAGGAAATGACATAAGATGCTCCTTCACCCCACATCAATCCAAGTAGCTAGCCCCAAAGAAACACCTTCACAGGTACCACACCCTCAATAGGTACCACATGCCCTCCTGCCATCTCTCCACATCTGTCCATTCCAGACTCTACCTCAGAACAACTGAAGGTTACATCTGGCTACTAAAACTGTCTTCCTTCTGCCCTCCCACACCTAGCTTCTGCCCTGTTTCACAGATCGCATGGAAATTATCTCTTTAAATCAGGCCACTACTAAGGTAAGTGTTTGGCGTCTCCCCTCTCATCAGTGGGAGCTCCAGTTTGCAGTAGTTTCCCAAACTCTCTGTAATCAGACCCAGATCTGCCACTGGACTCTCAGCTCCAGATACGTGTGTGTGCGTGTGTGTGTGTGTGTGTGTGTGCATATATATGCTTAAGGGTTGTCAGCCTGCAGACCACACAGGAGCTTCAAACGTCCTCATCCACAGTCTTGTTTTTCCTGTTCTACAACTCACTCCTACATACAGTTCAAATCTCAGTTAAATGCCCCATTCCCCAGAGACCTCTCAGATGATTGCACTGCGGGGAGTTTCTGTACCTCCGTGGTGTGCTTCCTTAATTCTCAGGTCACTTCTTGTGCTCTGATATAAGATTCAGCATGCCTTAATCTCCACTGCCCCACACATATACTGTGCACCATGCCTATAGAGAATAGGCCCAGGAAATTAAGCTCTGGCACTACCATTTCCCAATGGTCCAGACTGCCATGTGTGGTATCCATCTCTAACTCCAGCACTTCAAAGACTAAGGAAGGAGCCTATTAAAAATACCAAAACCCCTAAACCAAACAATAACAAAAACCAGATAGGCCTTCTGGGAATCAGTCTCAAGGGACTGGTTGAGGGACAAGACTTTGATCCTACAGGGTCAGAAGTGCCAAGACCTACATTTCCTGCAGGAGGGAAGTATGTATAATCACAGCGGCAGGACGAACTTCAGATTTAAGATCCATCTCCTCATCGAGGGGTTGATTCCGTCTGGACGTCAGCTCTGGCTTTGAGTGGGAGGGAGGATTGGGCTGTAACCTGGCAATGACCCTGTGTGCACAGTAGATGGATTGTACTTTTCTCTGTACAAATACGTTTGGAAGTCATTAAAGCTGCATGTAGTGTTGACCAAGAGTTTAACAAGAGCCGGGTCCTTCCTTTGCCTTTTGAACAGGGCAACCCCCTTTTATGACTTTTATTGGTGGGCTCCACTGGGTGGTCCTTACTCCGCTTCCACTCCAGACTCCTGCTTTATCATATTACACTTTCGCAAAGCTTGGGACTTGTGTCCTTAGGGTACCATTCCCTCCTTGGGAGGCCTCTCAAGAGTGCAGTTGGATGGATGAGCCATCTTCTAATAACTTCTAGAGAATAATAGCACATTGTCTTTACTTCTCCTAACAGCCCGGGAACTGAATGTGCTCTAAGATGTCTTACCAGCAGCTACCGAGACACACTTTAGTTTACCGTTCCCCTTTGTCCTTTTCTTCTGGGTTTTCATCTTCAGTGAAGCATCATTGGAAGCTACCAGGATCTCTGCTTTAAGAGTGGCGGCCTCCAAATCCAGAAAATATGCTTCAGCCTATGCTGTACTTTCACAAGGCCTTCTGAGATGTTTCTTTAAGAAGGAAAAGCCAGCCATTTCCCCTGTGCCTGAAGACAGCTAGGGTGGAACCGTTCTACAAATATTCACTAGACAATAACCATGCTGCATTCTGTTGTTGCTGCTCCGAATGCTTGGTTTTTTGAGCCAGGGTCTCACTATGTAGCTCGGGTTTGTGTGGAACTCACAGCAATCACTTTGCCTCTGCCTCTATAATACTGGAGCTAAAGGTATGTGCCACACACCTGGTCTACCTTGTTACCTCTCAAAGTTCCTTCCTTGGAGATCACACATCCATCTTTGTTCTTAGAGAGACGTTTGAACCTCATAGGATATTGGAAATAAAGAATTTTACTCCTCAGTTTAGCTTAATCTGAAATTTACTAAGGTGGGATTTTCTGTTTTATGCCAGAGAATGTAGTGCTATAATAAGGTAGAGCTTCCCCTCTTACCTGCAATCGGTCATAAAATTCTTCCGGTTCCTGGAAGGTCCCATGGCATGACCAAAAAAAAGGAAAAGTCACAAAAACAAGCTTGGGAAATTCTGGGCTCTCAGATGTAATCTGCATACACACCCACCAGGCTGCCGCATAATACCACCCACAGCAAGGCACAGCTACAACATGACACACATCACAACACTTACAACCTGACACATAACAAGATCCCACCTCCAGTATGACACACCTACAGCATGACACACAGTATGATGTCACCTACAGCATAAAACACCTACTTATAGCTAAAGCACGTGCATGACACTATGCACAGCACCACACACAGGATGACACTGTCTACATAGTCTCTCCACAGCATAGCACACCTACATCAAGAGCTTAGCATCACATTAAATGAAACAGTGCACAATGGGCACCTGTAGCCCCCCTATTTCTATCACTGCAACTAAATACCCGAAGGTGGATAACTGCGTAATGGAAAAACTTGGTTAGCTCATAGCTTATAGGGTTCAGAGACATGGAGCTGGCATTGGCTTGGCTCTGGTGGGACCTAGGGTGGCTGCTGAAACAATGGCATTAGCACATATGAAAGGAAGAGATCATCCCCAAACAAGAACCCAGAAAATAATACAGGGGCCCACAATCATGTAACAACCCAATCTCATGAGAACAAAGGTAGGATCCCACAAAAATCACTCCTGCTGAGGGTTGCACCACTAAGGACCTGGGGGCCCTCTCTCTAGGCTTCATCTCTTAAAGGTCTAGCATCTCCCCACATTTCCACATCAAAGGCCACACCTCTAACAGATGCTTTCAGAGGACTAACCTTATTCAAACCACAGCGATGCCCAGCCAAAGACAGATCGTTTGAATACTGCATATGCCACTGTCTATCTACAAAGAGGCAGTGCTTTTTCTACATGTTTGTATGCTCACACTTGTCTACTCTTTCTGGTGTTGTTAAATACATGTCTGAAAGATGCGGCACTCTAGGTATTTCTCTAAGGGTTCTTCCAGCTCCTTCTCTTTGCTGCATGATGCTTCATTGGCAGTGCTTGAACACCTCCTCCTGCATCAGCATAAGTCACGCATGCTTTCCTGGGGACTGACCAGTTCCCAGATGTAAGAAGCCTGTGCGGGTGAGACCAGGCATCATTTCTTCATGCTTGTTTTCATTTGTGCCAACTGCTTCTTCTCTCACCTCCCCTTTAGTGCTGACCACCTTCTTCTGTCCTTTGGACTCAGTTTGAGGTTCTCCAGACATCTGCCTGGCAGTGAAGACCTCTCCTTCTCTAAGGAACTGGTACTTTTAGAATTCAACACTTGAATCCAGGTTTTCCCCCTTGGGCCTGCTTCTTGGAAATTTCACTCTGAATAACTTACACTTGGCTCATTAGACTTTCTCTATAACACACATGCCAAACAGATCTATACCATATTGTTAGTCTTCCCAGATGGACCTGACCCCTTTGTCCACATACTCCAAGCCGTGGAGAAATGTTGAGTCTGCAGGACTTGGCTCTGAACTAGCGGACTGGGGCATTTTTCCTAAATTCTGCTTTCCCTTAAATGGTCCTAATTTGATGTGCCCACAGTGAAATGTGGTAGAACAGATTGTTGAGCTCAGCACTCTGTAGATTAACACATTCTAGTCTTTTGTCTTATAGTCCAGCAATATCTTGCAATGGTTTTTGTTGTTGTGAGTCCTGGCAGTGTGGCTTGCTTGGTGGGTAGAACAGAGGCGCAGGACATGTGCCAACCTAAGTCAGGGCTCTGAAAGTCATGGGGCTTCTGCCAACTGTGCCTGCACTCCTACCAGCTCTTATGACAAGAACCTCATCAAGGAGCCACTGTCTCTCCAGCCTGTACATCCCAGAGGAAATGTAAAGATCCAGACTCAACAGACACTGAAATCAGTTCCAACCCAGGTAATTCCAGCCTTGATCTGACAAACTTCAAACCCGTGAATACACAAAGAAAAGTGGCTAGGTAGAAAGCACCGAGACTGTAAATTGACCTGTGCAGGAGAGTGAGCAGTATGTGAGGCATCCAAATTGCCACATGGTAATTTATAGGTGCATCTTTCACAAGGAAGAGCAAGAGCTTAAGCCTTTCTATATGAAACATTTTAAAAAGTCGAGCTCTTTTAAATCATCCAAATAGAACGTGATAAGGCTTACTCTTCACTTTGCGGAGGAATGTCAGTGTCTGTCTGCGTTCAGAGGGGAGGTTCAGCTTCCCTTGGTTGCCTCCCTTGGCTCTTCCACCTTCATTCTTTTGTACTTTTGGCATGCCCGGTTGGGAAACTCCCAGAGTCAGTCTCTCTTCCATGTGAATTTTAAAAGACATGAATCTGTTTGATCACCTGCATCATGTGAGATCCGGTCCACCCTGATCTGGCTCCACCTCAGAGCTGCCTAGAGAGTTTTTCCTTCCATAATTGTGGTGAAATCCAAATCATGCAAAATTTACAGCCTCAAGCATTTTTAAGAGTGCAGGACAGGGCATTAAGTAGGTTCAGTCTGTCAGGTACCCAAACTCCAGAACCCTGTTCATCAGGCCGTATCAGAACTTTACCTACTAACACCTCCTCCTTCCTCAGCCCCTGTAAAATAGAAGCCTGCATTTAGTCTGTGAGTATGGTTACCCCAGTTTCTTCATGGAGGTGATATTGCATTGTACTGTCCTTTCATGACTGACTTTTTTTTTTTTTCAAGATCAAGGTTTGCCTTAGTTGTAGCACATGTTGAATGTAGCTTCACTTGGAGAGTGCTCCTCTGGCTTGCACAGAGCCCTGGGTTTGACCCCCAATACAAGGCAAACCTACTGTGGCAGCCCTTACCTATAATCATAGTGTTCTGGAAGTAAAGGTAGACAAACTGAAGGTCATCCTCAACTACAAAGGGAGCTCAAGGATGGCTGGGATACATAAGGCCTTACCCCTAAAACAAAACAAAATTCCTTCTTCTTTAAAGCTGGATAATACTTTGTGTGTTGTACATTTTGTTTGCCCAACCACTGATAGCTACTCAGGTTGTTTCCATCTTTTGGCTGTTGCAACTAATACTGTTATCAGTGTGTGTGTGTATGTGTGTGTGTGTGTGTGTGTGTGTACAAATGTGTCTTCATTGCCTTGCTTTCATTTCTCTGGTGTTTATATCCAGATGTGGCATCTGCTCCCATGTTAATTCTTTTAAGGTTTTTTTTTTAGGCGTTACTATAATGTGTTCTATAGAGGCTATACCTTTTATATTTCCATCAGCAAATACAGGTATTCTAGTTTTCCACTGGGCAATTTCTTTTTGGGTTTCTGGTTTACATATTGTTCTAATTTGATTTATGTTGCTATAATAAACACCATCATCAAAAGCAAGCTGAGGAGGAAAGGATTTGTTGATTGTACTTCTATGTTCCAGGAACTGAGACATAAACCATGGAGGAGCGCAATTTAGTGATATTCTCTGTCTCTGTCTCTGTCTCTGTCTCTCTCTCTCTCTCTCTCTCTCTCTCTCTCTCTCTGTCTCTCTCTCTCTGTCTCTCTCTCTCTCTCTTTCCTCCCCCCCCCTTTTTCTTTCCACCTAGCATTCTTACAGAGCTCAGGAACATCTAGGTAGTTACACCCTCAATGAGTCTGTTCCCTCTTACATCATTTAGTAATCAAGAAAAGCCCCACAGGCAAGCCCACAGGACAATCTGATGCAGGAAATTCTTCAACTGAGGCTTCTTCTTTCTAGATGTGTCCACTATTTGACAATAAAAGCTAATATATAATATGTGTAATAATATATGTGTGTTAGCCACTCTGATGATTGTGAACTCATTATAGTTTTAATTTGTATCTTTCTACTGACTAGTAATGTTGAATAGCTCTTAATTGGTTAATTTACCATTTGAGCACCTTCTTTGTGTAAATATCTGCTTAAGTCCTTTGCTCATTTTTGATTTAATTGTTTGTTTTCTGTTGCTGAATGGTAAGTGTTCCTTGTAGAGTATAGATATTAGCAACTTATCAAATATATGATTTTCAAATATTTTCTCTGGCTTTGTTGCTTTTCAAACTGTTGTGTCTTTTGATGACTAAAGATGTCTAATTCGATCAACTCTTATCTTTTTCTCACTGCCTATACTTTGGGGATCTTATCTCTGAAACCATTACCAAACAAGTGTCCTACAGTCATTTCTTTATATTTTCTTCTAAGAGTTTTATAGTTTTACATCTCATGGCTGTGTCTTTGACCCAGCTGAAGCTAATGTTTTTTGTATCGTATAAGAAGCAGGTGCATCTTTTTGTATGAGGAAATCCAGTTTCCCTAATAACATTTGTTGATAAATAGAGACCTATTAAAATTGCTGGTTCCTCAACCCAACTGTTTTTCTCTTATTGTTGAAACCTGATATCTTGACCTGTCTTTCTGACTTGAACCTATTCTGCCTTAAGTTGCTTTCATTGGGGTATTCTATTGCAGCAAAAGGGGATTGAAACTCAGACATCTGGGGTCCTACTCCAAAAAGTTGCAGAGAGACGTAGAGAAGGTAAGAGTCTTGGCTCCCAGCAAGCATTTCGTAAGTGCTAGAGACTGTTACCCTGAGCCCTCATCACACAGCACAGTACTAATTCATTTGTCTCCCAGACTCCCAGAGGGCTGGCTAGTAGCACTGCACCTACAGTAAGGAGATGAACAAGCAGCCCCTTCCTCCTACAGTCTGCTGCATACATAGACTCCATTTTCTATGAATATGAATTAGCGCAATCAGACACTCTGGGATATTAACTCAAAAGCTGCCCATTGGAGCCAGCCTTGTTCCTTTAAAGGCAGTAAGAAAGGTACATTGAGAAAGTGTGATAGCAACCCCTCAAGACATCTTTCTTTCCCCTGCCATCACCACCTCCATTCCCTTATCTCAGAGAGAAGACGTCTCTGTTCCATATTCCTCTCACATTTCTGTAAGCATGTCATTCTGAAAGTTCTTCCTGTTACAACAGTGTCTCTCCTCTTTAATGCTACTTTCCTCTTTGGGGAGGAGCCTCCAGGATCAAGGGAACCCCTATTGACGGACATACCTGCTCAGATGCTCTGACTCCAATTTAGTCCCTGAATGAAGAAGGGTGTACTTCCACATTCTATCCAGCATTGTGTGTCTTTTACATATGTGTATATGCATGCATGTGTGTGTATGTATAACTTTAAAGCTGATAGAGCAAGTGACTATGTAGCTGAAGGACATATTTACATGATTCTGAGTTTACAAGATAAAAACAGAGTGACTTTCTCTTCCTTTGCCTGTCTATATAAATAACCTCTGGTGCCCAAACAAAGCATTACTTGGATTACAACCATTTTGCACAGCACTGGAGTTTAACCTCTGAGTCCATCCTCAAAGTCTCTTCTCTTTGCACTTGTGTGATGTTTTCCCCAGTTTTAGGTAAGGAGTAAGAAAACCAGATGTTATCACGGACCCTTGGTTAAATTTGCTCTGTTGTTTTTTTGCTGAAAAATATAGGATAGGCCATGGAGCACAGGAAAACATGGAACAGAGGGATGAATGTCACTGCCAAGAGCAAAGTGCACCCAGACAGAATGGGGCTAGTTGCCCAAACACAGCTGGTCTCAGCCTAAGCTGGAGATCAGCCTAAAAGCTAGGACCCGTTACTTCTTCTTTGTCCCTCTGCGTTCATCAGGCCTTCCAGGTTCAGACTCCGAATCCAGAATATGAACTTCAGCAGTTTATTTGGGGGTGACTCAGAGAGCCCTTTAGAGCAAAATGGGGTGAAGGCAATTAGGCCCAGTCCCACCTATATGTCTGAAAGGTGATGAGGCACCAGAACTCTGGCCACCAAAGGGTCCAAAAGATGGGTTATGCAAGCATGAACTCCCACTTATCCTCTAGTAAGGGCTGATTAATCCAATGAATCTTTTCTGCTCATACACTGATCAAGCATGCTCCTATCCTGAGAGAAGCCCCCAAACAGAGCCTCTCCCACATGAGCAGAAATGCCTAGAGTGTGTTCCAGGGCAATGTGTCTGGCACACAAAAGCACCTGGCAGTTTGGCCTAGATGAACCTTCATCTATATCCTCTCCCCCTCTGTCTTTCCTCAATGAAGCAATTGCTACTTATTCCTTGCCACTGCTTTTATTTATGGACGTGTGTACATGTATGTGTGTTTATCTGTCTGTGTCTGTTTGCTGTGCTTATCTGGGTATGTGTGTGTATGTTTGTGGACATATGTCTGACTCTGTATGTATCTACATTCTCCACCCACTTTGATAATAAGGAATAACCCAACACTGTTTGGGGGCAGCAGTGACAACGTGGCACCAAGATGAGCTTGCATGGTGCTCTCTTGAGCAAGGCTGGCAACTGTTTCCTGTGAGGGGTGAAGCAGCAAATGTTTTACATTCTACAGGCCATCCAGGCCCTGCTGTAACCTTCATGGCGACCAGAAAGCAGCCACAGGAAGGTGCAGACCTCTTGGGGAAGTTACTTTGGCACAGGGATTTGCCACTTGTGGTCTAGATGGTGAGTCATAAGCTCCCCTGTGATTAATTTCCCTCCATCTTAGCCCTTCACCGTCACCCTGAAAAGATGCCAATTCAGGATCCAGACCCATCAGCTCTAACACACATGTGAAAAGCTCCATCTGGGAGCCTTCAGCATCATAAGACGAATTCAAGTGCCTGCTTGCATCTCTTGTGGGTTTCGTTAAGCTGCAAATGTTCTTAGGATTTTAAAATATTATTTCAGATGCAATAAATGACTCTTTCCTTCAGCCTCCCCAAAATTATCATTTTTCTCCTTTTTTTTTTCTTGATCTGCGATGTCACAATTCTTTATCCTAATCCTCCTTTTGTCTAGCTGTGCCCTCCTTTGTACAAATGAAAACAAACAAACCATCCGCTGGCTAAAAGTCTGGGACTGAGTCCCTAGGACATTTTATCCTGAGTTACTCAGCTGCACCCCAACCTCAGCAGCTGCCCAACATAATCCAGATACCTAACCACACAGTCACCCTTTTCTTCTCTTCCCTACCCCTCCTCTTCCCTCCACTCTTTCCAGAACTGACTGACTACATGGCATCAGTTTTTGCCTCGCTGCTCTTACCCAGTCCCAGAAGCCTGATTTGTCTTCAAAGTCTAGATTCTTATACAACTTGAACCCCAAAGGCAAGATTTGAATCAGGCTGTGCCTGTAAAGAAGGCAGACACTGGTGCTCTTTGGCGGCAGCTGGAGGGCTGCCTAGACGGGTTGCGTTTCAAGCAATTAATATAAAGCTATAAACTGCAAGATCTGAGGCACTCATATCTGATGTTCTCAAAGTAGACTCATGTGGAGTTATAAATCAGATTCATGCTATCCCATTTTTGGGGGACAAGGCTCAGCATACTGATGTGCTAACACCTGTCTCCACATATGGGCTGCTGGGAGCAGAAACTTCATCTTTGAGGTGCTCAGAGAATTAGGACATTACCTTCAGAGGATACCTCAGGGACAACAACAGACTCCAGTCCTGCCCCAGGGGAGCTAGAATCCTGAAACAAGATGGCCGCTGAAATGAGAAGCAGAATCGACAATAACAGCAAAATGTCACGGTACCATACTACCTACACAGCGGTGTTTGCTTTCCTGACCTCTATTTTCTCTTTCTGCCATCCCTGGGTCTGCATCTTTCTCCCAGATCTGTCTGAACAGTTTCTGAACTCGTCTACTCTCTGGGCTCTTGCTGCCCCTATTGGCTCTGTTGGAGATGGGTTCTTCACTCACCAATTCAAAGTGTGTTCCAAGACACCCTCCTTGGAAGTTTCCTGGCTACAGCTGGGCCAGTGCCCAGGTTACTACTGTCAGGAGAAATTCTTCAATCTCTCTGAGCAAACTGGACAATTCTGCTTACCCTAGATACTTCACCATCTTGTAACCACCCTGTAACCACATGTAGCTCATTTGAGCCTAGATTCACAATGACCCACAAAAGCTCTCTATTACTTTGCTATGCAATAAATTACTCCTAGCCCAGCAAACTTCAAATAAACCCTTTATTTTGCTCATAATTTGGGGATCAGGGATTTGGGAGGAAAATGACTTGGAATCTTTAATTTAGAATCCTTCAAGTAACTGAACACAGACGCCTACCCGGAATTCAATCTACTAACTTCTCTTCAAGTTGGCTATTAGATACCTAACAGGCAATGCCTGTTGTGCGGCCTGCCTTCTCATTCCTAAAGGCTGGCTCTAGTGGCAAATTTGTAAAAGATGTGATTCAAAGTCCCAAGCCTAAACCCGCAAGGTGTTTTCCCTCTGTGTGACATACACTTCAAGGGATCAAATGAGCCTGTCAGATACAAAGAGCGAACAGAACCCCCTCCTTTCTCAATGGAGGGATGTCTAAGATTTGTTCCTTGCTTAATCCACTGCAAGGCCACAACCACATTCCAATCCGGTGAGCCACCTGCAGAATTTAGATGAACTGGTGTGTCAGGTCTAGCGTGGCTTCTCCTGGAGCATGGAGGGAGGGTGCCAGGTCTTCATGAAGGCATGGCTTATGGTGATGCCATATAGAAGAAGGCCTCATCTCAAGACCTGCTTCTTCCACTGCCTGTGTGACCAGAGCAAGTGACGTGACTTCTCTGGTCTTCAGTTTAGTGTCTTCATCCAGGGTGATGCCATTCTTCAGTTGACTGTGGAAAGCAAATGGGACTAAATGAGAAATGTACGGAATAACAGTTACTACAGCCCAATTCCAGCTGCATATTCCTGACACAGTAGGTGTCGCACTGACTAAACAGTATCACTGAGAAGGACAACGGGGAGGCTCTTACATCTTCCAAGAATATTAATAAGATCTCTGACTGACCAGACCACCATGCTATCATCTTTGACTTGGTAGGGGGATGATATCCTGCCTGCTCCAGCCTTCCTCTCCTTATCTTCCTCTGTATCTCTCCCTTTCACTTCTCCCTCACTCTCTTGATTGTGCTCATGTCAGTTTGGGGCTTCCCAAGGGATGCAGTAGATCACCTCTGCTGCTGTCTTTCCCTCTGATACCCATACCAAGCCCCAGCTTCACTCAGTGCCAAGGGGATGCTCTGGTGTGGATAGGCTACGACCCTGTTGAGGTCAAAAGTCAGGGTGTTTGAATCTCAGTGTGTGCTCTCATTATAGAGACATACCTTTCATGGGACACGTGAGTGTTTCTGGTACCTCCACAAGCACCCGTTTTCCCTGTTTCTTTGGAAGAGTACTACGGCATTATGTGCTAAGAGTATGGGCACTGGGTTTACCGTGTCTGTGTTTTAACAACCCAGCACGGGTGTGCCCAGTACCTACGAAACCTTTCATCATCTCGCTGTCTCTGCGGTTGAAGATTTGGGACTTCAATTACTCTGCCTCACCAGAACTTGAAGCTAGCTCTCCTTATACATCTATAATTAGGTAATGCCTGCTCCTACCACAGCACTCCACAGCCACATCTACCATGCTCAACAGAGAGTTGCGACCGTCACCCCCAGTGAAAGAACAGTGAGTAGCCTAGAGCCCAAACACACACATGGTGTGCAGGTGGCTTGCAGTCAGGCCCGTTTTCCGGACTCTGTTAACTCTACCCCCAGGGCTGGTGGCTCAAGAGAGCCAGGGTCCCATGAAAGTCAGAGGGAAACTCTGTCATCTGCCAGCACACAAACACCGCTTGTGTTTGTAGCCCCCAGGCTTGCAAGATGCATTTTCCTTTCAAAAATGACCTGGAACTTGTATTATGAAGGCTCTTCTGCTTTGATTATTTTGCCTTGTATAGTCTTGAGGGCAGAACATCTGTCAAAACTGCTATACAGCCTAGATCCTCTCCTCAATTATGCTAAATCCTCAGGATATCAGCCTTTCTTCTTGCTTTGAAAACAAACTTCGTAGTTCATCACTATCCTCCCCATTGGCCTGGGCATCTCAGCACTCACCAAATCACTAACCTTTTATGACACAATCGTCATCTCTGACTAAATAGCAGGAACCTGGGCCAAAAGCTAGCTTGAGCAGAGTTCCGTCTTTGTCATGAAATGACCAAACAGACAGCGCAAATGTATGCGGTGACCTGTAGCATGAATAATAAAAACCCAGAAACAGAAGATATTGGAGTTCAAGGTGAAGATCAGAAGAACAAAGCAGCCAAGCCACTAGAGAGTTCTTACCTCTACCCAAGGTTCAGACAAACAAAGGGGCAGTTCTGTCCTCAACGTGACTGTGGACTGCAACAGTCTCCATCAAAGCTCAGACTACAATGAGCTCTTGTCTCCTCCTGCCTTACATACCTCTCTCTGCCCAGCCATATCACTCCTGTCTCCACCTCCCTAGTGTTGGGATTAAAGCATGTGACTCCTGAGTGCTGGGAACATCTTTGTGTGAGTTCTATTTCTCTTTTTAGACAGATTCAATCTCATGTAGCCCAGGGTGGCCTTCAGTCCTGGTGTGCCATAGCTCCCTGGCCTCTAGTGGCTTAGGTCTGCATGCTGATCTTCAGGCAAGCTTTACTTATTAAATAAAGTATAAAGTATACAATACAAATAGGGTATCACTATAGTGACCCATGGAGAGACTACCTCTTTGGTACAAAGAGAGCCTTGACTTGGGGCTGGTGAAATGACTCGGCTATTAAAGGCACGTGTTCCTCTTTCAGAGGTTGGTTTCATATCAACATGCAGTTGCCTATAATTCCAGCTCCAAGGGAGCTGGCACCCTCTTCTGATGTTCAAGGAAAACCCACTAAGCGGGGAAGAAGCCTGCCTCTGTGCTCTCCAGTTCCCAGGACTGTGTGTGTGTCACTGTTGTTTCGAATGAACAACGCTGAAGCTCTGGGAGACCAGACACCACAGTCAGACCTGCACCAGGTCCCTCACAAACCCCGAGAGCTGTACACAATTGTCCCTCTCACAGGCATCCGGGTGAACAAGGACTCTGTGCCCTGGACTCTGAAGCAGTGTTAGAATTTAGCAGGGATGTGAACGCTGTTCTTCCCTTGAACTTCCTGAGACTGTTGAGGGAAGAGCCAGCAGGAAGGAGGGATGATATGAAGAGATGCCAAATGGTCTGTGGGCTGGTCCAGGGACCATGACCTTGATATTGAAGCAATCCTTGTGGATTTAGCAAGCAGGCAAGTGATCTTCCTCCCCTCCCCCAAGGGATGCCTCATTTTGGAACTCTGCCCTGAAAAGCTTTGGTATGCCATACTGGGGTGGGGGTGGGGCCATATGGAGCGATGACTAGTCAGCTAAAGGGGACCATTACCCACATAAACTCTCAAGAAGCAAAGCACTCCTCTCTATGTAAGCTACTGCTTTAAGGGTCAGCCCAGCTTTTACAGCCACAGAGTGTTGGGTAGTTGTCTAAGGGATACTGTGGTTCTAATCTACTCACCCTCAAGGCTTTACCCTAGGGGCACAGAGAATGGGGCACGCCATCCATACCTTCCTTCTCTGAGACCATGGCCTTGCTTTGTCTGGCCTGAGCTTCTCCCTGGGTTTGTTTCAGAGTCCTTAAAAATAGCAGTCCAGTTAGGCTTGCCGGCCTGGAATTTCCTGGAACCACCCATCGCAGGGCACTGGACCCAGGCTGTCTGTCAAGGGCTCTTTCCCTGAGCTTCCACCCTCCCTTTGGAGTCCAGCAGGAGTGTTAGGAAACTAATGTTTCCAGGGGTGAGCTGGTGACGTCCCTTCCTGACCCTGGGGTGGTGAGGAGCTAAAAGGTCCCTTGAAGTTCTGGCAGTCCGACTGGGAGTGGCCAGATGTGAGGACGAAGTGTGGGGTTAGAACTCAAGGACAGCAGCATTCTGTGTGTGGCATTCTTTTCTCTTTTTTTCAAATACATTTTTAATTAAAATAGAATTGCATCACGCTTCCCGCATGAACCACATGGTATTCTTTCCCTAACCTGCGCTTTCTTTCTCGGAAACTATGATTCAGACATTCTCCCCACCTGACACTCTGCCCATGAGGTCACTGGCCCCTGATCAAAGACACAGAAGTGATTCAGCCTTTCCCAGGAATGAAGCTGAAACCTGTGGCCTCACCTAGGGTGAGATAGGGGATTAAGTTGGTTAGGCTAAAGCAGTCCCCCGTCACCCCTGGAACTCAGCTATATTTGCCTTTATGAATACAAGCTGTTGGGAAAACAACAGGAAATCGGAAAACCAAAAATCACAGTCAGACAGATGCAAATTGTGTTTTCTATCTGAGTGCTGATTCCTCAAAGTGCAGGAGACCACAAAGGGAGAAGTCAGGGGTCAGATTCCGTGACGCCTCCACAGTGACACCTCCACACTCCTGCCACAGATGACACAGGCAAAGTTAGAGACGTAGCTGAGAGGCTCCTGGGCACTGGTGTGCCCTGAGAATAGACCAAGATAAGAAGGCCAACGTAGAGAAATGTCTGCTCCTAGCATCAGGGACCCTGTCCTGCTTATACTGCCACCCTGGACTCTATGGTTATACATCATCAGCTTAGAGACAGCAGACTTGTGAGGGACCCTAGGAATTCCTCTATCTTCCTGTCTTCCCTGGCCATGTTGGCCTCTACTACCACCTTAAACGGTGTGCTGGAGAGCTGGGCCCTGTCTCTCAGGTGCCTTTAGACACATCTTTCCTGTTGGGAGTTGTTTTATCATATGAAACACAAATTCAGCAATCCTACCTCTTTGTTGTCTATAGAAGGTGATGGTGGCATCAGCTGAAGGAGATTTGGGGTCCCTACTAACTTGTACTGCATTTATGATACATCCCCTCTCCTTGAGGCATACTAAGTCTGTCTGACAGTACCCTTCGGAGTCTTCTGCATCCATGACTGTCCCCTTCAGAGTCTTCCAAGTCCATGACTTGAGAACAAAGACAAGCAGGGGATATATCTAATTCCAAGACACCATGAGGGAATTCCCAGAGGCTTGGGGCCCTAGTGTGTGACCTGACCCCTCCCAATTGTGTGAAGTCAGGAACTCCATCTTCCCTGGCTAAACCCTGAGTACCACTAAGCAGCCTTTAGGAACCTTGAATGAACTAATAAACAATGCTATGTCAGTGTGATCTTTATGTATAGTCAAGTTTTTATGAACTATTAAAGGGAAATTTGGCTGAAAACCATTCCCCCCATTCTTACCCAATTAAAAGAGCTGGGAAAATTCTGGGTTTTATGAAAAGCACCCACATCCTTCATCCAGTCTACACTATTTTAATACTCAGAGTCTATTCACTGAGTGTTTAAATCAACAGGTCCCAGAAATCAAGAAGTAGGATCTGGCTCCCCTTCAGTCTGTGGTGGCAACTGCTTCTGCTTTTGATGTTTGATTTTGTTTTTTGTTTTTTTTTTTTTTTTTGCTTGTGTATTATAATTGAGTCACACGGTGTAGGCATCTGGCTCATACAAATCATGAATTTCATTCTATCAGTTCAAATCAAACAGCAACCAATGAGATCTAACTAACCAAGGAAACAGTTCTACCCAGAAGTCCTTGTGAGATCAGGGGCATTGTGTCCTTCAGCAGAAAACTAGATTGAAAGAACAATGCTAGAGTCGTTGCGCTGTGGCTTCCACACAAGGTCTGTTGATTGGCTTGTAGTCAGTAAACTACATTTCTTAGCTGTCTGTGAACTTGGCATCTCTTAGCCATGTTGGCAAGATTGTTCTCTGTTCCTCACTTGGCCTTCTCGTCTGTCCTGACAGAGAGGCTTAGGGGCAAAGGGAAGAGGAATTCTAGAGCAGCCAGTGTTCTCCCCTGGAGCTCCAGTCATAGCTTGAGCCTGCTGGCTTTGGTGACTGGGTTGTCCCAGCTCCCAGGTTCCATCATCTAAGCCCATAACCCCTAAGATTTGTCAGTAGGAGGAATTATTATCTTCTCAGGCTTCCTGTCTTGGCACGCCAAGACGGAACTAAATTTGTTTGGTGGCTTCAAGAAGACTTGGAAAATGTTCCGCATAATTTCTCAAGCTGACAATGTGACTGCCAGCACATAGAGAACTCAGCCCCTAACTCAAAGTTCTCCCCTGCCGGCTAGTTTCCGGAGCTCCAGAAGGTGCTCTGCAAGTGCTGGGGAAGAAGAGAAATTGACGGTCTTACTCAATGCTGGAGCTGGCATGCTACAGCAGTGACTTAACTTGCCTGGCAAGTTGTGCCCAATGGTGCAATGGTGGCTTGGTTCTTATGGGGTAGCTCACCACTTGCCAATTAGACTGAGGCCTCTTTTCTTTGAGGATAAGGTTCCCCGGGTTAGCAACCTTTTTTGTAGTAGTACTAGTGTTATTTAAAGTGCTTGATTGGGAACTAGTGGAAGCTGAAGACCCTGTAACTTCAGCCAAAGCAGCTGAAATCTCTTAGCATCAAGACCTCTGTTCATCTAAGTCATCTAAGGGCTCCAGATCACCTGGAGCATCTGACCTCAGAGACAGGAAGAACGGCTCTCAAGGCTGTCAGGGTCTGCTTCCCATTACCCATGATGTACTTTCTGTTTCTCTGTAGTCAACAGTGCCTATGGATGGACTCCTGGTTTTAACTCAGAGACTCCAGCATTTCCTTTCTGTGAACTTTTACACATGAAATTTCTGCTCTGACACCCATCGCTTTCTCAGCCTCAGCCTGCCTGTTGCATCCGTGGATCATTGGCTCAGACAACTTCGGATAAAAATATTCTTTAAAAATTTCCCAAAAGCAAACCTTAAATTTGCAGGTCCTCACATGTTAATGGATAGAGTGACATTTGACGACATCCTACAGTGTTTCCCATCACTTCACAGATCCTTAGTGTCTTGCTTGAATAGGATGTCTCTCATAGTCCCAGCATTGAAATATCTGTCCATAAATTTGGGCATCTGATAGGATACTGAAGCTAATCCCTTACAGACACGGAAAGAAGACTGTATTTCTGTCCCTTCCACAGAAGCCTGGATAGTAGAACTATGTCTGAGGTTGCTGCTGCTCCCTTCTGCACTTCCTCATGGCAGTATTCATGCTGAGAAGCCCACCCTCAGCTCCTTATGCCTCCCAAGTACACGTCACAGTATCCTGGTGACTGACATTCTGGAGACTTAATTTGTCTATCAAGGCTTCAGAATTAGCAGCCATATACCTGTGCATGCACAAATGCACATGAACACACACACACACACACACACACACACACACACTGGCTCTCCATCAATGGCTGAAAGATATGAGGGAAAAATATCTCAGCCCTCATACCTTTGGGGAAATCTTCCCTGAAGACATGATCTATAGCTTTCTAGGTATATTACTGAGGAGTGAAGTATACTTGATAGCATCCCCGCCATTCCCATGGCTACCTGATCTTTCCTGTCTCACTTCTGTCTGTGTTCAATTCCTAGGGTTTCCTGGCTTGTCTTCCAAATTTATATCATTCCCAAGTACTTGTCTCAGTGGCTACAGTCAGGGGACACACACTAAAATAGCCATTCTAATATTTAGCAAACAAGAACCTCCACCACCGAGCTGGAGTCTTTGAGCATCTACTCTTGCTCACTAATGGTACCCCCCCATGCTGATGTGCTATGTGGGATCTGGGAGAAGAAGCTTCTGCAGGCATATGAAGGAGGGGTGGGTGGGAACAGGTGGCCAAGGTGTAACTTCAAGGTCGGAAGCAAAGGAATATTCCAAACAGAGAGATGAGACTCACCTTGTATGTCAGAAAGACTCTTTTTTGGAGGTGCCTATGGATGATCTTGAAGCTGGACATCACCCTATAACCTGTATCTAGCAGTAGTTCAAGTTGATAATGTCAATGAAAAGTAAGGATATGTTCAAGGAAAAGAGAAAAGAAACTTTTGAGATGCTTAGGAGTAAGGACAGAAGATTGTTGAGTGTTGATGGTGGTGAAGAACAGAAAAAAAGACTGAACTCTTTCCCATGCATGGTTTATACTTGGGGTGTGTGCAGTGAATTCAGTAACTGTGTCTTTATCTTGGGTTCTTCTTCTTTTTAAAAAACAAAAATTTTTATTTATTTATTATGTATACAATATTCTGTCTGTGTATATGCCTGAAGGCCAGAAGAGGGCACCAGACCCCATTACGGATGGTTGTGAGCCACCATGTGGTTGCTGGGAATTGAACTCAGGACCTTTGGAAGAGCAGGCAATGCTCCTAACCTCTGAGCTGTCTCTCCAGCCCTCTTGGATTCTTCTTGCTGAGAAGCCTGAGATCAACCTGCTAGCAGGCCTGGTGGGAGCTGTAGCTCTGGGGCAGCAAGAGGGAGAGAGAAGGTGAAGGAGGGAGCAGCAGAAGCGGCAGCTACTCTGTGGATGAGTGGAGAAGGCCCAGATTCAGGATGCCCTGGAAGACAGGAAGGACATGCAAGAAGAGGGGTTCATTTTTGTGTGTTTTGTCTTGTTCTTTTCTCTTGTTGGCAAAGTTCTGCCCTTTGCGACATAATCTTTTCTGCTCCTATGAGTTGGACCAACTGCTTCTTCCAGGCAGACAGTGAGAAGGCAGATGATGTAGTCTGTGTCGCTGCACCCAGCTGTATCCAGTAATTGCACTTGTTTCTTCTCTTTCAGGCCCTCCCTCCCCTGCCCACTGCTGATGTCACAGCAAACCTTTCCTCTGGTTTAGAAACACTTGCACAAATGTGCCGAAGGTGAAGAATTTTGTCTGGACCCTGGCAAGCCTTCATGTTTTCGGTGCCTTGGAGGATGATAAAAGTCAGGTTTCAGAAACAGACGGCCTTGTTTATGGAGAAAGTACTAAAGAGGGGAGGAGTTTAGATAGTGTTTCATGGGGCTATTCCGGGAGCCCAGGAATTTTCCCTCCTTTGTTTTTCTTGGTTGCATGTCTGAAAGATGAGGGCTTAAAAATAAAACCCCAACATCATCACAGACACTAAATCTGGTGCTCCCAGCTGTGGTCTCTGTTGCACTGCAAGGTCTCTTGTGGCTTCATTATTAAAACTGGCAAGAAGGGCGAGATGGGGCAGGAACAAACCTTTGAGCTTCAGCAGCTGTGGCTTCAGTTGTACTGGTTTCCACACTTTTAGTAACGGCAAGCTTGCCTTATCTGAAGGCACTGCATCATCTTCTGGAGGTGGTGTGCTGATGTTGCTGCTGACCATGCACACACCAAGCCCCTGTGTGAATCTCCTCACTCGGTCAACTCCTTGACCTCTCACCTGATAATCTCTCTGACCTCACAGACCCAAGGGAGGTCACTCTGTATCTCCTCCTTTCCTCTGGTGGTGGCATCTTGCTGAGTACTCTTTCTTGGTTCCAATCATGGGTTCTCACTTAGTCTGAATGCTTCGATGCTGATCCATCACTGCTCATCATGCACCGTCTCTGCTCTTCTCCAGCCCAGCCTCCGTGGCTATTTCAGAGTTCTAGAATGAGGAAGGCCATATCAGAGCAAAAAGAATGAGAGAGAGGGAGAGAGAGAAAGAGAGATGCTTGAGAACACACAGCCCTCAGTGACAACCAGGAAAGAGTTACGATCCAGGCAAACCTTTGTATACAGGACCTGGCCTCACTTTGCAAAGGCACCAGAGACCCTGGATAGTGTCATCAGTTAAGATGACCATGGGTACACCAGGGAGTGTCCACAGCACACTCCACTGGATCTACCACTCTCTGGATCCAAATGCAGTGGCCTCATCAAGTGAGGTGTATAGAGGGACAGGCATCAGGCTGAAATGAGTCAGAGTACAACAGAGCTTGAGTAACCTTTATCCAGAAGTTTCTCTGATTTGAGATCTTTTTCATATTGTAGAATATTTGCACATATGTAATGTGCTATATTGGAGATGGGACTCTCGTAGAAGCATGAAAGTCATTTCTGTTTCCAATGTACTTGCACACACAGGCTGAGGTGGTTTTATACCTCACACTCAGTACAACTGTATTTTAATGGTGCCCTTGACACCTGAAGGTGTGAAATTTTCAAATTGTGACATCATGTCCAGGCTCAGAAAGTTTTAAATTTTAAAGCATTTTGCAGTTCGGATTTTCAGATGAAAGATGTTTGCTCTGTGTGTAAGTTTCCGAAAATGTGAGAACAGAAAGTAGAAAACCTGTGTTTCTAGACCAGGACCACGATCCCCATGTAATAACTGTGAGGCCCTGTGGCCTCGGGCTGGAGTATCTGTATTGTCGAATTTGGGGGAACACACTGCCCTGAGACTCAGCATATCAAACCAGCAAACAATCACTATCACATTCAGTTTCTAAAGGTCAGAAAGTTGAGCGTGACTTATCTGGTCACTGGCTGGAGGACCCTCATGGAGATCTCAGAAGGATGCTGGTGGAATCCGCTGTCGCCTGAAGGACTGAGTAGGGCTTTGGGAACTGCTTCTAAAGTTGGCTCATTCATCCAACTGCCCGAAGGAGTATTCACCTGCGTGAACTTCTCTAAAAGAAAGTATGACAGTCTTCCAACAAGGCAACAGGCTTCCTCTCCTGGGAATGATCCAAGACTGTGTCAATACAAAACACAGCTCTCAGCTCAAAAGGAATACAAGAGTTTATTCTGGAGCCAAGTGACAGTAACCATAGCCAGGGAACAGATTCAGGTTGTCCTGAAATGCCGTGTTCCAGTATGGAAATGGATTCGTGAAGTTTTTATAGTTATAGAACAAAATAAAGTCATAAATCAAGGCATTTTCCTAAAACGTTTGAGCTAAAGATAGTCCAAGTTAATCTGGCTATTAGACCTGTAACATCCCCACTTTCCACAACCACAAAGTTCCAATCAGTCAGTGAGCCTTGCAATATTTAGCATAGGTGAAGCATATTTTTGTTTTTGATTTTCCTTTCTGGGAACTTCAGTCCCCAGGAGGGACAGAGCAAAGCAGAAAGCAGCATCTTTTTCTGACCAAGCTATGGAAGTGGCACCACCGCATCCACCTTATTTTGTTTCCAGTCACTCAGTCCAGCCCACCCTCAGGAGAGAGGGCTCAAATTCAGCTTCTCTAAGAGAATTAGTAGGTGTGCTTGGATGTCATTGACAAGTCACACTCCAAACCCTCTGACATCTGTGTAGGCAGTTTGGGAATTTAAGATAATGCACCAGTTTTTGTTTGTTTGTTTGTTTGTTTGTTTTGAAACAGTCCTCAGGCGATGAGGCCCTTTGAGAACTGGAATGTTTAAGGTCCTTTCAGGAATTACCTTCCTCCATACTGTGGCTGCTGAACCTCAGGTAAGAAACTTACACAGAGGTTTCTAGAAAGATTCCACCATGCCATGATCAAGTCCTGCTTCTGGCAGAAGCACTGGACCTCAGATATTGAACTTGTTTTATCTCCATAAAGGATCCTCAGACATCCTTGACACCCAAACTTTCACCCCATGTCTTATTGAGAGAGTCAGCCCTTGTGTGCCTAGACTGGCTATGGAATAGCAGAGAAGGGCTGGGGAGATGGTCCAGTTCAAAACGTGCTTGCTGCATGAGCATGAGGACCTGAGTTCAGACCCACAGCATTCATGTAAAAATCTAGGTGTGGTAATACATTCCTGTGGCTGCTGCACTGGGGAGATGGCGAGTCCCTGGAGTGCACTGGCTGGCCAGGTTAGCTGAGTCAGTGAGCTTCAGGGCTAGTAAAGGACTCTGTCTCAAAAAGCAAAGTGGAGAGTTAATGAAGAAGACATCTAGCATCAATGTCTGGCCTCCACATGCTCAAGCATCTATGCATACACACATCTGCACACATATGAGCACAGAAGCTCACACACACACACACAACATACACACGCATGTACACAGACACAAAATGAGGATTGATACAGGGCTGATAATCTAGTTCTTTTTTTTTTTTTTTTTTTTTGGATTTTTTCGAGACAGGGTTTCTCTGTGATTTTGGAGCCTGTCCTGGAACTAGCTCTTGTAGCCCAGGCTGGTCTCGAACTCACAGAGATCCGCCTGCCTCTGCCTCCCGAGTGCTGGGATTAAAGGCGTGCACCACCACCGCCCGGCAATAATCTAGTTCTTTAGACCTAGAAAAACATGATTACTATCATCTTAGTGGGCAGATTGTGTTAGCAAAGATTTGGGTTACATGGCAAGAGAGTCAGCTCTCTTCCCTTTCTACCCCTCACCTTTCCCACGGAAGCACATTTCCCAGCTTTGGGCAGCCTCCATCCTGTTTTCAGCCAATATCTTCTAGCTCCTGGTCTGTATTCTGCATTGATATAGGCTTGCTGGCCATGAGGCCCTCCTTTCCCCTGAGCATCTGCACCCTGTTGAAGTTCTGGCAGACACCAGGAAGGAGGGTACTGGGTCCTAGACAATACTTTCCAGCATAGCCTTAGAAGCTAGGAAGGCAGAGTAAAGTACCTTTGGAGGAAGGATCTGTAGGACACTGGGGGTGGTGCATTTTGTAGAAGAGGAAAGAATTGTGTGTCACAGACCCACTGATGCAGTTCTAAAGGTGTTAAGCATCACACTGGGGGAAGAGTCTAACAAAGCAGTAACTCGCTGGAATCCAGCAGGCAGTTCTTCTGCCTTGTGTGCTGGGCTTACCCTGAGCATCCTCCCTTCATGCACTTGAGGCGAGGGGCTGGGAGATACAGAATGCACCAGAGTGAATCCAGAGGAAACTGAACGTATCAAATCCTTCCTTAAAGTGACAAGTCTTCATACTTAATGCTTCTCTTTGGGTGACTTAAACGATATCACTCAGACTACCTAAACACCAAGATCTAACCATCTGACACACAGGTCAGCCATAACAAGAAGGATGCAAAATTTCAACAAGCAGATGCAATTCTGGGACAGAAGAGATGATGAGCTGGAATGTGAACTTTCGACAACGGGGTGCTCTTATTGAGGTCGGTTCCCCATTAGCCTCCTGCACTTGGTCTACTTAAGTGTATCCACACAGAAATAGAGGCCCAGGCTTCTCTAGTTCCCAGCTCTCTTCAGCTTCCACCCATGAAAAAAAATCCACTTAACTTCCTTATACTAAAGGATGACCCTTGTCCTATGGAGCCCATCCTGGCTTTGGAGATGAGGGTAGAGCTCTCATATGAGTGACAGATACACCTACAAGACAAAGAACCTCAGGGCAGCTTCCACCACCCCCTTCCACATAAGTGACAGGTATGTGCCCTTGACATTCTCTTTCTTGCTGAACTCAAAATAATATATGAAAATCTGAGTGTGAAGCCCAGATGTATATTTGCACTGTCCCCGGTGTCTTTGAAGCAACTGAGGTATGAAAAATATCTGAGAAATATTTTCTTCTTTTAACTCTGCTAGTACTCTGTAAAATAAAACACTATGTCCAGTAGCTAAGCATCATCTCTTTGAGCACCAAACACAGCTATGGAAGCGGGAGAAACAATAGAAAGAAGTAGAGGAATGGCGGCTGATTCCTGTAGGCTTCCTGGGGTGCTTTTCACACAGTAACTGAGGATGTAAAAGCACAATCTGTCGGCTGTGGTTTGAATAACTGTCCCCCCCCCGCCCCCAAAAGATCTATGTGATAAAGATTTGGTCCCTGGTCTGTCGTAATGCTGAGAGTTGCTGGGACCTGTGTGGAGGCAAGGCATTGATGTTGCGCGTCTTCATTCATGACCGCTTTGTTTTTTGGGATGGGTCCTTCACTGAACCTGGAGATCGCTGATCCAAGGCTCAGCTGCTTCCCCGGTTGTGCCCATGCTATGATGCCTCCACACAGCCCCAGAGCAACGGGGCCATCCAACCCAGCCCCAGGAGGCAGTCCAACTCAGACCCACTATGAGCCAAAAGAAACCTTTCTCCTTCCAAGCCGATTATCTTAGGTGTTTTGTCACGTGACAGAAAGCTGACTACCCACCATTCCCATCTTCACCACTGACAAGAATGCGGGCTAACGTTTGGCACCTCTGAAACATCAGCGGGGCTTTCGGCGTTCCTGTTCTATAGACACTTTCATAAAAGTTTTATGTTGTGCCCTGTGAAGTTCAGTGTAATACGCAGATCAAGCAAGCCACGGCATCCGGCCAGGGAAAACATTCCTGCTTTAGATGAGAAGCACAAAATAAACCCTGCTTATCACACCGTGTGTCTGCTCAGAACTGCAAATGCCTTTCTGGGGGGTAAGGGGTGATGGAATGTCCCGGAGAAACTCCTGGGATGCAGAGCAGTGGCTGCCAAGTCCCATACTGAGACGCTCTCTCTAGTCTGAGGACTTCGGGCACCTATCTCTTGAGACTGCTTCTTCGCAGTCCTCATTTCTAAACACCTGAAATCAGTTGCAGGAGAAAACAGAAACTGCCAATTTATTCAATTACCTATGTACAAAAGGCAGCGCTGTCCTTAAAATTTAGCTTGTGTGTGTGTGTGTGTGTGTGTGTGTGTGTGTACATATATATTCCTATATACATGAATGCTTAGTAGGATTAGGAGGTGTGACTGACCTTGTTGGTGGATGAATGTTGCTGTCCCTGGGGATAGGCTTTGAGGTTTCAAGAGCCCATACCAGGCCCAGTTTTTCTCTCTCTCATATGCCTAAGGATCAAGATGCAAAGCTCCCAGCTACTGCTAGTGCCATGCATGCCACCATGAAGATAATGGACTAAGCCTTAGAAACTGTAAGCAAGCTCCCAATTAAATGTCTTCATGTACATACACTTAAATACAGTTTTATTTTGTTGGTAAACTCTTAAGATTCAATGTATATAGATTTTTAAATCAAGTTCAAATATTTTGTAAAAATAAATAAATGATACTGATATATTTGAATATATGAATGAATTGATATATGCATGAGTAAAATTATATAATCAAAAAATTACAAAAAAATCTTCTTTAAATACATGCAGTTTTCATTATCCTTTTAGTTATGAAAATGACATAATAAAATCTATTATTTCATATGTCAACTGAAAAACTTTTTCCCTTGTAGCCATCAAATCACCAAAAATATTCATTTAAACACATAAAGAAATGTTCATCATCCTTAGCTATCAGGGAAATGCAAATCAAAATGACTCTGAGATTCCAGGACAGGAACCAAAAAGCTACGGAGAAACCCTGTCTCGAAAATTAAAAAAAAAAAAAAAAAAAAGACTTGTGACCTCGGTACTTGGTACTTGAGTGTGGCCTGTTTCTACTCCAATTCAGTTTACGATTTTTCCCAGGGAACTGAAGAATCACCCCGTCTTCAGTGAGGTGGATAAAAGTAGGAAACATGCTTGTTGGACTGCCCTTACAGCGAAAGCATGTAACTGTCTCTACCGAGATTAGAGACCTGATATGCAATTCTCTTACTTGGCTTGTAACATAAATTTCTTAAAATACTACTTTCAATTCTTCTTTTACTTTTCCCAAAATGGAAATGTCTAAGCAAAATTTATTTTTGGTTATAAAACTAATACATGCCTACACTACTCCTGTCAAAATCTGAGCATTTGTCGGTGACGGTGCTAAACTCCTCATTGAAAATACATCCAACTCCTGCTGTCCCCTCAATCAGGGAAAAAAAATGTGCCTTCTCAAACCTCTGCTATGTTCTCACCTAAACCCACAAATTCATCTGAACCTTTGTGTATATGTGAAAATTAAGTTTCCGACCAATGTGTACAACACCAAATTAAACATCTTTACAAAAAGTTGAGGTGTCTGCTATGGTTTCAGTGCTTTCTGCCTCCCAAACTCATGCTGCGCTTATTTATTTTTGTCTGAGTATTAAGGGGTGAGACCCTTAGGAGGTGACTCAGACACTGAAGCTATGCCCTCACAAGCAGAATTGATGTCATCATTGCCTTCTTTCCCTGTCCCTTCTGCTGTGTAAAGACAAAGCAGATGCTACTTCAGAAGTCAAGGCATTCAAGACTACATCACAGAATCAGAATTGCTAAATAGGCTGGCACCTTGATGTTGGGTTCTCAGTCTCCAAAACTGCTGGTTAATAAAGTTCCATCTATGAATAATTCATGCTGTGGAACCCTGTACCACAAATGGACTAATACATTTAGAATACATGCACACACACACACATACGCGAACACCCATATACACACTCACACATATACACACACTTCCTGAGGAGAATATTATGATGTATATCTCAAGATCTTTCTCAGTGATGGAACTTAATCCTCACTCAGTGTAAGCCCTTCTTGGTAGAGTGTGATGTGGCTGTCCTATGGTCAATTCACGAATTGCCTTGCATAGTATCCAATGTCTTATTTTCACTAACACTGTGTAGGGGACACACTGAGCACACTCCAGTCCTAATGTGATGCCCTACTGGGTGCCATCTCCCTCACAAAATGGTCCTGCCTCCAGACACCTGAGCCTCCAAAGAAGGGCACTGCTACTGACCCCTAGAAATGTCTCACAAGGAATTGTAGGAAAATAAGGAACAACTGAGTGATAATTAGACTAATCCAGGCAGGGCCAAAGGTTCTGAATATAGTTTCCTTACATACTCTATTGAGTAGAGAAATATAAAGTAGAATGAAGTCTGTAAATAGAGCTCAAACAGCATAAAGGAAAACTTACCCAGCCCAACAGGCCCCGAGGATGGCTTAGTGAACTGTGTAACTGGGTATTTCTAAAATCTACTTCCCAAAAGTTCAAGGGTCTCATGAGCTCCAGTTGTAATTGCTTTGACAACATGAATCTCTGACTTCGACAATAAGAAGCTCGAAGCCTTCAGGGCTTCCAATGGGCCAGTCCTGCAGTCCAGACATCTCTGGACAGACTTTGCCTGCCCTCTTGGGAGATGACCACTTGGCTGAGAAGCAGGAGGTGTGGCCACAGTGAGCTCTCAGAAATGGGTCTGGAGTATTCCAGAAGGAGTGGAGCATCCCTGTCAAAGGAAACCCTGCATGCTGAAGGCACCTGGGTCACCCTCCTTTTGTTACCCAACCTTGAGAGATGAACAGGGTCACATCTTCATCTTAAAGGGCTCCTTCCTGAGTCAGGCTTGCTGCTGAAACTCCTGCATCACTCTGGCTTGTACAACTCTCACCTCCTCCTAAGATGGACTATTCCATGATGCTCTGTGAATATGAGTACTATGGACTCTTTACTGGCTCTTCTGACTGCCCTTCTATGTCCTAAACACTGCCTTATTCCTTTACCCACATCTCGTCTCTGCTTGTCTGTAGAGAAGGAGCAGGTGGGCAAGGGCAAGGGATCGTTTAGTCTCTACAGTCAAGCCTCCTGCAGCCCTGCTCTTCTGGAGCACCCTCAGACAGTTCTGCAAGAGACTCAGGGTAGGCCAGGTTGAATCTTGCACTGCCCTTGAGGTCAGTGGCCATGATGACCTAGTAGCTCGGGACTGTCCCCTTCTGAAGCTTTCCAGGCTACTCCCTAGCTGTCCCTCCCCCATCATCCCTGGGAGTGGACAACTTCCCTAGTTATGAGTGTTCCTTCCTTCCCCTTGGGACACTTCACTTTTCCTTCAGGAAAGGCAAGTCCCCTCAGGCAGGATGCTCTCCACCCAGCAGGGCAAGGCCCGGAGAAGCCTCCACAGAGCTGACAGATCCAGATTCGCTGGATGACTGCAGTGTATGCATGGGAATAGGTCTCATCAGACTGGGGACATAATGGAGTCACAGAAGCAACTGTGGCTTGCACAGTGAAAGGCCATTTCAGAGACTCATTGAGAGTTTCCAAAGGACTTAAAGCAGAGCAGATAAAATAGGGTTGCTTTGCATCCTGCTTTGAGGTGAAACTTACTATGTTGTGGACAGTAGCCCCTCTAACCACAATTTTACATATTCTAGTTTTCATTTTTTTTCATTGACATCCATGAAGCTCCCTCATTGCAGAAGCCTTCCAATAATCATGATGATTTAGTCCTTCCTTCTAAACCACTAATTTTTCCCCCCTTGGTAATACTGAGCATATAACCCTGATCCTATTGCTAAACCACACGCCCACTCTCTATGTGATTTCTGTTTTTCTTATATGTTTCTTTAATCTTGTTCCCAGGGAGTAGACTTCCTCTAGACACTCCCAATGCTTAATCCCACCTTTTCTAAATTCTCCTTAGACTTTTTTTCTGTATCTGCCTTATGTTTAATTTCTGTTCTTTCATTCATTCTTTAACTATCTGGTCCTAGCTAGTGCATCTGGTTCTCTTTAAATATGTTCTCCATACAGAGAATTAGAAAGGAAAAAAACAGTTGTACATATAAAAACACTTAAGCAGACAGCCCAGCCTAATAAATTAATAAGTAATAAAAATGGGTAAGTTAAACTAAACAGGTATTTCATAAAACAAATATGGTCAATGAAAATATGTTTTAAAAAAAAAAGACTTCCCCTGTTGTGGGAGGAGCCGCCTGTTGGTTCCTGGCTGCTCAGCCTGAAATAACCACACAGAAACTAATTATTTAAAACATCTTTGGCCCATTAGCTCTAGCTTCTTATTGGCTAACTCTTACATATTAATTTAACCCATTTCTAGTAATCTGTGTATTGCCACGTGGCTGAGGCTTACTGGGTAAAGTTCCCAGCGTCTGTCTCCAGCAGGGCTACAAGGCTTTTCTCTACTCTGCCCTTCTTTCTCCCAGTATTCAGTTTAGTCTTCCCCGCCTAGCTAAGTTCTGCCTTTCTATTGGTCCAAAGCAGTTTCTTTATTCACCAATGGTATTCACAGCATACAGAGGGGAATCCCACATCATTCCCTATTATTGAATGGGAGACGGGACTACAGCAACCAGAAACAATAAGTGGAAATGAACTCTTCTTACTCATTTCATACAAAGGAGAAATCTGATTACAAGGGAGAAAGGTGGAAAGAAGTGGGAGAAGAGAGGAGAACGTAGACTGTAGGACAATCGGGTTAAGTGAGAAGTCCCTAAGAGTCAGTCAGCTGCTGTGACTAAGCCTGCTGTAACCAACATCAGTTAAGGCAGCATCAAGCAGCACATCTTCTTAGCAGCCTGTGTTATCCCATGCAAGTGCTTCAAGCTGTGGGGTGGAGGTAGATTTTGAGAACATGACTGAGCTGTTAGAAATGGTTAAAGTTTGTTCAAGTCCTTACAGGCCATAGTGAGGGCTCGGGAGAAATTCTTTATCACTATAGAAAACCAACCTTCTCTGGTGAAATAGCTTGACAGTCAAAAGGCCATACTATTCTTACGGAGGACCCAAGTTCTGTTTCAAGCATCCTCATCTAGTGACTCACAGATACACGCAACCAACTCCAGAGCATCTGATGCCCTCTTCTAGATTCCAAGGGTACACTCAGGTACACAGACCCACACATAACACACACACACACACATGTACACACATTTTAAAATAAGATAAGTAAATCTGATTTAAAAATAAATAAATAATTTAAAGATAAGATAAATAAATCTTATTTAAAAATAAGATAATCCTTTAGAAGTAGTCATTGAAAGAAGAAAGCATACACAAGCTGAGTATTTCTTATCCAAAATGCTCAGACCCAGGGGTTCTGATTTTGTGCTGTTCAGCTTCCAGACTTTTCATTCAGGCATTAATGAGAAATCCTAGAAATGGTGCTCAAGTCAAAAGACAGAACTCCTATGTACCCGTCCACACAACTTGGAGGGAGTATCATACCGTTCTTACACAATAACTTTGCAACATTTCACTTGACATTTGTGCACTTTTTCTGCATGAACCAAAGTTCTATGGTATGGAGTTTCCCATTGATGGTGTCACTCTGGTCCTCAGAGAAATCTGAGTTCCTCAACTCTACCTATGCCCAACATTTATAAGGGTCTGGGGTCACCGGAACTCACACACTTTGGAAAGCCACATGGGGTATTTCCAAGGGCTAGAGCATACAGACAAACTGTCCAGATATTTCAGAGAAGAGGGTTTATGTTCTAAAACACAAGGGCTAGATGACCAATAGCAGAACCGCTATTTACACCCCAAACAAAAGTAATCTGTATCCTATGGACAGCATAAAAAAGTTTAGAATTTCCATGTAGAATACAGAAAATAAGTTAGCTATCACAACGGTACAAATGAGTCTCACAGACAACACACACACACACACACACACACACACCTAAAAACACCTGACAGATACTCCTAGGAACAGGTACAAATGCCTCCTAAGAGGAGCCCCAGCTGTAACAGGGGTGGGCTAACTGGAGGAGCAACAGGAGCCAGAAATGTCCCTGGCTGATAAGGGACTGAAAGGTCAACATCTAACACATTGTTAAGTAGCACAATCAAAATCAGCACAGTACAGCTGGCAGCCAAAGCCTTGAAATGAAGGGAGACAGAGATTTGCCCAGTAAGTACAATATACAAAGCTTGTTCTGATCCTGGTTTTTAAATAGAATACCTGTCAAAGGCATTTGTAAATCATGAGGACAAAGGAGCACTCACTGGGTCTGATATATGGTGCTTGATACATGGCCATAGGCTTCTAGTATCACAGGAATGCATGCTTACAACCTTACCTATCAGAATAGAAGCTGGAGGACAAAATATGGTATAATATTTGGGTTTTGCTTTAAAGTTACTCCAAGGGTCTGGGAGAAACTGAGGACACAGGTCATTCTATACCAGTGACAGTTACATAAAAGCACATTTTCATTTTTGTTCTAATTTTCCATAAGAGACAATATTTTACTTTATTCCTTCCATCTAATATAATGAAAACAATATATGACACAGCATTGGGAAATAACGTCAAGAAAAATGTTTCTATGCATTGAGTTCAGATCACCCCTCCTACCTAACTACCCTGCAAGGATATTTTAAATTAAACTTAGATTTTGAAAACAGTCAGAGGACAAAACAAGACTTGGGATTGATTTCTATTTTAAGATAAAGCCTGCCTTGCTTCATCTTGTGAGGCGTGCAGCCGCACAAGTGTGTGAGACGATGCCAGGGGATCCCACCCCTGCCCTTCCTCCTTCTGACCCTTGGGACCATCCCAAGGGGCCAGGAGAGAATAGACTGTCACCCCTTCCCTGGAGGAAGACAGTTGTTAGCCTAGCACATCCCTGAGCTGGCTGGAAGCCTCCCTGGGGCTTCAACTAAAGCTGCAACTAAGGAAGTCTTCCTCCTGTCAACGCCCTAGAATTGTTATGGATGGACCTTAGCTCATCGCAGCCTCCACCCAGGCTTCCCTTGGTCTTGAAAAAGAGGCCCAAGATACTGTTAACTCTATAGGTCTCCTCTCTGTGAATGTTGCTGCAGATTGAATCTTTGTACTATGTAATTTCCAGATGGAAATGTTTGTTAGCACGGACACTGCAGACCTGAGCCCTGGGACAGCTA
Source organism: Chionomys nivalis (assembly GCF_950005125.1). Taxonomy (NCBI): domain Eukaryota; kingdom Metazoa; phylum Chordata; class Mammalia; order Rodentia; family Cricetidae; genus Chionomys; species Chionomys nivalis. The sequence goes on from NC_080094.1 coordinate 28,473,842, forward strand.
TAAATATAAACCTCTGTTTATAGGTCTCTGACTGGGGCTCTGGGCCATGCTGTTTGGAAACAACAGTGTGAAGACTCCTGAGTATGTTGACATATAGAGAACTTTGAGGAGAGCCAACTAAAGTGAAACATAACAATTACACATACTTGCCTCTGAACATCTGGTAGCACACAGCAGTTTGTGGGGAGCATCACAGAACACACTTCACATTGCCTTCTGAATCCTCCTAGAAAAATGCTGCCCAGAGGAAACTGTTGAAGCAGTATTCTGAAGTAGGATATATACCAGGATCAGCAGCTCTGTAAGCCCTTGAGGTGCCATTTTGAGCCTACTTTGTGGAATGTGGGACCAGGAGACTCAATAGTGGTTCAGGAACCCGAAGCAAGAACAACAGACCTTGGTGAATGTCCAAGGTCAGATTTTGTTTTGAGGCAGGATCTCATATAGCCCAAGTTGGCTTGAGCTCACTATGTAGCTAAGAAGGATCTTGAATTCCTGGTCCTCCTGCATCCATTGAAATGCTAGAATTACAGGTGTGAATCTCATGCCTGGTTTCCTGAGGTGCTGGAGAATCCAATACAGGGCTACATGCATACTAAGAACATATTCTATTAGCTGAGTTACAACCCCAGTCCAGGTTCAACATGTTCTTATGCATGTGAAATATGATTGTAGTATTTCTTCATAGGTAGCTTTCAGCACTGTCTACTTCTGTGAAGATGTTTTATATAATGAATGACAAAGCTCCCACATTTAAAATGCAAACCAACTATTTTTGAAAGACAGCAAGCCAAATCTAGGCCAAGAAACAAGGACTGGGTGGGCCAGTTTTTATAGCCACACCATTAACTTGGAGAATCTGAAATTCTTGGAGCATCATACTAGGAAAATCTTACCTTTGGCTCTTTCATTTACTCAGGGCCCCTGAAGGTTGAATGTTCCTCACCACCAGCTCTTTTGAGAGACTGCTAACAGTCCACATGGCTATGACACATAGGCCCACTGCAATGTATATGTCACACTGCCACATCTGCTCATACCCCAGGCTGAGGGCCCTGGCTGGCTGGCTCTCACTGAGGGCAAGGGCCTGTTTGAATCCTCTACAGTGGAAGTCAGTCTTTGTTTGTTTGCTGCTCTTGTTTGTTTTCAGCTTGTCCTTAAATTTTTATTATTTTATATTTATGTGATTTAGCCCACTTTATTTTTAAGTTTTTGTTCGTGACATTCTTGGTGTTTTCCTGTGCTGTTCAACACATATTCTCATACACCAAACTGTAGCATTGCAGTAATAAAATATGCATTTTTAATTAAACAGCTGATGGCACTTGACATTATGAGACAAATGGGAGGCAGGAATCACCACAACTCCAGTATCTCAGGGGTAACTATGGTTTACATAAACAGAACGTAAAGAATGCACCTCTTTCCTGCCCGGACTCTTCAATCCTGCGTTCCTTCCTTTCCTATTTAAAAGAAATGTACACTCTATATATAGTTCAACTCTTCTGAAGTTCCTGTGGATTTAATGTACAGCTATAGACCACAAGCTGGCAGTTCCTCAACAGACTGGGAAGTCGTTCTTTAACAATGCATTCCCAGGAAACATCCCAGGGCTGACTGCGGAAGGGTGTGTAGACAGCCCTGTTTTGCACTCTAGTTCTGCATCCACCCAGTTTCTGAGTCACTGAGTGTGCCCCTTATCAGCCCCTGCCTCTGACCTCGCCTGCTCTCTCCCAGCCTCGTGTGAGCTGAGCTCACCCAGTCCTGTAGATGATTCCCTATCTGCCGACCAAATAGCATTTCAGAAGAGAAAAATAAAACGACAGAAATAATCTGAGTTAAAAATGGATTTAAGAGATATAGTATAACTTCATAGAAAAGTTCGCAAAAAGGGGGAAAGAATTCTAATCCTGGTTTCAGTGGTGGGAGAAGGTGGTTGAATGGTCTAGAAGGAGGGGAGATGTGGTACAGATCCGTCTGGCAGCAGAGTCGTTGTTGAAGAACAGCACGGTCAGCTCTGTGCTAATAAACCTCACAACTTAGATTTTATGTTTAAATGCCTTAAAAGCATGTACGAGATGCTTATACAGGAAAAAACAAATTGGGATAGGAATCATCCCATGCAAGGTTACAGAACTTACCAAGAAAGCAAACAGCTTCAGGGTAAACTACGGGGAAAGCAAAGAGTGACCCTAGGTAGAAAATGATTAGCTCAGGTCTCAAAACTACTTTTATTACAGCTATCTGGATCGGTATGAGGGACACCATACACTGTGCTAAATATTAGATTTGGGGAAGGCATGCCTTGGATTCCATCAAACAAGGGCATGTTGCGTTTGACCTTCATGCCTTTCATCCATGAAAACTAAAATGGCTTTGAAGTATGGAGTCAGCAGGCAAGACAAACACATACTTGAGAAGTCAGGAACCCAGACTGACCAGTGGGAATGAACAATAGGACCACACTGAACCCTGTGACACACTGAGTAACTTTATGGCTTCCAACTCGGGCTAAAGAAAGAATGGAGGAACATGTAAAAAGCATTTCCTACTGTCATTCAAAGAGACTGTGGTCTGGGTTGGCTGGCTTCATCCCTCACTTACTACATTTTTACCAGTCCTACACCACACAAAGTCTTGGGGTCAGAGACAGAAAGAACATCACTTATGAACTGTGTGACCACAGTACCTTGTTTAACCACTAAACCATTTCTTTGCCTTCAAATGGGATCTAGCCCATTGATCCCAATTGGCTTCTTCATCTTCAGTATAAAACTTGGTGCATTAATCCCTGAATATTTGCTGAAGTCCCATCACAGTCTTGGTACCTAACACACACTCCTAAACGTTCTCCTAAACTCCCATTCTTATGGCAAACCCACTAAACAGACATCTAGAGAGAAAATCAGCCTCCAACTAGTGACTAACCACAGTTCAAATACCCCCTAGTGGCAGCAAGAAAGAAAGCACAAATCTGTATTGCAGAAATCTTTGGCACAGGGTCAAATGGCTCAGCAGTTAAGGGCACTGCCTGCTCTTCCAAAGCTCCTGAGTTCAATTCCCAGCAATCACATGGCTTCACAACCATCTGTAATGAGATCTGGCGCCCTCTTGAGGAAGAGACCTGGCCAGTCGTCCTCATCATCTTAGACCATGAAGCCCAATATGGACAAGTTCAACAGAACCACCATATACAGGCTGCCATGAATGCTTCAGCATTGCCAGGGCATAAATTTTATTTCATTTCAAATCAAATCAACAGCCATTTTTCAGCTACAGCTAGATTTTCCCATCTGCGGTTCCTGCAGAAATTTTGCTGGTGGCTTCTGTAGGGGTGAGCTATGGTTCCTAGCAACACTTGTTTCCCTAACTTTGGGGTTAGTGGTTTTCCCCACAGTCTCATTTCTTTGAATGATTAATGAAGAACTGCTTTTTTTTTTTTTTTTTTTTAGTTTGATCAGTCCCTCTCTTCCTCTGACCCCACCTTCTTGTGCTGGAGATCAAAGTCAGGGCTCTGTGCAATCTGGGCAAGTACTCTTCTACTGAGCTCCACGCCCAAAAAGCTTGCTCAGCTTTTTACTTGTTAGGATGGAGTGATATTTCCCAAGCTTTTTGAAAAACATTACAAGAGTCACAGCCCGGAAGGCTGACCCAACTGCTGCAGCTGTCTTGTCTGGCCACCCTCTTCCAGCTGCAGGGAAAAGGGCCGACTGGACAAATGCAAGCGGAGTCCACTGCCAGGAGTACAGACTCACTTAAAAGCCAGCATCCCCGATAACAATAGTAATAATAGTTACTCTAACAATAATTCATCTTGACTGTCAGCTTGACTGGACATAGAATCACCTAGGAGACACAATTCCGGAGCTTTAGAGTCCTTTCCTGAGGGAATTGGCTGAGAAAGGAAGCCTACCTTGAATGTGTACTGCACCATCCTGAGGACTGGGGTCCTGGACTAGATCAGAGTGGGGAAAGGAAGCTGGCTGAGCACTGACAGTCATCTCTCTCTGCTTCCTGTGGTCACTCAAGCTCCTGCCACATGTTTCCCCCACCCTGATGGGCTGTCTTCCTCCAACCTAAGAGCCCAAATAAACCCTTCCTTCTTGACTTTCTTTTTTTGTCAGAAATTTAGCCACAGTGACAAGAAAAGGTGTTAATACAATGACATAGGTTAGAAGCTGTAATCAATAGACAAGGGAGAAGAGAAGAAATCAATTTCTCGTTTTTAAAATGCTGCAAGTAAAACTTTTGGTTTTTATTCTTGTTTCTTATGACAAGTTATCCAATGACTGGCTTACGTAGCAGTAAAATGCATGGCAGAGATAACATAGGAAGGTACTGGGAATCCATGATTATAAAATAGCACTGTAGTATGCTTTGAAAATGAGGCAGTTGTGACTTTATATTCAAACCTAAGACAACCACCAGAAGAAATGCTTCAAAAGAAATAGTTTGGCATACTAAGATCAGAGATAAGTTGAATGGCAAACAATGTCATTTAAAACCACCAAAGTTATTAAACAGAAAATGAAACTAGCATGATAGATAGTAATTCAAGCATGCAATAAAATAATTTTCCTTGTCAATAAAGACAAAAGTAGACTTCACACTCTCTAAAGGCAGGGGGAATCACAGAATGATTT